>NC_140978.1:10257816-10350316 GCF_056783735.1 Eptatretus burgeri
GGAGACATAAATCAGCCTAATACAGGGTGCGGTCCAGGATTTGTGATGGGGCAGATTGATTTTATGTTGGCTTGCAAAGGGGGGTTATTGGGTTCAGGGCCTGCGTTTTATTTCCTGCCATCTAATTGATGTAATGGATCCTGAATTGCATCCTGCGCTGTAATGAAGTCTGGACGAAAGTGGTGTGTCAGTCGCGAAATGCCCCAGGCTACGTAAGGGCAGCTGTGCTTAAAAGGAAATCCGCAATCTGCCATGCACTTGCAGGTTAATAAGGAGGAGCAGATTTTATTTCTGCTACTTCTTTATAGGTTAAAAAAAATTCTTATGCAGTGATTTTGTGTGAAATTAAAACCACCTGCCCTAAAGCCAGTCCAAATTTCATTATCTTGTGGGTTGCCATTCAAGAGATCGTTTCCAAATAGGGAATAAAAGGCTGCTGCACTTCAGGTACAATCCTAAGTATTAATATTGTCCTGTTGCTAACTAATTATGAAGTTGAATTATCGTCTTAAATGAGAGTTACTTCTTATTTAATTCTTTGACGGCCACAATTATTCCCACATTCTTGTTAGAGCTTTTGGCCCAAGTCTGTCAAGAACTGGCTGGCCAGGCCTGATGTTTACCAAAGTATTTAGGGCAGGAATTTGGAATTTGGCCATGGTACCGACGATATCTCTCCTGCTCTTCACAAAAGACACTGTGGGATTTTTAATGTCCACTAGCTCATACCAGCAGATGGAATGCCCCAGTTTAACGTTGATCCGAGGGACGACACACATTGATGAATCACCCAGACTGTGAAACACCAGGATGACAGTTTATAGCAGGGCCGAGATTCAAACCCAGTCTGGACAACTTAGAAGCAAGTGTGCAGATCTCTTAGCCATCCTGCCAGACCCAAATGACAAAACGGATATTTTAACATATTGCTGTGGACCCGGCGTCACGAGGAGACCACAAGAGATGGACTTCTTCGGGTTACTCACTGGACTCACTGGAATCGCAGGCCATCGCAAACAAATAACTCCATGTCACGACGGGTCGCTAATCGACCACGAATGCCAATAACTCGACCGCGTGACTTAGGGTCCTCCATTTCAAACCATTTACCTCAGGGTCATGTAATCTCATTACCGGGGAACATGCCCTCGGGACGTACTTGCTTTAACCAGATCACTTACCAGATCAGATGCAGCCGAGCGGAACTACCAAGTACGTACTGGCAACAAAAAAGATCATTGGCGAATAATGTCCCAGCTAAACTAGAGTGCGGGCCATGCTGAACCAATGAAAGAAAACACGAAAATGAGCTGGGAACATTTCTATACAGTGCATTTACTTAGCAAAAGCGAGGAAAGGTATGTGGCACAGTGGATGGGATTTATTGGTATGTACAGCAGAGAAAGCAAGGAATTTGTGGGGTGTGGCAAAAGACAAGCATCTTACAAAGCAGACAGACCAGAGTTTTCCCATATACCTTCTGCAGTCTTAATTTATGCTTGGACAGGTGCGCGCGCGCACACACACACACACACACACACACACACACACACACACACACACACACACACACACACACACACACACACACACACACACACACACACACACACACACACACACACACGCACACACACGCACACACACACACACACACACACGGAAAATTTGATAGTACAGTAAAAATTTGGCGAACCTGCCATAGGCGCTTGTAACATAACGTTTCCGTGACGTGCATGCTTGTATGCTTGTTCGTGTGATAGAGGGGAAAAGGTTAGAGATTGAGCGGTGATACAGGGGATGAAAAAGACGGAGCTATGAGAGTACCCCACAACGCAGTTCGTCCCATTTACCCAATAGACATGAGGGGAGGAATAACTATACAAATACTAATGAAATACCTGCCTTGGGATCACTGTATGCTGTGTGCCATTGCCTTTGAGGCATGCGGTTTTACAGAGCCGCAACAATATTAAGGATGTGGATTCACTTGTGGTTGGAAGTCACCTTTTTACAGCGTACTTGGAAAGGTGCAATGTGGAAGGGAGGGGTGTGGAGTGGATTAAAATTTAAATTGAGAAAAGACGTAAACTGGAGAGTTCATAGAACACTTTACCCCATGCAGTCTTGAGAAAAAAATGATGTGAGCAGGGTCAACGAGCAGCAAATTTGATTGGTTGAGATGATGAAAATTGCCATAATATTTCGTCTAAGTATTGCTAAATGAAAGGTTTTTTTTTTAAGTGCCAACAAGGTGATGTGTGTTCTACAGTATTCAAGTATATAATTTAATTGAAATAACATATGGATGTTATTTAAATTTAATTATGTATTTCAATTGAGAGGAAATGGTTAATGTCTCCCCTGTGCCAACCATATCATAAAGCTGGCTTCCAAAGTAAACCATGGACTGGGCATCCTCCATTAATCCAAGTATTTATTTAAAACAAAAATCAGAGCAACTCATAGTCAAAAAGGCCTTTGGCTGGAGCTCAATGCAATACATCTCTCTTTGAAGGTTGTCGAAAAAAAAAGTTTTCGGAAGTTTACCGTCATCGATGCGGCATCTTTTACACCAACTTATTTAACACGTTGCATTAGTTCTTCGTGCCTGTTGTTTGTGTCCTTTATGTTGTCGATAAAATAGTAAGTTTCCTGTTTGGAGTGATTTTCAATTTTGTTTGACTGCCAGACAGGCAAACAGAGTAAAAAAAATTCTCACTCCTCTCTGCGCATGTGTGATCGGGACAAATTCAGAGCCAAAGTACTGTTAATCTACACGTTCATTTTCCGATTCAAGTTCAAAATATAACATTCAATTGAAATCAAGTTGTTCCTCGATCATAAACGGACGCTTGTAGACAGACAAAGTGAACCAATTGCTTAACCCCGCTTTTTGTTTCGCGCAGAGTAATACGTTTGGGAGGTGGTGCGGCAGGAGCAAGATAAACTTACAGAGTAGGAGTGCATGTTTGAATGAGGAAGATCATACGTTCCATTATATATGTATTCATTATGAATAGATGGTTCTTTCATCAGCAAGGAGTACCACACATTTATTAAGATCTGACTCTAGAACTCCTCCTGGTCCTGCACGTGGCAGAATGACACTGCCAATTTTATCGAATTAAACACTGAACATCTGAATTTAAATTTACAATGTAATATAACATCAATGATGATAACGGGACAATGATGTAATGACTTTTCTTCATGGAGACAAGGTAGCTCACAGCTGTGCTTAGTTTCACTGGTGCAGGGCCATTCCTTAAATTTTAGAGAAAACTTTATAATGCTGCCAATAAAATCAAAATAAGAACAACTCTGCACGCAGTTCAAACATTTAATATCACAACTGTGGATATTTCCAGGAAAATTCAATACTCTTACTGTTTTGGGAATTTGGGCAAGCCATAACAAAATGTGTAGTTATCGAGACGCTAATCACACCTTTATGATGATCGTGAAATATCCAGACACTTGCAATGGTAAAAAGAAACTCAAGTTTTAAAATATTGAGTATTATGAGGGGTGTTTAAAGGTTCAAGAAACGACATGTTCAGAATACTCAGAAGTGTCAACATTTCAGAATATTTTTCAATATATCATCCCTTGACTTCAATGTACTTGCTCCATTTGATATCAAACTGTCTCGGCCAATATAATACTGTATAAGTTTTCTGATTGCTCCTTCATTCATGTTTCGGTTGCTTTCATTCAGTTCCATGTCATCGGCGACTTGATGGCCATGCAAATGATACTTAAAATGTCAAAAGAGATGACAATCAAAGAGGGGCATAGAGAGGCTATAAAGGTAGGGGGTGATCCAGCTGTTCGAAGCTACCGTCAAGAAGATCGGCTGCTCAAAAGGGGCATTGTGCACAGGAAGAAGGAGCAAACCTTTGGTCAACATCATTCAGCGTTTGTCTTTGATGTACTGCCACAATGCTTGCATGAGGCTGGTGTAATATCCCCCAGTGGACTATCAGGATAGCTTAGAGGTACACGCACTTGCCTCGAAGCTGTCTAGCCTGGGTTTGAATCCCGACCCAGGTATAAACTTTCTTTGTGGTGTTTTACAACAGGGTGATTCATCAACGTGTGTGCCATCCCTCGGATGGACGTTAAATGGGAATTGTTTCTGCCGGAATTAGTTGGTAAACATTAAATATCCTATGGTGACCTTCGCGAAAAGTAGTTGAGCTAGTGCCGGCACCATGGTGAAATTCCATACTCCTGCCCTAACTAATGTTGGGAGAGGGACGCAAACCATCCAGCATGACCCTAGACAAAGAAACTGCTTCAGCATAGTCAACACTATGTAATACAGAGTATGGTACATCACAAATCTAGACAGAGGGCAATTGGAAACTTATTAACAGTGAAGCAACAGTTGGACACAACAAGCAAGGGATAGAATGAAAATAAAAGATAGATGGGAATGGAGGAAACACAGTCACCAGCCAGGCAGGGCATTACGTTAAGTCGGGTTAATAGGAGTAGAAATGATTGTGGGTCGGAATGATTGATGGCACCAGGTAGTGGTGTGCTGCTTGCTTGAATCTCTGAAGGAAAGAATGCTATTGATCAGTCTCCAGAAGGTGGTTTGATGCAGAAATGAGAGAAAAGAGGAAGAAAAGAGTGGACATGAATGGAAAGCCTGACGTTTCCTGACCAGGAAGAAATAACACAATCTGGAAGACCTGGGGAGGGTCAGAAGGAGACTGGAGATCAAGAGACATTAAACAAGAAGCGAATACTTCGATATCGCGCGGCTGGGGGCAGTAAAAGGTTAAGAATGATGAAACAATTTTGCAGTTATAAAATTTAAATGTAGACATGGTGAATTAGCATGCATGATGGGAAGAGTTGTGACATTGGACAAATTTCTATTTATAGCCCTCAGATCAAAGGGACATACGCAGCCATAAGTGTGACAGAAGACACAGGACAGAATCTTATATATTATTTCCGAGTTTGTGGTTTCGTGTCGCGCTATCTACGACTTTGTTCTGTGCTTGAGTAACGTGATATTCGGCTTACATTATCTCAAAGACCATATGAGGTGCATGGTACAAAAAAAGTAAATAAAATGGTTCTGAAACTGAAATCGTATTCCACTTACTGCATTAAAGTAAAATTACTACTGATACTCTGCATCAGTTCCTTTCTCAAACACACCCACCCCAACATGTCGCGCAGAGCGCGGGTTATGCTATTAGCCAATTATATAACAGCGCGATGTCGCCGCACTGTAATAACCATGTCTGTCACCAAAAAAAGAGGAAGAAATCACCTCCACAAAACGTTTTAAAAACACTTCTGGTGAAAAACAATGAAGAACGAGAGTTACAACGCTGCGCGTCAACAACTAACGGAACAGGAAGATTATCACTTCCTGTTCAGAAAATCAACTTCCGGCGTCACACAGAAAACGATTCAGCACAAAAAAACGTCGCTCTTCCGCATTAACCCCGCCCACAATTCACCCGGCAATCTCCGCCCACATCACACCCAACAATAAGTGTGACATAAGACACAGGACAGAATAGCCAATTATATAACAGCGCGATGTCGCCGTGCTGTAAAAATGAGAAAGGCTACTGACCTGTGATGTGAGAGAAACAGGTCTTGCACCTTGGCATCATAGGAGATGCCAATAATGATGAACTTGTCTATTTTTGCTGCTGAAAACCCATGACCTGGTGGACCATGAGGATTAAGAAGATGGAGGAAGACAGTAAACCATGTGTGGAATTAGCCTTGGATGCCATAGGCAGATAGTTTGGAGAGTAAGGCAGGATGGCAGACTGCATCAAAAGCATGAGATATGTCCAGAGGCATGGCCCTCAACTCATGTCATGAGAGCCTCCATCTCCATATGATGCATTTCAGAAACCTCTTGCATTCTCTTCCAGATGTTTGTGTGATAAGGCACTTTCTACCCCTTCCCTCGTGGCAAAAGGCAATCTCCCCTCCCTCCCTATTAAACAGCAGATTGATCATCATCTCACATCATTGCCTATGATATCCTTATCCATAATATTTGTGACTTGCATTAACCCTTATAGTCCCAACCGTCTTTCTTGAAGGTTACAGTGTTTCCTTTCCTCCTCTTTTCCTGTTTGTTCATCTCCTTGCTTGTTGTATCTCGCTGTTGCCAGCTGCCGCACTATCAGTTCATGCCTTCGATCACTTTACTCTTCTGTGAGCTTCAATGTTGTCAAGCAAAAAACAAAAGCAACATGGTGAGACTGACATTTCCCAGGATTGAAAGACATGTTCTGTTTATCAGACCAGCATCTATATCAGGGGTCGGGAACGTGTGGCTCGCGAGCCAGGTGTGGCTCTTTTGATGATTGCATCTGGCTCGCAGATAAAATTGGAGTTTGAAACTTTCAAAGCCCAATATTTCTCGTGGAAGCTTTACCTATAGTTTGAATGGTGTCGTGCTTCATTCACGTGCAGGGCTGAACTTGGCAGAAGGAGAGAAGAAAAAACGCCTCCGAATTGGCTGAAGCGGTTTTTGTTTCGTCCAGTCATGCGGCCGAGGCGACTAGTGATTTCGGTTCCTCCAATGATGTGCCGCCGCCGAGACGAGTCAAGGAATTCATCTCGACCAATCACGCGCCACCGCTGAGGCGACAGCATCCCAGAGTCGGCCGGCCTCACCGCACCTCTCGAGTATGTTAGCCCATGCGCAGGCCAGCCAGACTCACTTGGGTCAACATCTCCCTCTCTCTCATTTGCTCAAAGCTAACCCTTCGACGAAGAAGATGGCGAAAAGAAAAAAAAGATGAGGAGTATCGTACATTTCAGGACGAATGGGCCGAAGAATTCGTCTTTGTGGAGAGAGCAGATTCTGAGGTGTGTCTAATTTGCAATGACAAAATTGCATCGATGAAACGGTCGAATATAAAGCGGCACTTCGACACGCGCCATGCTACCTTTGCATCAAATATCCTGCGGGAGACAGCAGAAAGAAAGCGTGCCAAGAGCTACTGAGCAGGGTGCAAGCCAGCCAGCAGCAACTCCACGTATGGACCCGGCAAGGTGACTATAATTCCGCCAGCTTTGCTGGATCTTTAGCAATAGTGAGGAACGGAAAACCATTCACAGATGGCGAGTATGCTAAAACGTTCATGCTGGATGTAGCCAATGAACTTTTTGATGATCTTCCGAACAAAGACAAGATAATCAAACGTATACAAGACATGCCTCTGTCAGCAAGAACTGTTCATGATCGTACCATCATGATGGCAAACCAAGTGGAGGAAACGCAAGTGAAGGACATAAATACAGCGCCGTTCTTTTCCCTGGCTTTGGATGAGTCAACAGACGCAAGCCATTTGTCGCAGTTCAGTGTGATTGCAAGATATGCTGCTGGTGATACACTGCGTGAAGAAAGTCTTGCTGTTCTGCCAATAAAAGGGTCCACAAGAGGTGAGTATTTAGTCAAGTCTTTCATGGAGTTCGCTCAAGAAAAAAATCTACGAATGGATAAACTTATCTCAGTGTGTACTGATGGTGCTCCGTGTATGGTGGGGAAAAACAAAGGATTTGTGGCGCTTCTCCGTGAACATGAAAATAGACCCATCCTAAGTTTCCATTGCATTCTACACCAGGAGGCACTTTGTGCTCAGATGTGTGATGGGCAGCTTGGCAAAGTGATGTCGCTGGTCATTCGTGTGATCAACTTTATTGTTGCCCGAGCCTTAAATGGTCGCCAGTTTAAAACACTGCTGGATGAAGTTGGAAATAACTATCACGGTCTGCTTTTGCACAGCAATGTGCGTTGGTTGTCAAGAGGGAAGGTGCTTAGCCGTTTTGCGGCTTGCCTGAACGAAATCCGGACTTTCCTTGAAATGAAAGGGATTGAGCAACCTGAGCTAGCCGAAACTGAGTGGCTCCTCAAGTTTTACTATCTCGTGGATATGACTGAACATCTGAACGAGCTCAACGTGAAAATGCAAGGCATTGGAAATACAGTGTTATCCCTTCAACAAGCCGTGTTTGCTTTTGAAAACAAGCTGGAGCTCTTTATCATGGATCTTGAAACAGGTCGTTTACTACAGTTTGAAAAACTGCGACAATTTAAAGATGCATGCACAGCAAGCGAGCCCACTCAAAACTTTGATCTCCACCAGTTAGCTGGCTTCACATCCAGTCTCCTACAGTCATTCAAAGCACGCTTTGGAGAATTTCGTGAGCACACTCGTCTTTTTAAGTTCATCACCCATCCAAACGAGTGTTCACTGAACACAGCCGACCTGAGTTACATTCCTGGTGTCTCCGTCAGAGATTTTGAAGCAGAAGTGGCTGACCTGAAGGCCTCAGACATGTGGGTGAATAAGTTCAAGTCACTGAATGAAGATTTGGAAAGAATCGCACGACAGAAAGCGGAGTTGGCGAGCAAGCACATGTGGACAGAAATGAAAAAACTTCAACCCGAAGACGAGCTGATTATCAAAACTTGGAACGCGCTTCCTGTCACATACCTCACACTGCAGCGTGTGAGTATTGCTGTATTGACCTTGTTTGGACCTACATATGCATGTGAGCAGTCATTCTCACATCTTAAAAACATCAAGTCCAACCTACGATCACGTCTAACGGATGAAAGCCTCAACGCTTGCATGAAGCTTAACCTCACCAAGTACCAACCAGACTACAAAGCCATCAGCAAATCCATGCAGCACCAGAAGTCCCATTAATGGTGAGTATTATAACAACATTATTTAAAAGAATAAATTCAGAGGCTTATTAAACTCACATTTAGTTGAATTCAATCTTAAAATATATTATATGGCTCTCACTGAAACAGATTTCCAAATATTTTGCTTTAATGGCTCTCTGAGTCAAAAACGTTCCCGACCCCTGATCTATATCATCAATTCCAGATCAGCAGAAAGTGAGGCAACTTCTATCAGGGATGTGTTCCGTTAGCCAGCATCTTGGTGTCGCTTTCCAAGCCAGTCGTTCCATATCAACTGCTTTGCAAAGCTTGCCTAGCCGCTCGGCAAGTGGAGCAAGTGATGAAGAGAGGTCCTTCGTTATGTTATCAAAGATGGCCACCATAGTCTGATCCAAAACAATGCTACAACCAATGAAATGTTCAGAGGCATTATTCCTGTCATGTATAAGGTACTCAGTTCAGGTGAAACGTGCATTTAATTCTTTAATTTTTACTTTACTTTTCATCCTAACTCGCCGAAGCCCCGTCACAGACGGATTCCATTCATTCAACCACCCTCACCAGCTCACCCACACTCTAGGGACATGGACTGGACAGGGCGTGCTTGCCCCCGCCTACTCATCCCCCGCCCCTGCCCCACCCCCCCCACCTTCAATTTGCTTACTCCCGCCCAAAAATTTAATTACCCCGGCCTCGCCTCTTCACTCCACGACCCCCGGCTCTTGATTCCCCGCCCCACTTGCCCCTGGGCCCCGCCCCCTCACACTCAACCCCGCCTAATTCACCCCAGCCCCCCCCCCATTTCCCCCCCGTTTCCCGCTTTCAATTTGTTTACCCCCGCCTCTTCACTCCCTGCCCCCGTCTCTTCATCCCCCACCCCCACCTCTTCACTTCTCGCCCACATATCAACGAAAAGTGTTTATTCTGCTTCAGAGTTGAAGGTTGACTATTGCCACTATGTGCGATGCACTCTTACAGGTATGAAGTCTCTTTCAGTCCAGGTCACAGTACCGAGAAAAACGTGACGCGACCGTGAGGAAGAGCACAAAATTGGTCCTTCAGTGTTAATATATAGATAGAAGATACAATGTTTGTTACATTTTTTGTGTCAAATTCACATTCTGAGGTAGTCAGCATGTGCAGAAGAGGGTTTTACATTGCAGACACTATTTTCAAGGAGTGGAATTACACCTCTCAGCGGTAACGGTCTGTCGACGGCCGACGTAATGACGTCACCGAATGACCGATGATGTCATGACGTCCTGACGCCTCTCAGCGGTGACGTCACACGTCACCATGTAAACGAATGTAAAACGAAAAGTGTTTATTCTGCTTCAGATTTGAAAGTTGACTATTGCCACTATGTGCGAAGCACTCTTACAGGTACGAAGTCTCTTTCAGTCCAGGTCACAGTACCGAGAAAAACGTGATGCGACCGCTAGGAAGAGCACAAAATTGGCCCTTCAGTATTAATATATAGATTCTTCAAGATCTACAAACATGTAAAACCCCTCTACAAGATGCACAGTGGTAGGTCCATAGATAAGCTTGGCAGGGTGCTCCTCTTTCTGACTCTCCATTTGTCATTTTTCCCCTCTTTCTCGACCTCTGTTGCCACTGAGAACATAACTCGAGAGTTCATTGAACACGATACCCCACACAGTGTTAAACTACATACTTCAATTTAAATACAGTAATCCCACTATTAATTTGCAATTAATCACTGGCTTTGAAACCAAAACAAATTTTTATTATGGAGTACTCTCAGCATCAAAAATCTACCTATATCGAACAAACAATTTCAAATAGAGCAGCTCTCTGCCATTAGAGAATTTAAATTGCATCAGATGTGGCAATGAATGTGAATTGTTGCTCCCAGCTTGCCAGCTCAATGACAGAAGATGCCACTTGCATTTATGCCGCCTCAATCCCTACCCTGTTTGGAATCACGTGTGGTCACAGGCAACTTGCTCATGATTTTAAAGATTGTTTTAAAATCTGGTTAGTTGAGCACTATTAAAGGAGATCCAGAAGTTTACACCACAACATAGAACATATCCAAGCACTGCAAAACTGGAGGTTCCTGGAAGTATTAAGATGATTTGTGTTCTGCAGTGTTCAAATCTATAAATCAATTTAAATAAAACTTTTACGTGCCCGTAAAAAAAAAAAAAAAATAAATAATAATAATAATAATAATAAATAAATAAATAAACCACACAGGCCGTTTCTTCGCTCTCACGTGCCCGTACGTGCGTGACCCGGAAGTTCGATATTATTCGCAGTTACGATTATTCGCAATTTATTTTTAATACGCAATTATTCAATTAGCGCCAACGTATTTTACCTTTTCGCAATGTCGTGGCAAGGAAAAACAAAAAGAGAAAAGAAGAGAGAGATAAAATTTACTTCCTGGTTCGGAGCATACCAGCACTCTGATGTTCCCGAAATTTATACACCGTCTAATATGAAAACGATCATAACTTGGGCCATTCTGTTTATCTATAAATGCGCATAAGAAATCAAGAAATTATGAGAATACACGAAGTCATCACTCTCCGGAAGCCCTACGTTGTAACCCGTAATGGGGAACGTGGCTGTGCTTCCCTTCCCCCATCGGCCACGCCCACGCAACGTGTCTTCCCATTGGTTGGTAAATAAATGGCCATAACTTGGGAAGCACTTGTCTGATTAATATCAAACCTTGAAAAGGCACATCCTCAGGTCCCCAGCAATATACCTGGCAAGTTTCAATTAGATCGGATCAGAGGTTGTCGAGAAACAGCTGTCACACACACACACACACACACACACACACACACACACACACACACACACACACACACACACACACACACACACACACACACACACACACACACACACACACACACACCTGGAATTATAGATAGATAAAGATTGTAAAAGTCGGAGAAATAAATTAATTCCAGGTTTTACCACCATTTTACGCAGTCTTGTACACCACTGTATCTAACACATTACATTACTTATTCGTGCCTGTTGTTTGTGTCCTTTAGGACATCCTTTCGGACTAAATTTCCTGATTGGAATTATTTTCAATTTTGTTTCACTGCGAGACAGGCAGACAGAGTAAAAATATTATCTCACACTGTTAGATCGGGATGAATTCAGAGACAAAGTGCTGTTAATCAGCAGATTTGTTTTCCGATTCATGTTCCGATTTATGCTCAAAATATAACATTCAATTTAAATAAGTTGTTTCTCGATCATAAACTGACATTTGCAGACATAGGGACGAACGGACATGAATCAATGGCTTAACCCCACTTTTCGCTTCGCGTGCTTGGGGAAGTTGTCACAAGAAGCTCAATTGGCATGAACAAAAGTACAAGGACTAAAAGTAAGCCACGTTCATCATTAGGAAGGACAAAAAATGAGCCATGTCCATCATAAGGAAGGACAGGAATTGAGCCATGTTCATCATTCGGAAGGATAAAAAATGAGCCACATCAATCATTAAGGACAAAAAAGTGAGCCACGCCTATCATTAAGGACAAGGACAAATGTGTCCAAGAGCCGCGTCATAAAGGTTTTGTCTTCACCAGAGGAAGAAGAACAAGAAGAACAACGCGGAGCTCTCTTAGAGCCAGCGTTCGCAACGCAACGCGGCAAAAAAAAAGATAAATATATAAATAAAGGTTTTGTCTTCACCAGAAGTAGAAGAAGAAGAAGAAGAAGCAGAAGAAGAAGATAAAGAACAGCAACGCGGAGCTCTCTTTGAGCCAGCATTCGCAACGCGACGCGGCTAAAAAGTGAGCCACGCCAATCATTAAGGACAAAATGCGAGGCACGATAAAACTGAAAAACGATGGCCCGGAGAGCATTTGCTCGAGTACCACGGCATCATTGTTTACACGGAAGGTGTTTACAAGGTGCAAAAACAGATCGCTGCAACTACAGACCAATCAGCCTTCTCCCAATCATCAGCAAGGTTATGGAATCCATCATCGCTTCAGATATGAAATCCTTCCTCTTCTCCAATGGCTTGATTTCCGATCATCAATTTGGTTTCAGACCAGGTCACTCTACCCTGGATATGCTTCTTCTGCTCTCCTAACAATGGATGGAGGTCCTGAATGCCAGACAGGAAATCCGAGCCATATCACTGGACATATCACGTGCTTTTGACACAGTCTGGCATCCTGTCCTGCTCACCAAACTCTCTTCCTATGGTATCCAAGGCCATCTCACTCATGGCTCGCAGACTTCCTCTACTGTCGCAGTCAACGGGTGGCCCGAAATGGAGTTCTTTCATCCCCTCTTCCTGTCCAGGCTGGAGTTCCTCAAGGTAGCGTTCTGGGCCCTGTTCTTTTTCTGGTTTTCATCAACGATCTCTCCGACTCTCTGGAAAATCCTCTATATCTCTTTGCTGATGACTCCACCCTCTGCCATACCATCCGGTCATCCCTCAGACCGGCAAGCAGCAGCTTCTTCGCTCACTGCAGATCTGGATAAAATCACAAACTGGTCCAACACGTGGAACATGTCTTTCAATCTGAACAAATCTCACACTCTCACTTTATCTCTCCGAAAGGACTGTTTAGAAAACCCCCCCATCCACTTTCTCAACAATCCTCTGGAAGAAGTCCTTTCTTTCAAGCTTCTGGGTCTCACTATCTGCCATGACCTTTCCTGGGAAAGCCACATTTCAAACCTCGCCTGCAAAGCCAGTCGCCGACTGGGAATCCTCCGTCGTGCAAAGTCCTTCCTCGGCCCACCTGAGCTCCTGATCACTTACAAAGCCTTTGTCCGCAGCCTGATTGAGTACTGCTCTCCCCTCTGGGCTGGTGCTCCTGCCTCTCACCTTTCTCGGCTTCACGCTGTGGAAACCAAAGCTTTTCGGATCATTGGCATCTCCCACAATGAGGGTGAGTCTTTGGGCCTCTCACTCTCTCACCACAGGCTGGTCGGTGGTCTTTCTGTCTTCTACCGTCTCCTCTCCAGCCTAGCCCCCCCCTGCTCTCTCTGCAATTTGTCCCCAGCACATTTCTGCAGGGCGCTCAAGGTCCACCAACAACCCCCTTCTGGTAAAACTACCAAAATCACGAATCACTGCTCACCTTCACTCTTTTATTCCTCTTTTTTTCCCACCTTTGGAATAAACTCCCTCACTCTATTCAATCCCATTCTTCCCTCCAGGCCTTCAAAACAGCTGTTCACCACCACCTATCATCCCCCATCCAAATCTTCGATGTTTTCTACCCCCGATAATCCACCCAAGTCCACCTCCTTCAAATTCCCTGCTTTCCTTCCTGAAAGTCCTGTAATGTCCATCTTCTATTCCCCATGTTCCCCGTCCCATCACTCTCCCTTCCACAGATCTCCTGATGTCTCTGTTCCCCACTGTTTTGTCCTTCCCACTCCCGCCCCTCTCGTCTCATGCCCCCCTTGCTGTGCGTTGTGTGTTACCTCTCCCACGAGCCTCGACAAGGTATACAAGAAAAAAAAAACCCATGTTCTTAAGTGGTGCCGGCTGAGCGTGAAGTTCAATTTGAATACTTGCTTGAGAGTTTTGAATCGAACAAGCTGCTTGGCAAGCGATAGCAGGCTGCATGCTAAGGGAACACACCCCTGGTGTCGGTGGGATGGCATCACTGAATTGGAAAACACATAGAACGACCATAGCCATTTGCAACACTGCACAGACAGTGTTGTCGCCACTTCGCCGCCATGTTGGTTTGCACAGGAAGCCAGGTGAAGGCAATTTCAATCATGCATTTGCACATTGTTTAAAGTGAAAAACGATCACATTTCTTCACCTTTTATGCAATCGTTTTTCAATAGGAAACCTTGCATAGCAACTATAACATTTTCCCTTATCCTTTCCTTCTGACCTACACCCATACAAAGTACACACCTGCACTCCCAATTGTCTGACCTGTACACCACACACAGTACACACACACCCATACTCCCAACTGTCCAACCTGTACACCATACACAGTACACACACTCCCAACTGTCCAACCTGTACACAGTCCACACCCATCCTCCCAACTGTCCAACCTGTACACCATACACAGTACACAGTACACACACAGTACACACACACTCCCAACAGTCTGACCCGTACAGATTTGACTATCACCAGGACTTTGATGAAGGAGACCGGTTGGAGACTTGAGCCAATGATGCCATTTAAACTCGGATGGCTATGTTGAAGAATCTGGGGTCAGATTTTGGCGACTGGGTCTTAAAATGTTCAGAGGAATTAGGCTCAAGGATGTATAGTTTGCATAAATTACCTTGCAGTACTTATGCTAATTCTTCTATATGGCTTGCCTTCAACTTCATTATATTATATTGTACTGCACACAGTGACCTTGTCCTATAAACATGTTTATCTCCTTTGCTATATCACGTGCTCGTCTATGCATTGCTGGGTTTACCTTCATTGTCTTGCATTCACGTGCAGTGCTTTTGACCTACAAATGCGCATAATAATTGCAATACATATATTTATTTGTAATTGCTTTTCAGGTTGAAGAAAATACCTGTTAGGGCATATTCTGTATATACAAGGAAGGAGCTGAGTTTTTTATTTTTTTATCACGCTTTATTCGAAAAGATTCCTGCTGTCGTAGGATAATAAAAAATGGTCCCATTGGAAAGTTAATATTATATATAATTGATGTACTTGGTTGGAAAGCCAATCATCGATTTACTTGGTTGGAAAGCTAATAATCATTTTACTTGATTGGAAAGCCAATAATCATTTTACTTGTTTGGAAAGCCAATCATCAATTTACTTGGTTGGAAAGCTAATAATCGATTTACTTGGTTGGAAAGCCAATAATAATTTTACTTGGTTGGAAAGCCAATAATCGATTTACTTGGTTGGAAAGCTAATAATCAATGTACTTGGTTGGAAAGCTAACAATCAATGCACTTGGTTGGAAAGCAAATAATCGATTTATTTGTTTGGAAAGCTAATAATCGATTTACTTGGTCAGAAAGTTTATAATCGATTAACTTGGTCAGAAAGCTAATAATTGATTTCATGGTTGGAAAGCTAATAATGGATGCATGACTGGGCAGTGGGGGCGGATGGTGGTAGGTGGGATTAGTATGGCATGAGCAGGGGGTACGGGATTTTTGTGGCATGACCGGGTGGTGGGGGTGGATGGTGGTCGGTGGAATCGGTTTGGCATGACCAGGGGGTGTGGAATTAGTGTGGTACAAACGGAGGGTGCAGAATTCATGTGGTACAAAAGTGGGGTGCGTAATTGTTTGGCATAACCGGTGTGGCATGACCTGAGAAGGAGGGAGGGGTGGTGCACGATTGTTGTGGCATGATGAGAGCAGTACAGGATTGGAGCGAGGGGTCATGGTGCTGTTTGGGATTGGTGCGGCACAACAAGAGCAGGTTCAATATTTCAGCAGCACAACTGGGGGTGGGGAGGAGAGGAAAATAAAGACAGGGCAATGGCAAGTGTTATACCTTTCAAACAGCACAGAGAGATGTTGAATGAAGGCTGTTCAAAACTGAATCTCTTTATGAGCCAGAATGTCATAATCGCTCCTTCTTCTTTGCATCAATGCCACTGTTTGCATCATGTGTTTCAAAGCAATTAACACCACCATTGCCACGAGCTGCAGGACAAGAGGTCCATCCATCTTGTCACGCAACCACAGTCAACGCATCATCAATGACGTAATGCTGCAAAACATAAAAGAAAGCACAATCGTCAGACTGAGAGCATTTCCCCACTCACTCACTGGATAAACGCTTACAAAGCTGTCCTGGCTGGCTTTCTCATCCTGCCAAGCTGGTGCCTCTCGGCCGACTGAAGCAATATTCAAGCCCATGAGTCGAATGCTAAAGGGCTATCTAATTTGTAAAGTGCTATCTATAAAAATTGCCCCATTTTGTAAAGGGCTATCTATTTATTACTTGGACAATCATAATAGTATGTCGTAATCTTTTTATCCTCTCCTTCTGTATACTCCACCATACCCCTCTTTGCTTCGGTCCCCTTACTCATATCGCCTCCGAAACTTCTTTGCCTCGTCTCCCCACTCATCCCACAATCAAGTAATTTCCTTACATTATTTTTTCATTCCCTCTCTGTAGTGGCCTACCACCAAGTACATGTATTCCCTTTTCCTGGTATGTGCATAATCAATAGACCGCTCCAAGCTCTGCATTCACTTAATTTAATAACCCGTTATTGTATATTGGACAATTTAAGCTATCATGGATCAGTCAACATATGGGAAAAAATATGTTTCAAATATCACTGATTACCATTGAATCATGCAGTTAAATTTTTTTTAATCGAATTTGCAACTAGAGTTCATAGAGCACGTCACCCCGCACTGTCTTTAGAAAACAACGACATGGGCAGGATCTACGTGTGGCAAATTCGATTGATTGGGATGATGTAAATTGCCATAATATTTTGTCCAAGTACTGCTCAACGGAAGGGTTTTTAAAGTGTCAAAAAAGATGATTTGTATTCAACAGTGTTCAAGTACAGGAATATAATTCAATTGAAATAAAGTAAAGATTTTAAAGGTCACAGAAAAAAATTCTGGAAGTTTACTGCCATTGATGTGGCATCTTTTACATCACCTTATTTAACATGTTACATTAGTTATTCGCATCTATTGTTTGTGTCCTTTATGACATCCTTAAAAACAGTAAGTTTCCTGTTTGGAATGATTTTCAGTTCTGTTTGAATGCTGTCAGGATGACAGAGTAAAAAAAAAAGAAAATCTTACTTCTTTCTGTGCATGTACGATTGGGACAAATTTAGAGCCAAAGTACTGCGAAACTGCAGATTTGTTTTCCGATTCATGTTGTGATTCATGTTCAAAATATAATTCAATTGAAATGAAGCTATTCCTCAATCAGAAATTGACGTTTATAGACAGACAGAAGTAAACCAATTGCTGAAAACCACTTTTCGCTTTATGTACACAGGGTAATAACCAACGCTTTGAATGATTCTATTTATATTTAAAATGAAATCGAATTAGTAATAATACTGAATAATTATATTTATATTTAAAATTTAATCGAATTTGCAATAATGCTTTGAATGATTATATTTATATTTAAAATTTAATCCAACTTGTAATAATGCTTTGAATGATTATATTGTGATGTCCACGGGACTTGAACAGTCCCGCCAACGTAGAATGAGCCGAAACGATGGAGGCGGTTTATTTATTTATAACCCAAACATGGCGGTTCTAATCGCTCTACCGCAAACGGGACGAGGAAGGTGGCACGAGTCGCTTTTCACTGAGTTGATGATGTTTATTTGTTTTTATTATTAACCAGAAATAACAAGACTCGGCAAGAAAAGGGATCTGGGGCGATTCGACGGGATGGTGTGGGATCGGGCGTGGGGAAAACACAGACAATTCCAATGAATATACAATTCTCAAACCCTCTAAGGCGCCAAGTACACACACACACACACACACACACACACACACACACACACACACACACACACACACACACACACACACACACACACACACACACACACACACACACACACACACACACACACACACACACACACAACGTAGCTACTTCTGGTGGTCAGGCTGGACCGTGGTGTGGACGCAACTGTCCCTGGATCAGCATCGGACGAGCTGGCCTTGCTCTCGTCGGGGGGGGGGGGCAGGAGAAACCGTGGTGCTGTCGACCTCCTGGTCCTGGCCCAAGTCCGCTCACAGCTGCCAGGGAACCAGTTCTGGCGCCAAATTGCGAGCAGGAGAGGGAGGCAGGTCCGCCCGCCGTTCGACCCCGTACTCCGAGTCAGCAGAACCCCAGAGCCAACCAAGGTGAGGCACGAGGCTCAGCAAGGCTCCAAGACACGATGAAGAACACGATCGAATCAGCACAACAACAAGTACGCTTCCCGCGCAACAGCCTCCACACCAAAAAAACACGATCTTTTTGTCCCGATCTTCTTCCTCTTCCTTTTCGACCCCGAACAGAACCTTTTTATCCTCCTGTCCTCGTCACTTCCAATCGAGCCGTTTTATTGGCCCACCGCCGTCGCCTTCAGCCAATCGTGATCACGGGGCAGAGCCATCCGCAGCCCTGTCCTGTGACGTCACAGCCAGCCTCCAGGGACTGGGTTTACGCAGACACACTTACCCTATCCCGTGTCCCTATCTAATTACGTGACAATTATCATTTCCCCCTTGAAGAAATGAACATTTACTAGACAACTTATCACCACTGAATTGCTACTTATTACATCAAGATCCTGGTAAACTCAAACAGCATGGCATACCTAATTAAACATCCTAATTACCCTTTGAATGCATACCCCCCCCCCTCAAACATAACACTGCCCCCTCCTCTGGTACCGCAGCTCCTGCAAGGTATATCACAGGCACTACCATACCAGCCTTAACACTTACTGACTCACACCTAATTAACCTAACGAAATAAAGTAGGAGGGGCAATGGGCAGCGAGTCGCAGCTAACTTACCTATCCTGCTTAATGTACTACCCCCTTATGGCCTTATCCTCGCCTAAACAATCATTCATTTTTTTATTTTTTATTTTTATTTTATCACATGATAGCACTGAGCGAAGTTGCACTCCATCTTCTGGATCATCGCTCTTGCCCAGCACTCTTCCAGTGATCTGGGGAGGGGAAACAAAAGGTTCCACAAAAACACAACACTTATACTTTACATTCCTACTCTAAGCCTTAACGACACTATTCACAGGATATTTACACTTGACCGCCTCCCCCAGTGAATGCTAATAGACCCAACATTACTTGGGGAGCCAATTTTCAAATTTGCTCGTCCCAAAATTATGCGGACATCATGCCCTTGCTGCACATGTCAAGTTGTGCGGGATCGAGTGGGACTCATACATCTTCACAACACTCACACCATGGTCATCATCACATTTCTAGGTCATGGTCCTCATTTTAATCATGCAGGCTGAATCCCGTCGTGGCCGTGGGGTGGGTTACCACAAGATGATGGGGGCATCTCAGGTGCAACCATGCCCACAGGTAAGCTTTAATCCAACCCGGACGTTTCTCCGCCCCGCTCCCTTTGATTCCCTCCCCCCTGGTAGCCATCAGCTCTAATCCCGTACAACACTCTGGAAGGGGTCTCACTGGCTCCTCTGGACTTCCTGGGTCGCCAAGGTCCTACCCGCCTTGGTCGCCCAACCAGACCCTCTCCCAGTTGCCTCCAGACACTGTCACCATTAGCCACCAGGTGGTGAATCTCCTTGAAGGGGGTCGCAATTCACGCTCACCGTGAGCTTCAGCAATCCCTGTGGACAAGCACATCATCCCCACCCACAAAACCCACATGACTCCCCCACCCCATCGGCCTTACATGTGACACCTGCATTTCTAACACTTCACCGACCATGACCTTCCCTGTTACCACACCATGTCCAATAAAAAATCAATGTGTGCACCATACATTTCACTTCTTAACTTAAAACAACTCACACAGCACTTCTCACCCGATCCACGCACCAGCCATTGGACAGACACTCGTGCCCGCTTTGTTACCAATTACCCACTGTCCGGATTGTCACTCTAAAACCCAGCAGAACTTACAAACACATGCCAATTTTCCCACAATTCATTTTTTTCCATCCGCAGCCCTGTCCTGTGACGTCACAGCCAGCCTCCAGGGACTGGGTTTACGCAGACACACTTACCCTATCCCGTGTCCCTATCTAATTACGTGACAATTATCATTTCCCCCTTGAAGAAATGAACATTTACTAGACAACTTATCACCACTGAATTGCTACTTATTACATCGAGATCCTGCTAAACTCGAACAGCATGGCATACCTAATTAAACATCCTAATTACCCTTTGAATGCATACCCCCCCCCCCTCAAACGTAACAATATTTATATTTTTATCTTTTTGCATGCAAGTTTTGAAACCTCCACTAAACATAACAGCAACTTTCCTTTGTCACAAATATGTTGTACATGGTTACATCATTGTTGGGAGTGCTGCTGTGCAGTGTGTGCAGTGTCCCCTGTAAATTAGGATATAAATTTGTAATTTCTTCAGGATGCCTACTGGCATTAACTAGTCTTCTCTTGGTGAAAGACTCCATGGGATCCTTAACATCCACCACCTAATGCTAGCAGACAGGATACACACCCATCCATCCAAGGGATGTCACACTTCGTGATGCACAGCTCTGGCTACGAAGCATTGATCTGAAAATTTAGTCTGGTTGTATCACAAATTCAGCTGTCCCTTGGATGAATGTTAAGCTGGGTATCCCGTTTGTTAACATTAGTTAGTTGGTGGACGTTAAAGATTCCACGATGTCTTTCGTGAAGGGAAGGCAAGTTATCTCCACCACCCTGAATGAATTTCCAATTCCTGTCTAGATCAGCTCTCATTGAAGCTCAGGCCTTCCAGCTAGTTTGTGAAAAGAGTTGGATCGAAATTCCCCCTTCACAAACCACCCCAGACAAGACAGTGGGATTGAGTTGGAATTGATGAAGCTGGTATTAATTGTGACTTTCGAAATAGTAGCATCAGATTCATATTTTATTCGGAATTTTTACTTATTTACCTATATGTTGAAATATCAAAAACATATCTTCCGACTTCCAATCATAATTTTTCTTTTTGTAAAAACCGGTTTTCCTCATAGCTTCTTTGGCTTGTCCATTCCCAGCATGCTTTTTAAAGCTGATGTCCTCAATTGAGTTAAAAGCTCGTTTGTTAAAATTGGTGCCTGGCCACGTAAAAGACAATGCCGTTATTAGGTCATTTTGTGGCTTCAAGGTCACAGCTATCTGTTCCTTCACAACCATCATGACAATATGCATCAAGTACAATGTGAAATGTATGAAATGCTTGATTCAATATTGGAAAACGTTACAAACATTGCTCAAATGCTCTGCTCCATCTCGGTTAACCTTATGGTGCTTCAAGGAGCTGCAAATACCTGCATGTCGAAAATCGAGCTGGACGTCAGACGGAAATGCAATCACAACAGCCTTAAGCTCAATATGTTCACTGTGATCTCATTCTTATCATGTGGCATCAGGATTAGACTCTGCACTCACAATTATTATGAGAGATCTTCTTCATCGGGGTGCAAGAGATTGGCAATTTCTACAGCACTTGCAGCAAAATACAAGAAAAACTTTGCATCCATTGCAGCAGTAAAAATGCGAACTTTCACTCTATTATCGGCCACACTATGTACAACAAGATAGTTAAGATGATGTGCAGAGATAAAAAGAAATCCGTTATATAATAGAACATTTAAGCATTTTCACAGACTTGGAGGAAGCAACAGACCAGATGAAATCAGATTCAGCTTCATGTTCCATTTGTTTACTTGTGAGATTTCGAAAAGGGATCAATATTTGACATCTGTTCAGGGCCTCAATTATTCCCAACTTCTAGTGAAGGTGGCAGGAATTTTGAAGTTTGCCAAGATGCTGGTAACAACTAACCAACTTTCATTGAAAGACAACATGGAATCTTTAACGTCAATCAACCGGCTGGCAAATGGGTCCTCCGGCTTAACACCACGCTAATGGATGACACACATTGAAGCATCGCCCTGCATGCCAAACACAAGGATGACAGTTTTATAGCTGGGTTGAGATTTGAACCAAGGATAGATAGCCTCAAGGAGAGTACGCATGTGATGAACGTTCCTGCTGGAGCATTAATGAATGGGATCAGTTGCCCATTGCTGCACCTGTTTAAGAGAAGTAACATTTAAACGCATCACTACAAAGTTATTGAACTTGCCAATGCTGTGCAAGTAGAAATGAATGCTATAGATGCACCAAACATTTAAAACAATGCTTTGCTTGATAAAGCAAGCACATCAATTGAAGACTGGTATCGATAATTTGATAATTTTAATACCAAATGTAAGTAAGCAAATGACTTCATGTACTGAAGCCGCTGCAACTCATGAACCTACAAAATGGGACTTTTGAAATGACGTAATCTGGCCCAGAATGCTCAGCACGTATGCGTAGAAACCCCAAGAAAAAGCAGTCATCGGGGGATGATCACATATATCATGTGTGCGAGATAAGGATTGTTACCTAAAATTGCTGACCAAGCTTCTAAAAGAACTCGAAAATACTTGGAAAAGTACCTGATGCCCATAGTACAGACTCACAACAATATGGACTGGTATAAGACCGAAGAACTGTGGAGGGTGTTTGCTACCCAAACCCTCAACCATTACTGCCAGTGAGTGGACTTTGAACCTTGTGGGAGTGCCTCCTGTGAACATGGCAGGCCTGATTATTTACCTAAGGGACGTCTGCAATTGGAAAGATGATACCGTGCATCACTACTAATAAAGTAATGGTTACCAACTCTTCAACAAAGGATATATTCGCGATGTGAAAACACACAAAGCTTGTGCCAGGTATACTTGGCAGGTAGATGTATCAGGCAGACTTCCCTGAGGGAGACATGTATCTGGTTTGGGTGCTTCTGAACACCAATGGGAAGGTCATATTTGGAGCTTGTGAATGCACAGGGTAAGTTTAAAATAAACTTTAAAAATTACGATACTTGCTATTAATAATGTTGGGGTTTGGGGGTAGGGTGATAAATATTTGCATCTATTGCTAAAACAAGTGTGTGTCGTGTGTGTGCGCTCGCTGATATTACCAGGAAATGATAGAAACTCGACACCTCTCATTGTCGCATACTTGTCGTATTTCCTCGATTACCACGCGTCCGATTTGCACCTGGAAACAATCACAACAATAATGGTTAACCATTTTGTATACATCAACCATTTTGTAACATCAATCATGGTTCACCAACAACCATTTTGTAACAACAATAATGGAAACCAAACAATCACAACAATAATGAAAAGTCCCGCATTGAACATTACACACTCCCGATTATTGCATGATGAAAGTGTTGAGTGCAATTCTACACTACCCCCAGTGATACACTTCTGATCGATAAATATCCTGAGCTCGACCAGGATTCATTAATAATTCCATGAAGAATATTCAAACATTTAAAATCAGTCCAGATCTGTTGCTGAAACCTAATATGTATAGTGTGTGCATGAGATGACACGAGCCATCAGGGAACAATATCCTGCAATATGTTTTCTCAACTGATGGTTGATGTACCATAGGTGTGCCAACCGCCGTAGGACA
Organism: Eptatretus burgeri; assembly: GCF_056783735.1. Lineage (NCBI taxonomy): Eukaryota > Metazoa > Chordata > Myxini > Myxiniformes > Myxinidae > Eptatretus > Eptatretus burgeri. The sequence goes on from NC_140978.1 coordinate 10,281,705, forward strand.
CAAACTACCACTGGTATTCTGGGCCGAGCCTTTCATCAGCTCGAGGAAGTTCTTTGAATTGTAAAATCCATCATTCGAATTGTCTGCTGAGGCAGACCAATACTGGCCTCAAAGTCTAGTATTCCGATTGTCATGCAAGTTGAACATATTGGAGGATTATTGTTGATGCCGACTGCACCAATAGTTTCTATCGGATGTAGACTTGGCTGTGCAACACATTGGCCGAACTTAGCAATTTAACATTCGTATGGTAAACTCGACTAGGCTGAATTGGAAAATGAATGAATTTCCCTTGAGATACAAGGAAAGACATGTTTGGAAGATTTTTTTTTTTGGGGGGGGGGGGTGGCGGGAGGGGGAATATATATATATATATATATATATATATATATATATATATATATATACATATATATATCTTCTTCTTCTTCTTTCGGCTGCTCCCGTGAGGGGTCGCCACAGCGGATTATCCGTATGATCCGCATAGTGATTTGGCACATGTTTTACGCCGGATGCCCTTCCTGACGCATCTTGGTCGCCTCTTACGACACAGGGATATGGTACACCTATTTTAACCGGGGTATACACCGGCCCAGTATACTGGTACTCATTTCACCGACCTCGGAAGGATGACAGGCTGAGTCAACCCCCTGGTGTATTAATTCAGTGGCCCAACGGGGTTTGAACTCAGGACCTCTTGGATCCCAATCCACTGCCCTAACCACTGCGCCAACACCAGGTGTATATATATATATATATGTATATATATATGTATATATATATATATATATATATATATATATATATATATATATATATATATATATATTGTTGCGGATTCGCGCCCGCCAGCGTGCGAACGGCCACGTAACTCGAATCGCGGCACGTCGCCCACCGGACGGACAATCCCGTCGTGACCCTCTCGGACTAACGCCGGGAACTAGTCACGGGTGGACCTTTCGGCCTCACCACGATCGTGCCAATCGGCCCCCACGTGGGATAGGGTTGCTCGCCAAATTCGACCTACCTAAGTACCCACACGGAGGGTAGACCGGGCGATCGCACCTCGCCGCAGGTCGACTTCGGACACGGGCCACTTTAAGCGACCCGTTCCGTACTATCGGGATAACCGAGCGGTGTTATCGTCGGCCTCGACGGTTCGATTAATTATTGGGCGTATTTAGCCCACGACCAACCCTTTACGTGAAGTAAGATGGAGATTCAATAAAGGAAAGACGAAGCGAAACGGGAAAACAGTTCAACATAATTCACATTTATTTCGCGATGAACGGAAAGCACACATATACAATTACACCAAAAGCAAATGTAAAAGGAGAAGAAACACACAATATTACACAAAAGGCAAATATAAAAGAAGAAGACAATGCAGAGCTATCCGACTACCGAGCACACGGCAACACTTATACAATTTTACTTCACAGACGGCGCCGACAACACATATACCCAAAGCAAAAGAAAAGGACCACCCTCAAGGATGAGGCGGGTCTGGGGCCGAGACCGCGTCGGGCCTACCCGTCTGATGATGAGACGCAAAGTGGCGGTGGCGCCCCAACTCCGCGGGCCTCGCGGACAGTGTCTGGTAGGGGGTGGGAAAGGGGCCCCCTTGTCGCACTATCTCAGCGCGGGGGGAAACAGGAGGGGGTTGTTGATGCTCGGGGGATGGAGGATATCTCCCTGTCTCGGGTCCCGCGACGAGCGTCTCCACCACGACCTCGGTCGCGCCGCCGGCCTCTCCCTCCGCAGCTCCCCGACTCCGACGCGAGCACCCCCCTCAACCGCCTTCACCGCCGCCACCTCTCCACAGCTCCGTCCAAGCGCACTCTCCATCTCCTCTCTTGACTCGTCCCAACTCTTCACTGGCTCCGCGAACTCCCAACTGCGAACTGCCTTGACTGACGAACGCAGCCGTTTATATCCCCCGTGGCCTCGCTCCTTCACCTTTGACCCTTTACCTCCGACCCTTCACCTCTAACTGGCTCCCCATTGGACCGAGGAAAAGTGGGCGTGAATGCTTTTTGATCCATGAATTTGCATATAGCGACCACACTCCAACGCCCTGGAGGCGGGGCCAAATCGCCCCACGCTCACCGATAGGACGGAACAGAAGTGGGCGTGAGTCGTTTTTGATCAGTTTTCTTCGGAAAGTCTGTGATGTTTCTGAACACGCTGCTCGGTGCGCGCCCTGCACAAGTCCAGTATCGGTGCCCACAAGTGGCGCAAGAATGGTGGTGATGCGATGGTGGCGAGTTGTGACGGTAAAGGTCGTGGCTGTTGTTGTGAAGTGGCGTTGCGGTTGGTGGTTGTTGTGTGATGGCTGTTGAGACGTGGTTGGTGGTGGTAGTAATGGCGGCTGGTCCAAAATAAAGATAGTAAAAGAAAAACGGCTATCTAAAAGGGTCGCAGCCCGCATGAATGACATTTATTCCCTCTAAACAACGGGTTTGGGCCTAACTACACATATACTTACAGAGATATCTCACCTAAGGGACCTGAATGGTGGTTTGTGAATTTCGTCAACCACAACAATATATATATATATATATATATATATATATATATATATATATATATATATATATATATATATATATATATATATATATATAATCACACCATTTGAGAGCCTTTATTCCTGAGCAGGGGTCAGCTTTTTGTGGGCTCCAATTATGGTACCCTTTCTTTTCGCAATGTTTTTACGGCCGGATGCCCTTCCTGACGCCAACCCTTTAGTCGCCTTCGACCCTGCAGGGATAATTACCAGTATACTGGTGCTCATTTTGCCGACCTTCGGAAGGATGACAGGCTGAGTCAACCCCCCTGATGCTAACTCAGCAGCCAACGGGGCTCGAACTCAGGACCCCAAGGATCCCAAGCCACCGCCTTAACCACTGAGTCACACCAGGCTCGGGAATATATATATACACATATATATATATATATATACATATATATATATATATACATATATATACATATATATATATATATATATATACATATATATATACATATACATATATATATATATATATATACACATATATACAGTTACGGCTGTGGAAATTCGCAATACACCATAAAGGGTCCTTAGATCAGTTATGACGATAAGTATGTGTGTAGTTAGATTTCCCCACCGTTGTTCAGAGGGAATTTTCGTGTTCACCGGGCTGCGATCCTTTGAGATAGCCGTTTTTCTTTTCTTTGTCATTATTTTGGACCAATCATACCCCAACAACCAAATCGCCAACACCAACATCATTCAAAAACAACTACAACTCAAACACCACCACCTTCGCCTCTTTACCTCCACAACTCCATCCCGCAAACATCGCTTCACCGCCATTCTCAAACGACGCCCGCCAACAACCAAACTCCCACCACCTCCGCCTTTCTACCACATGTCGTGCCATGGGCTGTGAATGCGTTCCTTTCGCCTCAAAAAGCGGATCAGGAATGCTTCACGCCCCCTTTTCATCTGCCCAATGGCTGAGCATCGGGTGGTGTGGCCTCGCCTCCGAACCCGCTGTGATCCAGGAATTTGCATAGACGCCCCTCCCCCGGGCTATATAAGCGCGAGCACGGCGCAGCTCGCGGCAGAAAAGTCAAGTCTGGAGAGTCGGGAGACGGGGCAGTCCGGCAGGAAAAATCAAGTCTGGAGGGTCTGGAGAGTGCAGAAGAGTGGCAGTCTGGAGGGTCTGGAGAGTGCGGAAAAGTGAGAGCAGTGGAGTGGCAGCAGCAGTCTCAGCGGGGCAGTCAAGTCAGGAGACGGAGCTCGAAGCCGACGAGAAAGGCAGACGGGGAGCGCCGGAGAGAGCTCACCGACCACGCGAGGGGCACGAAGCCAGGCGCAGCTACGCTGACATCGCGGCTTGCCCGCCATCGCACCACGAGGGCACGGGTTGACCCTTCGGTCTCGTGGACCTGGCCGCTCATCTCGGTTCCACGCGCATTAGGCCTACAGGCCCAGTCTGACTCCCTTGTCTATGAGGGGGTCTTTTCTTGCTTTTTCTTTGAATGTGTGTTGTGGCGCCGTGTCTTGTAAAGTAGAAACTGTTTAAGTGCAGGTAAATAAGCATTGCTTTATTCGGTTGTAACTCTTGCTTGTAAATTGCATTCTTACTGTATGGCTGTGAATACGTGCTTGCCTTGTCTGAGGGTGTAATAAATGTACTTGTCGAACTGTTCCCCGTTTTGCTGCGTCCTTTCCCTTGTTTGAAAGTTCCATCTTGCATCACGGAAGGAATTGGTAGAAGGGTGTAAGCACCCGGTAAATAATCACGTCCGTCGGGGCCGGCGATAACACCGCTCGGTTATCATTGAAGCACGGAACGGACCGCTTAAGCGGTTCATGTCCTAGGCCGGCCAGCGGCGAGGTACGATCGCCCGGTTAACTACCTGCGCAGGTACTTAGGTAGGTCGAGTTTGGCGAACAACCCTATCCTCCGCGGATGGCCGATTGGCACGATTGTGGTGGGGTCGAAAGACCCACCCGTGACTAGCTCCTGGCGATAGTTCCAAGGAGGGTCACGACTGAATTGTCCGTTCCGGTGGGCGACGCGGTCGCGATTCGAGTTACGTGGCCGATCACACGCCGGGCAGGCCAAAATTCGTAACAATATATATATATATATATATATATATATATATATATATATATATATATATATATATATATATATATATATATATATATATATATATATATATATATATATATATATATATATATATATATATATATCTTCTTCTTTCGGCTGCTCCCGTGAGGGGTCGCCACAGCGGATCATCCGTATGATCCGCATAGTGATTTGGCACATGTTTTACGCCGGATGCTCTTCCTGACGCAACCCTGGTCGCCTCTTACGACACAGGGATATGGTACACCTATTTTAACCAGGGTATACACCGGCCCAGTATACTGGTACTCATTTCACCGACCTCGGAAGGATGACAGGCTGCGTCAACCCCCTGGTGTATTAATTCAGTGGCCCAACGGGGCTTGAACTCAGGACCTCTTGGATCCTAAGCCGCTGCCCTAACCACTGCGCCAACACCAGGCTCATATATATATATATATATATATATATATATATATATATATATATATATATATATATATATATATATATATATATATATATATATATATATATATATATATATATATATATACATATATGCATATATATACATATATACATATACATATATACATATATATATATACATATATACATACATATATATATATATACATATATACATACATATATATATATATATATATATATATATATATATATATATATATATATATATATATATATATATATATATATATATATACGATGTGTATTGTTTGAAATTTACGTGAAATGTTGTTCTTCGCAATGACAGCCTTTGCAAAGGCTGTGATATAACTATATGATGATAACATTCAAGAATGGCATTCGTATAACAATATCTTCAATTAACTTACAACTTCAAGTTTGAATGTTTTCGTGCATCCTTCTGTTTGTGAAAACCTCGAGATTTCACCTGAACATTGAAGGAAAAAATTATACTGATCCCTTTGGGTCCCAATGCCACTGAAAAATGTAGCTCATGTGTTCCGCTCTTGGCTATAGAGAATGTAGTCATGCATAATACACCTAGATTTTCTTTTCTTGCTCAAACTTGTTGTGTGCCCACCTTGATGCACCCTTTTCCACCTTACAATACAGATCGGCACCCATGACACTTTGACAGTGAAATGAAACTGCATCGCCAATATTCGGGGAAGGCAGCCCATTAGCCGCGGTCCCCAGGAACCTAACGATGAGGCAGGACGAGGCCATTGGATCCACAGCTTATCCTGTGCTCTTCCCTATCTTATTTCCGAAAGCCAACGACGATGCTGTCATTAATCACCGTTAGTGTCGGGGTGCTGAGAGCAGACAGATGGTGCTCTGGGCACTGGCCGCTCCCGGCTACGTGCGATGGACAGCCGGCGCATCAAGCAGCGACCGACAAGCAACCGTGCCCGAGGAAATTTCAGATCTTTCAAGTGTAAAATTAGGTCTGGATTGTCCAATGGGGTCATTAAGGCTCTTCATTTTGTCTGTCAGTGCCCGTGGGCTGCCGTTGCAGCTATACTTGCGCCCAGTCTCCACAGTCCACACGCTGAGATGATCTGCATTCCAAGGCCATGCCAAGTCACGTGTATCGCTTGAAGTCCGGGCACGTACTTCGCTCCAGGTGATCTGCACCACAGAGATGTCACGTGCCTACATTTCACTGATGTGACCTGATTTGCGTGAGAACTGCGGCTCAGGTGTCTATACAAGCAGAAAAATGCACACGTTCTGGGATTCCTGACCACGCGCTTCTTGTTTAGATCGAGTTTGTTCATCCCTGGTGTTTTCTGCAAGCTATAATCATGTTGTATACTCATGCCATTGCTTAGCGATACAATACAGTTGAACTTCAAATCTCGAGACACCTTGCTTGTGTAGTGTGTTGATTTTAAATCGAATACTGTTCCCTTGCTTTTCCGTTGCAATTGCAGGAAAGAATGACAAACAAACCACTTGGGTCTGCTCACAGCCAATTTGTGTTCAAATCCAATCAAGAACATTGGATTCAATGTTCTGGAAAGCATTGAGCTGACAAGATATCCGAGAGATAGGCACACTCACCTCTGAACTGTCAAACCTGGGTTTGAATCCCGACCCAGCTATAAACTGTCGTCCCAGTGTTTCACAAGCATGGTGGTTCATCAATGTGTGTACCCTCCCTCGGATGGACGTTAAACTGGACGTCTCATCTGCTGGCATTACTTGGTGGACATTAAAGATTTCACGGCGTACTTCTCCAAGAGTATCCGAGCCATCGCTGACACCCTGAACAATTCAAAATTCCTGTCCTCACCTTAGTCGAACATCAGGCCTGGCCAGATGGTTTTTGAAAGACTTGGGCCAAGCTTTCCCTGGCCAACCACACATGAACGTGAGAATAATATGATGGTGGTTAAAGAAGAAGCTCCAGAAAGCATTTGTGAAGCCCTTTTTGTGCTCGTTACCTCATGATTCCATAATTTGGAAACGAAAGGCTCATTCCCATGTCTCACATAAAAACGATGCACTTTATAAGCGACTCATTGTGCGGAAAATCGCTCTTACACAAAATGGCGTGATTTCCCTTCTGCGAATGTGGATCGTCGACCTCACTGAATCACCTCAAAGGAAGCTACAATCTTTCTCATCACAAGATAATTCGAATCTCACCATTGTCATCGCCCTTCACGATCATTTTGGCTTAAAGAGATAGATGTTCATCTTGTGGTAGCATTCTGAGTTTTCTGATTGTGTTTAATGTCCCAGAAAAAAAAGAAACATTTCATCGACAACAGTAACGACAACATCCGAGTGCACCATGCACCTTCGCTGTCACTTCGCACAACGGGAGGCAGGGATAAATACCAAGCCACACCCACCAAGAAGATGGGATGGAAAGTGAACCACACCCATCATTACGAAGGACAACAAAAAGTGCGCCACGCCCATCATCAGGAAAGACAAAAAGTGCGCCACGCCCATCATTACGAAGGACAACAAAAAGTGCGCCACGCCCATCATCAGGAAAGACAAAAAGTGAGCCATGCCTATTATTGCGAAGGACAAAAAGTGACCACACCTATCATTAATAATGACAAAAAGTGAACCACGCCCATCATTACGAAGGACAACAAAAAGTGCGCCACGCCCATCATCAGGAAAGACAAAAAGTGCGCCACACCCATCATCAGGAAAGACAAAAAGTGCACCACGCCCATCATTAGGAATGACAAAAAGTGAGCCATGCCTATCATTGCGAAGGATAAAAAGTGACCACACCTATCATTAATAATGACAAAAAGTGAGCCACGCCCATCATTAGGAATGACAAAAAGTGATCCACACCTATCATTAAGAATGACAAAAAGTGAGCCACGCTCATCATCAAGGACAAAAAGTAAGCCATGCCCATCATTACGAATGACAAAAAGTGCGACACGCCCATCATGAGGAATGACAAAAAGTGAGTCATACCTATCATTACGAAGGACAAAAAGTGAGCCACACCTATCATTAAGAATGAAAAAAAGTGAGCCACGCCCATCATTAGGAATGACAAAAAGTGAGCCACACCTATCATTAAGAATGACAAAAAGTGAGCCACGCTCATCATCAAGGACAAAAAGTGAGCCACGCCCATCATTAGGAATGACGAAGTGAGCCATGCCTATCATCAGCAATGACAAAAAGTGATTCTCGCTCATCATTAAGGACAAAAAGTGAGCCACGCCTATCATTAAGTAGGACAAAAAGTAAGCCATGCCTATCATTCGGAAAGACAAAAAGTGAGCCATGCCCATCATTAGGAAAGACAAAAAGTAAGCCACGCCTACCATTCGGAAAGACAAAAAGTGAGCCCTGGGTGTGCTCTGGCTTTCAAAAGGAATTAGCCACTGTGGCTAATCCAGGTTTAGAATGATTAGCCACAGGAGAAAGGAAATAGCCACATATTTTATTCAAAAGTTTTTTTTAGCAATATGAAATAATAAGTTAATTTTAAGGCGGATTTGTGTTTGATGGGTGAGGTTGGTTGGATGAGTGAGTTGGATTGTTCAGATTGGTTGGATGAGTTTGACGTGTGAGATTGGTTGAATGAACGACCATCAGGGGAGGTGGTGATTGTGATGGATGGTGGTAGTGTGTGTGTGTGTGTGTGTGTGTGTGTGTGTGTGTGTGTGTGTGTGTGTGTGTGTGTGTGTGTGTGTGTGTGTGTGTGTGTGTGTGTGTGTGTGTGTGTGTGTGTGTGTGTGTGTGTGTGTGTGTGTGTGTGTGTGTGTGTGTGTGTGTGTGTGTGTGTGTGTGTGTGTGTGTGTGTGTGTGTGTGTGTGTGTGTGTGTGTGTGTGTGTGTGTGTGTGTGTGTGGTATGGTCGTTGTGCCTTTAGTAGGTGGTAGTGGGGGATGGGGGTGGTTGTGGACCAGGATTGGACGAACCTCATGCCAGTCAAACTCACTCATCCAACCAATCTCACCCAACAACTTCAATCATCCAACCAATCTCACACATCAAACTCACACTTCCAACCAATGTCACATCAAACTCACTCATACAACCAATCTCACCCATCAACTTCACTCATCCAACCAACCAAAGTCACCCCTCAAATTCACTCATCCAAACAAACTCGTCCTACTACAGGTACTACTACTGATTGTGGCAAAACTCACCTGGCAACCACTGACCCAAAGAAGCATGTAGCGTCGAGTAGCGCCAAATCATTCCGGAAAAAACAAAAATTAAAATAAAATTTTGAGATTAGAATCATGGGAATCACGCGTAATTTCGGACGATTTTTTTTTTTTTACTAGAAACTAGTTTAAAACTACTAAAGTTAGTATATATAAGCTTGTACGAAATCATGCGCGATTCCTGTAATCAAAACATACAAAATGGCGGCCGTCTCAACTAAGGTTGAATTCTGTGCTAAAATCACCCAAAATTCGTCTGAAACTGGTTTAAAAAAAAACAAAAAAACACTAAAACATGGATTAGCCACAGTGGCTAATGGGTGGTTTAAAATATTAGCAACTGGTAAGGGGGATTCGCCCTGTGGCGACGTGGTGAGCGGCAGCGCACACCCAGGAGCCACACCCATCATTAGGAAGGACAAAAAGTAAGCTACGCCCATCATTAAGAATGACAAAAAGTGAGCCACGTCTATCATTAAGAATGACAAAAAGTGAGCCACGTCTATCATTAAGAATGACAAAAAGTGAGCCACATCTATCATTTGGAATCACAAAAAGCTAGCCATGCCCATCATCAAGGACGAAAAGTGAGCCACACCCATCATTAACAAGGACAAAAAATGAGCCATGTCCATCATCAGGAAGGACAAAGTGAGCCATGTTTATTATTGGGAAGGACAAAAAGTGCGCCATGTTCATTATTAGGAAGGACAAAAAGTGAGCCACACCCATCATTAGGAATGACAAAAAGTGAGCCATGCCTATCATTACGAAGGACAAAAAGAGACCACACCTATCATTAAGAATGACAAAAAGTGAGCCACGCCCATCATTAAGAATGACAAAAAGTGAGCCACGCCCATCATTAAGAATGACAAAAAGTGAGCCACGCTCATCAAGGACAAAAAGTAAGCCATGCCCATCATTACGAATGACAAAAAATGAGCCACGTCTATCATTAAGAATGACAAAAAGCTAGCCATGCCCATTATCAAGGACGAAAAGTGAGCCACACCAATCATTAACAAGGACAAAAAATGAGCCATGTCCATCATCAGGAAGGACAAAGTGAGCCATGTTTATTATTGGGAAGGACAAAAAGTGAGCCATGTTCATCATAAGGAAGGACAAAAAATTTGCCATGAAAATCCTTAAGGACAAAAGGTGAGCAACGCCCATCATTAAGGATAAAAAGTGAGCCATGCCCATCATTAGGAAGGACAAAAAGTGAGCCATGCCCATCATTAGGAAGGAGAAAATAGTAAGCCACGTTCATCATTAGGAAGGATAAAAAATGAGCTATGTTTCTCATTCGGAAAGACAAAAAGTGAGCCACTCCCATCATTAAGTGGGACAAAAAGTAAGCCACGCATATCATTCAGAAAGACAAAAAGTGAGCCAGCCCATCATTAAGGACAAGTAAGCCACGCCTATCATTCGGAAAGACAAAAAGTGAGCCACACCTATCATTCGGAAAGACAAAAAGTGAGCCACGCCCATCATTAAGGACAAATTGCGAGCCATGCCCATCATTTAGGACAAAAAGCGATCCACGCCCATCATTAAGGACAAAAAGTGAGCCACGCCCATCATCAAGGACAAAAAGCGAGCCACGCCCATCATCAAGGACAAAAAGCGAGCCACGCCTATTAGGAAGGACAAAAAGTGAGCCATACCCAGAAATAAGGACAAAAAGTGAGCCATACCCAGAAATAAGGACAAAAAGTGAGCCACTCCCATCATGGACAAAAAGTGAGCCTCGCTCATCAATGGGGACAAAAAGTGATCCACGTCGATCATTGGGAAGGACAAAAAATGAGCCATGTTCATCATTAGGAAGGACAAAAAGTGAGCCATGAAAATCATTAGGAAGGACAAAAAGTGAGCCGTGCCCACCATTAGGAAGGATGAAAGGCGGGCCATGCTCACCATTATGCAAGACGCACTGGCATAGCGATGGAGGAGGGGGGGCGGGACGGAGCACCCGTCCCAAATGTCACTTTTGTGAGGGGTGACAAATTTGTTTTGTTGCATCTATCATGCATCAATATCGACACTTCTAAGGACAATTTTCCCGTGGCGTGTGAAAACGTAATCACAGGGAGGGGTTGAACTGTGCACATGCACTGCCCTCCATTTGCTGACCGATGATTGCAGCCAACGATGTCTCAAAGAGAGGGAGTGGGCAAAAATGAGTGCACGGCATGCTGGGAAACTTAACTCAGTCAAGGCAGCGAGACGTTGGCATCTCATTCCAGTTCACCATTCGCGTGTCATTCCTGTGTTCGTGTCTCGTTCCAGTTCACCGTTCTCATCTCCTTCCTGTGTTCCCATCTCATCAGAGGTGTACCGAGAGACGAAAGTATTTGACACCCGGGGCCGGGCCCTTCCTTTGGTACACGCCCCCGAATCGAATAATTTTAAAAATCAAATACACTCTTTTCACACCATTCACCCCCTCACTCACCCTTCTCAAAGTTGCTCCCTCCCCCCTCACATCCACAAAGCTGCCTCCTTTCCTTGCCCTCTCACCTCCATTTTATCACTCCACCTCCTCAAATCCTCAACTGCCTTCTGCCCCCTCTCTTGCCCCCCTCCCTCTCCCACATCTCCACAGTGCCTTCTCTCTTCATCCGGCCCCCTCCCCGCGCCCTTCTGCAATCCCCCCCCCTCTTTCAACAACTTTACGACCCTCCCCTCCCCCTCCCATCCCATCCCCTGCACCCAAAGCCTCCTCCCCTCCCTCTTCATTAACACTATGGACCTGAAATATCCAGGACCTTCACTCCAACCTTACAGATCTTTCCATACAGGTTGCCACTGACAAACCAGACATAATCTGTCTTACAGAAACTTTCCTCCCTCAAGACGTCTCTGACTCACAAGTATCTCTCCCTGGTTACTCCCTAAACCGGTATGACAGACCTGAGCCTCGTCCTGGTTGAGGAGTAGCTCTCTTCATCAAAGACTCCATTCCTCACTCTCCATGGACTGCCCTCACTCCCCAACACCCCCAGGAATACCTCTGGCTACGGCTTCCCCTCCACTCCCACCTCATGTTTATGTGTACTGCACCATGCACTGAACAGTGATGACTCCATTTACACCTCACTATACAAAAACATGGACCAACTTCAATCTTCTCATCTGAATTGTCTCTTCCTCATATGTGGTTATTTCATGTCATCATGCCAGTTGGCTTGGTGTGGGTAGCTCTCTCACCTATCATGGCACCTCAGCAAAAGCTTTCTGCGACACAATGGGACTGACTCAATCGGTCAATTTCCCCAACCCGGATCTCAACCAATGGTACTCCATCTCTTCTGGATCTGATTTTGACAAATTTCCCTGAAAATATCTGCTGTTCTTCCTCCGTTCCAATCGGTTCTTCTGACCATGTGCTTGTCAAAGTGGACATCTCTCTGGCTGTTATCAGAGAACCACCTCAGCGCCGTAGAGTGTAGCATTTCACTCAAGCCGACTGGCAGAGTCTCCAAGCAGCCCTCAAACTTCAAGACTGGTCTCTCATCGCTACTTTCTCCAACATCAACTCATCCTGGGAATTCTTTCAAAGACTCTTGCTCTCCCTCATGCACAGATTTATCCACTCTCGTCTTCAGTTGTCCTACCCTTCCTTCCGCTCATGGTTCACTGAAGCTTGTGGCGATGCAGTTTTTTGAAACAACTTGCCTTTGCCTCATGGATACCAAGCCCAACTGAGGGTAATCTCAGTTCCTTCCATAAAGCTCGGAACAAGTGCGTATCTACCCTCAGGAGAGCAAGAAAACAACAACTTTCTAAGCTCAGGTCTGAACTCTCAAACCTCTCTCCCTCCTCCAAATCCTGGTGGTGTCTCATCAAATCTGTTTCTGGTGTACGTTCCCCCTCCATCCCTCCCTTACCTCATGGCCGCATAGGTGACACTGCACGTGAAAAAGCTGAATGCCTAAACTCCACGTTTGCTTCTCAATCTTGTGTTCCAAACCCATCACTTTCTGTACCCTCCTCACCCAGTCACACCAAGCTGTTCCTGGACTCTGTGTCCTTTTCTTCTGACAACGTGGAGGGCTTGCTGTCAAACCTCGACTCAGATTCTGCAACCGGTCGAGATGGCATCAGCCCACGTGTCCTAAAAACCTGCTCCTCCTCTCTTGCTCACCCTCTGTCTGTTCTATTCACCCTCTCATTTGCTCAAGGTCATCTGCCATCTGCTTGGAAAGCAGCAAACGTTACTGCCCTGCATAAAAAGGTGCAAAAACAGAACCCTGCAACAACAGATGAATTAGCCTTCTCCCAATCATCAGCAAGGTTATGGAATCCATTATCGCTTCAGATATCAAATCCTTCCACTTCTCCAATGGCTTGATTTCCGATCATCAATTTGGTTTCAGACCAGGTCACTCTACACTGGATATGCTGCTTCTGCTCTCCAAACAATGGATGGAGGTCCTCAATGCTGGACAAGAAATCAGTCAAATCCCTTGACCTATCGCATGCTTTTGACACGGTCTGGCACCCTGCCCTGCTCACCAAACTCTCTCCCTTTCGTATCCAAGGCCATCTCCACTCATGGCTCACAGACTTCCTCTCCTGTCACAGTCAACATGTGGCCCTAAATGGAGTTCTATCATCCCCTCTTCCTGTCCAGGCTGGAGTTCCTCAAGGTAGCGTTCTGGGCCCTGTTCTTTTTCTGGTTTTCATCAATGATCTCTCCGACTCTGGAAAATCCTCTATATCTCTTTGGTGATGACTCCACCCTCTGCCGTACCATCGGTTATCCCTCAGACCGGCAAGCAGCAGCTTCTTCGCTCACTGCAGATCTGGATAAAATCAAAAACTGGTCTAACACGTGGAACATGCCTTTCAATCCGGACAAATCTCACACTCTCACTATATCTCTCCGAAAGGACCGCTTAGAAACCCCCCCCCCCCATCCACTTTCTCAACAATCCTCTGGAAGAAGTCCTTTCTTTCAAACTTCTGGGTCTCACGATCTGCCATGATCGTTCCTGGAAAAGCCACATTTCCAACCTGGCCTCCAAAGCCAGTCGCCGACTGGGAATCCTCTATCGTGCAAAGTCCTTCCTCGACCCACCTGAGCTCTTGACCAAATAAAAAGCTTTCGTCCGCACCTTGATGGAGTGCTGCTCTCCCCTCTGGGCTGGTGCTCCCACCTCACACCTTTCTCGGCTTCACGCTGTGGAAAACAAGGCATTTCGGATCATTGGCATCTCCCACGATGGGGCTGAGTCTTTGGGCCTCTCACTCTCTCACCGCAGGCTGGTCGGTGGTCTTTCTGTCTTTTACAGCCTCCTCTCCAGTCTCGCCCCCCCCCCACCTGCTCCGTCTGTGACTTCTCCCAACCAAATTTCTGCAGGGCGCTCAAGGCCTGATAACAGCCCCCTTCTGGTAAAACTACCAAAATCACGAATCACTGCTCACCTTCACTCTTTCATTCCTCTTTTTCCCCCACCTTTGGAATCCCATTCTTCTCTGGAACTCTCACTCTGTTCAATCCCATTCTTCCCTCCAGGCCTTCAAAACAGCTGTTCACCACCACCTCTTATCGTCTCCCATCAAAATCCTCGATCTTTTCTACCCCTGTTAATCCACCCCAAACCCACCTCCTTCAAATTCCCTGCTTTGCTTCCTGAAAGTTCCTGTAATATCCATCTTGTATACCCGATGTTCCCTGCCCCATTCCTCTCCCTTCCACAGATATCCTAATGTCTCTGTTCCACACTGTTTTATCCTTCCCAGTCCCGCCCCTTTTGTCTAATGCCCCCCCCCACCCCCTTGCTGTGCGTTGTGTGTTCGCTCTCATACGAGCCTCGACAAGGTATACGAAAAAAAAAATCAAAGATTAAAGGTCATCTTTAGGTCACATTTCTAAAATCATAATTTTACATCCGATTGACTTGAAGCTTGAAGAGGATTTGCATATTGCTTCACTGAATTGGGAAACCAACTATTTTTGAGATCAAAAGGTCAAAGGTCGACTCAAGGTCAAACTTCTAAAATCATCTATTTTCAACTGAAAAATCGTCAATTGACTTTTTTTTTGTAAACACTGTCGAGGCTTGTCTGAGAGCTAACACAGAACGTACAAGGGGAGCAGGAGACAAGAGTTGGGGGGGAGGACAGAAGGAAAAAACTGTGTGACAGAGACATGAGGAGGTCTGTGGAAGGGAGAGGGTTGGGACAGGATACACAGGGTAAACAAGATGGACACCACAGGGACTTTCAGGTCCGTACACAACAGGAACTTTCAGGAAGAAAAGCAGGAAATTTGAAGGACGTGGGTTTGGGGTGGATTAACGGGGGTAGAAAAGATTGTGGATTTGGATGTTGGAAGATAATAGATGGTGGTGAACAGCTGGTTTGGAGACCTGGAGGGAAGAGTGGGATTGAAGAGAGTGTGGGAGTTTGTTCCAAAGGCGGGGAAAAAAAAAAAGGAAATGATAGAGTGAAGGTGAGCGGTGATTCTTGATTTTGGAAGTTTTACCAGAAGGGGGTTGCTGGCGGACCTTGAGCGCCCTGTGGAAATATGAGGGGGACAGATAGCAGACAGAGCAGGAGGGGTGGGGGGTGGGGGTGAGGCTGGAGAGGAGAGGGTACAAGATAGGAAGACCACCGACCTGCCTGTGATGAGAGAGTGAAAGACCCAAAGACTCAGCCTCATCATGGGAGATACCAATGATCCTAAATGCCTTGGTTTCCACAGCGTGAAGCCGAGAAACGTGAGAGGCCGGAGCACCAGCCCAGAGGGGAGAGCAGTACTCCATCAGTCTGCGGACGAAAGCTTTGTATGTGGTCAGGAGCTCAGGTGGGCCAAGGAAGGACTTTGCACGACCGAGGATGCCTGTCAGCGACTGGCTTTGGAGGCCAGCCTGGAAATATGGCCTTCCCAGGAAAGAGCATGGCAGATAGTGAGACTTAGAGGCTTGAATGAAAGGACTTCCTCCAGAGGATTGTTAGGAAAGTAGATGGAGGGGGGGGGGAGTTCCTGACGATCCTTTCGGAAAGACAAAGTGAGATTGTGAGATTTGTCAGGACCGATTGAAAGACAAGTTCAACATGTTGGACCAGCTTGTGATTTTATGCAGATCTGAAGAGAGTGAAGAGCCTGCTGCTTGCCGATCTGAGGGATGACAGATGGTATGGCAGAGGGTGGAGTCATCAGCAAAGAGATAAGGATTTTCCTGAGTTAGAGAGATCATTGATGAAAACTAGGAAAAGAACAGAGCCCAGAACACTGCCTTGAGGAACTCCAGCCTGGACAGGATGAGGGGATGAGAGAATTCCATTAACGGCCACACAGCTGTGACAGGAGAGGAAGTCTGAGAGCCATGAGTGGAGATGTCCTTGGATACCATTGAAAGAGAGTTTAGTGAGCAGGGCAGGGTGCCAGACCGTATCGAAAGCATGCGATACGTCTCGGGAGATGGCTCCGATTTCATCCCTGGCATTGAGGATCTTTGCCTGGTGTTGGCTTAATGGCTCGAGTGGTGAGCTTGGGATCCTTGGGTCTTGAGTTCAAATCCTCCTTGTCTGTTGAATTAACACCGGGTGGGGTTGACCAAGCCTGTCATCCTTCTGAGGTTGGCAAAATGAGTACCTGCTTGTGATATCCTGTGTCGGAGTGGTGACCCATCCAGGATTGTTCCCAATAGCCCAGGAGACTGCTTAGGCAGCACCACCGTTCTGCACATAGTGTGGAATGGATTGAGGATTTCCATCCATTGTTGGAATAGCAGAAGCAGCATATCCAGGGTTGAGTGACCTGGTCTGAATGACCAAGTTGATGATTGAAAATCAAGCCAATGGAGAAGAGGAAGGATTTAAATGTCTGAAGTGATGATGGTTTCCATAACCTTGCTCATGATTGGGAGAAGGGTGATTGGTCTGTAGTTGCAGGGATCTGGTTTTGCACCTTGATTTATGCAGAGCAGTAATGTTTGCCGATTTACAACAGATGCAGATGACCTTGAGCAAATGAGAGGGTGACTGAAACAGAGAGAGGGTGAGCAAGAGCAGTAGAGCAGGTTTTCAGGACTCGTGGGCTGATGCTGTCCAGACCGGTTGCAGAATCTGAGTCGAGGTTTGACAGCAAGCTCTCCACCTTGTGAGGAGAAAAGGACACAGAGTCTAGGAACCACTGGGTGTGACTGGGTAAGGAGGGTACAGAAAGTGATGGGTTTGGGACACAAGATTGAGAAGCAAACATGGAGTTTAGGCATTCAGCTTTTTCACGTGCAGTGTCACCTATGCGGCCATGAGGTAAGGGAGGGAATGGGGGGGGGGGAACATACACCAGAAACAGATTTAACTAGAGGGGGAGCACTCTGTAGAGTGCAAAACCTCCACCACCAATACTGCTGGGTCACTTAAGTGAACCTGATATCCCATTCATTGTAGGTCAAAACGGATCAGACTCTTCTGAACCATGATTGAATAAACTGAACTAGATCGACGCGCATGTAGAAATGCCAAAAAAATAAAATCGAAATTTTTTTGAAAAAAAAAGGTGCAAAATTTTGTTGTTTTTTTTTCCTCGAACAAATTTATTTATTTTTGGTTGGAAATCACTTAAAACATGTAGAAATGCAAAAACAAAAATTCAAATATTTTTTCAAGATGGCCGCCATAGTGGACCAAGTCCAAAATCTAATGGCATGATCCTTGGACCATACCTTATCCCCACACCAAGTTTCGTCAAAATCCGTCCAGGAGTTTTTCTATAATACTGTTCACAAACAAACAGACAGGGGTGAAAACAGTATCCTCCGTCCATCTTCGATGGTGGAGGTTAACTCGAGGGGGAGCACTCGGGAGAGTGCAAAACCTCCGCCGCCAATACTGCTGGGTCACTCAAGTGAACCTTATATCTTATTCATTAAATGTGATGTCAACAATGCTGACAGTTATAGTTTTCTCCATTTTTTTTGGGGGGGGGGGGTTGGAAATCACTTAAAACGTAGAAATGCAAAAAAAAAAAATTTCCTTTTTTGGGGGGGTTGGAAATCACTTAAAACATGTAGAAATGCAAAAAAAATTCTTTTCTCTAACAATTTTTTGGGGTGGTTGGAAATCACTTAAAACATGTAGAAATGCAAAAAAAAAAATTTTCTCTAACAATTTTTTGAGGGGGGGGCAACAATTTTGGGGGGTTGGAAATCACTTAAAACATACAGAAATGCAAAAAAAAAAAAATTTCTCTTACAATTTTTTTTGGGGGGGGCCAAGTCCAAAATTTAATGGCATGATCCTTGGACCATATCTCACCCCCCCCCACCAAGTTTCGTCAAAATCCGTCCAGGAGTTTTTCTGTAATACTGTTCACAAACAAACAGACAGGGGTGAAAACAGTAACCTCCGTCCATCTTCAATGGTGGAGGTTAACGAGAGGGGGAGCACTCGGGAGAGTGCAAAACCTCCGCCGCCAATACTGCTGGGTCACTCAAGTGAACCTTATATCTTATTCATTAAATATGATGTCAACAGTGCTGACAGTTATAGTTCTTTTCTCCATTTTTTTTTTGGGGGGGGGGGGTTGGAAATCACTTAAAACATGTAGAAATGCAAAAAAAAAAAATTCTCTATTTTTTGGGGGGGGTTGGAAATCACTTAAAACGAAGAAATGAAAATATTCTCTTTTTTGGGGGGGGTAACAATTTTTTTTGGGGGGATGGAAATCACTTAAAACATGAAGAAATGCAAAAAAAAAAATTTTTCTCTAAATTTTTTTTTGGGGGGGGGGGGAGGTTCAAAAATTAATTTCTCTAAATTTTTGCAAGTCCAAAATTTAATGGCATGATCCTTGGACCATACCTAACCCCCCCCCCCCACCAAGTTTCGTCAAAATCCATTAAGGAGTTTTTCCGTAATACTGTTCACAAACAAACAAATACAGAAAGGGGTGAAAACAGTAACCTCCATCCATCTTCGAAGATGGCGGAGGTTAGTTAACTAGATGCCATCAGGATTTGGAGGAGGAAGACAGGTTTGAGAGAGAGTTCAGACTTGAGATTAGAAAGACGTTTTCTGCCTATCCTGAAGGGAGACACACACATGTTGGAAACTATTAACTTGAAAGTTGAACAGGATTTGCATAATCCATCACTAAATTGGGAAAACAACTATTTGAGGTCAAAAGGTCAAAGGTCAACTCAAGGTCAAACTTCTAAAATCATCAAATTTCATCTGAAAAATCGTCAATTTTCATCCAATTAACCTGAAGATTAAGCAGCAATTGCATAGAGCATCACTGAATTTGGAAACCAACTATTTTGAGGTCAAAAGTCAACTCAAGCTCAAACTCCAAAAATCATCAATTTCAATCTGAAAAATAATCAATTTTCATCTGATTGACCTGAAGATTGTCAATTTTAATCTCAATGAAATGGACAATTTGATGTATCCATGGCAACTTTTGGAGAGGGTGTGGATTTTGCAAGTATCGTTTTCTGCACGACATCTTTTTCTTGTTTTTTTTGTCTTTTTGTTTTTTTCCGTTTTTGTGCAGGATATCTCAAAACGTTGTGGACGGATTCGTACAAAACTTGGTGGATATTTTGGGCATGTGGCGAGGAAGAATTGATTCAATTTACGTGAATATCCGAATCCAGATCTAGATACAAGAATTATTTCATTTTTAAGAGATTCTTCACCATTGAGAGATGGGCTAAAAACAATATTGCATGATACCTCAAAAAGTTGTGGATGGATTAGGATGAAATTTATTGGACATGTTTGTTGGGTGTGTGCCAAGGACTAATTGGTTCAATTTTGGTGAAGATCTGAATCTGGATTTGGATAAGATTATCTAATTTTTAATGTGATTCTTCACCATTGAGAGATTGGGCCAAAAACAAAATATAGCGCATTTCAAAAATTTATTTGGCCCGATATGTTCTCGTGGATCAGGCGTTGCATGGCGGAGGTATGTGCTCTACTGAGTGCCCTTCTAGTTTTGTAATGTTACACACAAAGAATTTAGTTGCAGGAGGTCATTCGGCCCATTGTGAGGAATGTGCAGAATTGCTCCTGTGAGTGTGTAACGGCCCAATAATTCTAAGGCATCATGCCAATGAACCCCTTTAAGTTAAATTTTAAGTTAAATTATGACCATTTGAGAAACTTTTGTCGCATCCAAAACAATGACCGCACTGGAGTAGGTTCTGTCGCAGCATTGATGGAATGGGCCAAACAAACAACCGATATAACAAACACAGTTCCAGGGTGAGCCAAGGAAGGGCACAAGAGAGGGCACAATCTGCAGGCCGCTTCCAGGCTAATGGGGATTTATGTGCGGCCAAGTCACTGCCGGGTCGCCTCACTGAAAGCAGGCCATATTCGGGCCACGATCGCTCAGCTGGCCTGCCAACACGCACCAGCAACGCAGATCCGTCACAGCTAACTAGCCTCTCTGCTTGCCATGGGATGAGTGCGACATGAGAAGACGTGAAAACGAGTCCTTTGCCTAATGCTTTCCCAACAACCGGGTCCACGAAAAACATCCACGCTGATGATCCTGGCACAAACAACAGGGACCGTAGATTGCTGAGTGTTTGGATAGTTTGTAAGCAAGCAAAAGTTCTGTTGTTCAGGGATTTCTTTGACTTGTGTTGATTGTTTTTAAAGTATGTGTAGGACTGAACTATGAGTACACAACTATCCATGTCTTGAGTTAATTGAAGATGAACACGTGCAATGAATTCCTCAAGTCAAAAGTCAGTTGATTAAACTGGTTTTTTTGCAAATACAGTCGTTAGCTTTCAGACTCATGACTACTTAATTAGTGACACACCAGGGCAGTCATCAAAATGTTGATGAGAAGCTCCATTCAAAATTGTGAATAAAAGCAATTCATTTATACAGAGTGGTGAAAATTTCTGAAAAGTCAGAACAGAATGGTTTGTTTGGCATTCCCAGAAAGCAGCTCGCATTGCCTTGACTCGAGATTCAAATTCCATATACTGTACAATGTTGACATATGTATATGTATATGTATATGTATATATATATATATATATATATATATATATATATATATATATATATATATATATATATATATATATATATATATATATATATATATATATATATATATATATATATATATATATTGTTACAGCTGTGGAAATTCGCATTACACCATGAAGGGCCCGTAGGTGAGATATCTCGAAGTACATGTGTAGTTAGCCCAAACCCGTTGTATAGAGGGAATTTATGTGATTCATCCGGGCTGCGACACTTTGAGTTAGCCATTTTTTCTGTTCTACCTTTATTTTGAACCAACCACGTCTCAACCGCCATCACACAACAACCACGCCACCACCACCATCTACGCTCCCACATCATCGCATCACCGCCATTCCCAAAAGGCACCATAACCAGCAAACCATCACTGAAAACCCTCGACCACCTTCACCTCTCTCCTTCTATGGCCATTCCCACACCACCTGTGAACACTGAACGTCGGGCTGTCTCGGGCCCGTTCGGCGTTTGGTGCCGAGCGCACCGAGCCGTAAGCGCAAATAACGGCCTTTCCGAGGGAAAATTCGGATCAAAAACGCTACACGCCCACTTTTCCTCCGTCCAATTAGCGAGCGCAGGGCGGCTTGTCCCCGCCTCCAGGCGCGTGTGTGTGTGAAGTCGATATATGCAAATTCTAGGATCAGGGGAGGTTCACGCCCCCGTTTCCTCCGACCAATGGGCGAGCGTGGCTCCGCCCCCGAGGTCATTCTGATCCGAATATTTGCATACTGGCTTCTCCTGCCCGCCTATAAAAAGGCGAGCGCAAGGCGAATTGAGGGTGGCAGAGTCGGGTCGGTCGGGTGAAGAGAGTGGCAGGGTCGGGTCGGTCAGGTGAAGAGAGTGGCACGGTCGAGTCGGTCGGGTGAGGAGAGGGGAGAGTCGAGTCGGTCGGGTGAGGAGAGGGGAGAGTCGAGTCGGTCGGGTGAGGAGAGGGGAGAGTCGAGTCGGTCGGGTGAGGAAAGTGCGGAACTGAGAAGAGTTGCGGGAAGAGGCAAGGGAGCTCGGGTCCGAGGCGAGAAGGACGGCGGTCGGCGACGAGGTTACGGTGTGGGGGATCGCTCGTCTCGTCACGGGACCCAAGCCAGCCAGCTACTCTCCTCCCCCAGGGCATCAACAATTCCCCCTTTCCCCCCGCGCTGAGATAGTGCAAAAGGGGGCCCAGTTCCCACCCCACTCCAAACGTCGTGCCAACGAAACCCACCAAGGAGCACGGAGTCGGGGCACAGCTGTGCGGCCACATTTGCGGCTCGCCCGCCAACACGTCACGAGGAGGCGGGTAGGACCCCCCCCCCCGTCTCGCGGACCTGGCTGCTCCTCCAGGTCCCGCGCACATTTGGCCTACAGGCCTGTCTGCCTCCTTGTCTATGAGGGTGGCTTCTTTCCTTTGCTTTTGTGTAAATGTGTGTTGGCGCCGTCTGCAAAGTAAAGCTGTTTAAGTGTTGCCGTGTGTGCGCGTAGTCGGTATTAACTCTGCATCGTTGTTGCTTTTATTGTTTTGGTTGCTTTATGTGCATTTTGACTGCATGACTGTATATACGTGCTTTCTGTGTGCCGGGAAATAAATGTGCATTGTGTGAACTGTTTTCCCGTTTCGCTTCGTCTTTTCCTAATTAAATCTCCATCCTGCTTCACGTAAAGGGTTCGTAGTGGGTGCAAAACGCCCGGAAAATAATCTGAACCGTCGAGGTCGACGATAACACCGCTCGGTTATCCCGATAGTACGGAAGGGGTCGCCCAAGCGGCTAGTGTCCGGAGTCGACCTGCGGCGAGGTACGATCGTCCGGTTTACCATCCGCGTGGGTACTGAGGTAGGTCGAGTTTAGCGAACAACCCTATCCTACGCGGGTGGCCGATTGGCACGATTGTGGTGAGGTCGAAAGGCTCACCCGTGACTGGCTCCGGGCGATAGTTCCCGGAGGGTCACGACTGAATTGTCCGTCCGGTGGGCGACGTGCCGCGATCCGAGTTACGTGGCCGTTCGCACGCCGGCGGGCACGAATTCGCAACAATATATATATATATATATATATATATATATATATATATGTATATATGTATATATGTATATATGTATATATATATATATATATATATATATATATATATATATATATATATATATATATATATATATATATATATATACACGCACACACACACACACACACACACACATTACATCACTGATGGGAATACTAAGAGTGGGGGGGGGTAGAAAAGGACAGGGAGAGAGAGGGGGGAGAGTGAGGAGGTAGAGAAGGCAAGAGAGAGAAGGGAGAGGGAGCAAGGAGGGGTGGAAGAAGAGAAGGCAGCATGAGGTGAGAGGAAGGGAAGGCAGACGTGCGGTGGAGCATTATGATTCATACAGTCTCATCAAAATGATTCTGCATGGAATAACAGTGAAGATGGAAAAAAAAATAATGTCTGAATCCATTTTCTACCGGTCATACTATAAATATCGCATGGAGACAAACACTGCCCAGACATGTATGGAGATAAACAGTCTGGAGACAAACACCACCCGGATATAAACACCGCCCAGAAACATCCGGAGACAAACTCCTGTCCGGACATAAACACTGCCAGGACACGTCTGGAGATAAATACCACCGAGACACATCCAGAGACAAACACCACCCAGAGATAAACACTGCCTGGGCACATCCGGAGACAAACACCATCTGGAAATTGTCACCGC
The DNA here is from genome assembly GCF_056783735.1 of Eptatretus burgeri. Classification (NCBI taxonomy): domain Eukaryota; kingdom Metazoa; phylum Chordata; class Myxini; order Myxiniformes; family Myxinidae; genus Eptatretus; species Eptatretus burgeri. The sequence continues at coordinate 10,305,748 of NC_140978.1, forward strand.
CCGGAGACAGAGAGAGACAGAGACAGAGACATATAGAGAGACAGAGACAGAGAAAGAGAGAGAATTGAATTTGAACCTCGTTTATTGATCCACACAAAAAAAAACATTGTAAAGAAAAGAAAGAGGAGGAAAGGTCAAGTTTTTCATAAACCATTACAAGGTAATCACCAAAACTTTGCCACAGCACCATTTTCTCTCAAAAACATTTACATTCTCCATACTTAAATAATAGTTAAATTCCAGGGAGAGTCTTGCTGCCACAAAACCTCTGAAAATCGGCATGACATCAGACCTATAACCAAGGTCAATTTTAATTTTCCTAGATTTATATATATATATATATATATATATATATATATATATATATATATATATATATATATATATATATATATATATATATATATATAGATATCATATTTTGCAACAGCAACCAGGAAATTGAGAACATCAGAGTCCCTGCAAGGGGGCTTAAAAGGCACCCCAAACACAAAAACGTGTGATGTAAAAGGAAAAGACAGTTTACAAAAATAATCTGAAAGCAAAGAGGAGAGGTTTTCATCTTATGCATTACACGCAAGCATGGAAGAGATCCTCCTTGTGTTCGCAGAAGGGGAAAGTAACTTGTACCATGAAATGGTGTATGAGAATATTGGAAGGGAGAGCCCAATGTGCTAATCTCAATTGTATATCTGCCAATAGGCCATAGATAGGTAACGTATACATCACAGGCCACAGTGGGCCTGAAGGACATACAGCTCCGAACCGTTCTGACCACATTACTATATGTGTTGATCCGAAGGGGGATGATGCCGTTTGTCTTTGTCTAGAGAGGTCATGGATCCCAGATTTAGTTACGAAATGAAAGGGGGGGGGGGGGAAATGTTCACTGCTCAACTGAAATGGGGGGAGCATCTTAATTTTGGGAAAGGCCAGCCGAAAATTCTCCACAATACCGACACCTTCCCAGCCAATATTTAGCAGTCTAAATGTCCGAACCACGATTCGGACAATTTGGTCCACAAGTCGGACAGATCTGCACCCAAGGCTTGTCGCAACTGACCCAGCCGATTTCCACCGATACCCAGATGAATCCCTGAGATCGCACACCTTGTTGACTCGTCCTTGTATAAATTTCTTGATCAAGGCCTTGCTCTGAGGGATTCCTGGGAGAAAACAGTTGTAAAATAAATGTTCCTGGAGGAACATTCGACAATTGTAAGCTTCAGCTGACCGGTGGACGCCAAAGCCCTTCCAGGCATCCAGCAAGCTTTGATAAAACCCAGGGAGTGCACCAAAGTGAACCCGTTCTAGGTCCATTAAGAAAAGTTGACGCTCATACCATAATCCTCAGACCTGTTGCAGCAAAAAAAGCAAAGGGACGCCATGGCAGCTGCTCAGTGAACAGCAGTTTATGTACAGGTGTAAGTGAAAGGCCACAACTCGGCCGGTGATGTCCATACCACCTTGGCCACCCTCCTTCCGGGGGCGGTGCAGTACAGCAGGCGCCAGTGGTAGCCACTCCAAAATAAATTAACCATTGCTCACTGGATGGCAAGGATTAGTTCTTTGGGTGACTGCAAAGCAATGGCATTATGCCATAACCTAGCTGCGATTAGGTTGTTGATGATAAGACTGCGTCCTCCAGATGATAGAGATCTGCAGAGTCCTTCCCATGTTTTTAATCGACATGTAATCTGTTCTAACACACCTTCCCAATTTTTCAATTCCATCTTCAGATTACCAAGATAAACTCCAAGGTATTTAACCACATCAAATCTCCATGCTATGTTCTGTGGGAGAGAAGGTGGCAGCATTGAGGAGAGATTTTTGTGACCACACCATAGGGCTGTACTTTAGTTCCAATTTACCTCGCTAGAGGAGGCTGTGGAGAATTTTTCCAAACATTGTCGCAAAACGGAAATACTATTTGGGCCCCGAATTGAAACGCAAACATCATCAGCATAAGCAGTCAGCATAAAATTTGGGCCTTCTACGCCCTCCTCATCCTGGGGCATTTGCAACCTGATGAAGGACAACAGTGGTTCAAGGGTGATTGCATACAACAGCCCCGAAAGGGGACAGCCTTGACGAATACCTCGTTGAAAAGGAAAGGGAGAGCATAGCCTGTTATTCACTTTCAGCATGCAGTAAGTATCAGTGTACAAAAGTTTCACAAAGGAGATGAAATATTCTCCAAAACCCATCCCTTGAAGGACAGAAAAAAGGTATTTATGGTCAACACGATCAAAAGCTTTCACTTGATCAATAAACAGTAGCCAATGATTATCACACAAGTAATTATCACAAGAAAGACGATCTCTTACCAAAAAGATGTTATCATGAATAGATCTTCCCGGTGCACAACAGAACTAACTACAACTTTCACACAATTAGCAAGGACCTTCGAGAAAATCTTGTAGTCTGTACTCAATAACGACACAGGCCGCCAGTTTTCAACTTTTTGAAGATCCCCGGTTTTTAGTAGTAGACAGACAATTGCACTCATACACGACAATGGCAGCTCTCCAACATAAATACTTTCCTCGAGAACATTTAACAACTCGGGTCCAACAAGCTTCCAAAAAGTCTGATAAAATTCTCCAGGTAGGCCATCAATCCTGGGGGCCTTTCCATCTTTTAAGCTTCGCATGGCTGCTTCAAGTTCCTCGGCCAAGATTGAGTCAAGCGCTCGTTGCTGGTCTTCTTCAACCTTGGAAAGTCCAGCAATCAGTTCCTGTATCGTGTCATTTTCCACACTGCGAGGGGAGTGAAGATTGGAGGAGTAATCTTTCAAGACACCTCTTAATCCTTGCTGAGAGATTGTTAAGGTCCCATTTAAAGTGAGTAGGCCATGGATTTGTTGCATCTTTTTGGTTGAGTTCTCTAAATTGAAGAACTCTTTGTTTGGCACGTCCAAAGTCAGGTGACTCATCCTCATTCGTACCAAGGTACCCATTGCCCTTTGCTTAACCATTTCAGCTAGCAATGTTCTCTTTGCCCACAGCAACTGATCTCATGTGTCCTTTCTAGCATTATCATTATTTTGCTATAGGGAAACAATTTCAGATTTTAACGCATTAATTGAGTGAGATTGCATCTTAGTGGTGTATAAACTATATTGCTGGCATAAAGATTTTATTTGGGATTTTGCAAGGTCCCACCACAACCGGAGGTTAGCGTGCTCAGGCTTGGAGGTGCAGATTTTTTCCCATACAGCCTTAAAACAATCCTTAAATTTTTTATCACTTAAGAGGCGTGTGTTAAGAGTCCAATATGCACTAACACCTGATGACAAGGGTAATTTAAAGGACAACACGACTAAACTATGATCTGTGAAACCAGTTGGTAGAATTTGGGATGCAGTCACAACAATTAACATTGGCTTATTAACGTATATTCTATCAAGTCTTGCCCTTGATATGAAGCCATCTTGGCATCTGCACCATGTATAATTACGCAACCGTGAGTGTTGTAGTCGCCACACATCCTTAAAACAATATTTATTAATGATATTCTCCAACCCCTTAGTGGAGGCTGCATGAGGTTCATGACCATTCCTATCAACTTCTGGGTGAGTTGTACAATTGAAATCTCCAGCAAGACAAATAAATGCGGACGAGTCCTGGCCTTTAATGAAATCTCGCAGTAAAGGAAATAATTTTTTCCTTTCTATCGGATCACTCGGAGTGTAAACATTTACCACCACTATTTTTTGGCCATTGCGCAGAAACTCCGTCGATATGAGGTGTCCTTTACATATTTCTTAAAACAAAACCTGCTGTACGGGAAGCTTGTGGCTTAAACAAATAGCTACACCGGCCTTGGGTGTAGGTAAGGGTGTTTGTAGCATGGGTCTCCTGTAATAGGATAATGTCAGCTTTTATTTTCTCCAAGGTTTGAATTCTCCGTAATGGGGCTCGACCACCATTAATGTTCAAGGTTGCAATCTGTAGCTCTGTCATTGGAAAAACTTAGCACTTCAAAAACCTTCTACCTGCAGTTCTTCGTTTGCTTTTGTCACAGCATTCCTGAGACACTGAAATTGAGGTTCAGAAAGTTCTGCAAAGTCATTCCTTTGTAACATCTGCTTTGCAGTCACAATGAAAGCCCTGATATCAGGAAAATGGTCCCCAATTTGAACATTGCGTTGCCTGAAGGTTCCGCTCAGGAAAATAACAATATCTTCCTTAGATATTGTGGTTTGTTTACCTTTCCCATGGATTGCGCCTGAAGTTTCACTTGAGTAGGAGGACATCTTCCCAGAAACGACACCCGTGTCATCTGATCGCAATTGGATTGTTGATTCCTCTTCTCTACCAGCAGCAGTACATTCTTCCTGTTGGCATTCCACAGAGTGCTCTGCCCTATCGTTACTATCCGTTATTAAATCATTTTCCTTTTTATCATTGTGTGTGCCACACTGCCTATTGTCCTCAAGAGTAGGTCTTTTCCCCTTGTGTATGCGAGCGTTATTAGGAGTTTTATCCCCTTCAACATGAGCAAGCAGTGGAGCCTCGTTTCCAACCAACACCTCACCGCTTTGCTCATCTTGTGAAGGCTTATCAAGATTATTCCCCATCTGTACTATGAAAACTTTGCCACTTTTATCCGCACCTTCAGTGCTTCGGCAGGAGAGTTGCAAAACCCTCCTCAAAACAGTATCATCCATAACCTGTTCCTAATCACGAAAAAAAAAACCCTTCCGGAGCTTGCAGCCCCTCTCCCGTTCCGACATGGTCATTATCAGTACCATCTTTGGACATACCTGAGCGTCTTGGTGTGGATCCTTTTTCCATAAGTGACTCACGTGCAGAGTCCACCATAACAGCCGCGGGGGGGGGGGGAGGGGCGATCCTGCAGCGGCAGCAGCAGCTCTTTCACCATCAGGACAATGGTGTGACCATATGCACCACAGCCGTAGCAGGTTAAGGTCTCCGTCATTGCGAAAATCCTATAATCGTGTTCTGCCATTTTAAAACTCAAGGAGATATGGGGCATTTTCACAAAAGCGGGTCAGGTAACGGTAAAGAACAAACTCAAAACCAACTTTCTTTGATATTCTCGAAATAGTGCTTGAACCCCTAAAAAGGCCTAGAAAAATGTTCAAATGATGTCAGCAACGCAGGATCACCATAAGGCCTCTGCACTGACTGGCAATATATGCTTGAGAAAAATTCTCGGACAGTCTTTACCGTTACCTGACGCGCTTTTGTGAAAATGTCCCATATTCATCTGCGTTGCGCCATCTTTAAACACGACACAGCAGAACCGCCTGAACGAGTCTATCTGGTTTAATTTATCGTTCCTCGTGCGCAAGGGAACCGTGATGATTCTACACACTACTGTGCCATAATCACCGAACTCTTGCTGAATTACTTCGTTCGATAAGAAAGGCGGCACATTACTGATACTCAGGATCATTTTTTGTAGCGGGAGTGTCCATTGACGAGACCGGAACAAACGTTTCGTCATCTCCCAGAAATAAACCGTTAATTGCACAACCACGTCAACAAAACACGTTTGTGAAACAAAAACCACAACCTTGTGGCTCATTTTAGAGGCAGTACGAATATTTTCTACACCTATTTGTTCTCCAATCTTGAGGAAAATATCATCCGTTAAAACGCCTTCGGGGGGGAAGAAGCACAGGCCGCGCTTCCGTGATACACCCTCGTCGGCAACATGGCGATTCAAGGTTCGTCGATTTTAACTTACACTCGCCATGTTTCAAATAAACAAGTATATAAAGATAAAATAAATGGTAATATGGTTCTAATTAGAACTAAGAGAGAAAATAAATAATAACAACAGGAAGAACCTCAAAAAAACAATAATAAAGCGAGGTAATCACCTGAGGTGATTAATATATCAACAATAATATCCGACCGCGCTGTCTCTCCCTCTCTCGCTCAGATAGACAAGACAAGACAAGAACACCAGCAAGAAAAACACCATCAAATGGACAATTGAGAAGGGAAGGGAGAAAAAGAGAAAGCAACACAAAGCTCCACACGTACCGCCAGAGACTGAGCAGCAGCACCCGACAATTGCACGTGTGCCAAAGCGAGCAACAGCTGTGTAAAGTGGGAGGGGAGTGAAAGAAAGAGACAGAAAGAGAGAGAAAGAAAGAAATAGAGAGAAAGAAAGAGATAAAGAAATAAAGAGAGAGAAAGAAAGAAAGAGAGAGAAAGAAAGAGATAAAGAAAGAAAGAGAGAAAGAGAGAGGAAGAAAGAAAGGGAGATAAAGAAATAAAGGGAGAGAAAGAAAGAGATAAAGAAAGAAAGAGATAAAGAAAGAAAGAGAGAGAAAGAAAGAAAGAGATAAAGAAAGAAAGAGAGAGAAAGAGAAACAAAGAAAGAGAGAAAGAAAGAGACTTTTTTGAGACTTTTATTACAAAAGTATAAAACATTTCACAAGGCAAATTTAAACAAAGAAAGAAATCTTGAGGCATCATTTGCCTGAGGTTCATAAAAGCATCAACACATGAGAATCAAGTGCCATTCTTTAAGTACAGGTGCTCAAGCAGAGTCAGAAAAACAATGAAAGTTCAAGGATCAATGGATATTGTTACAACTCACAAAAAAATGTGAACTTCATTCTCAACACATTTACACAAGACACCACCACTGCACCATAAGTCTTCAAACACAGGAAGACTACCCATGTTTACATGATATGCATGTTCTCGTTTTATACGAGCAGACACCATGCCTTTGAAATAAAAAAATGCATTGCATTTTTCTTATTCACCAATCTGGCTTTTCTGGTCTTATAAATTGCAAGATTAGCAATTCCAAGTGAAAAATTCAAAAGCAAAACCACAGATTTCTTTCCAGTGATGAAAGCGAACCCATAAATAAAGATTGGAAAGGAAAAAACAATTTTAAATTTACAACAAGTCTGAAGACGACGATGGTTCACGAGCAGTATTTGACGATGTAGATTGTTTCAGAAGTCAAGGATGAGACAATGTGATAATGTTTGACTAAGTTATAAAAATGATCAACATGATGTGGTACGAGTGACAGGTTATTAGCTGCAAAATGTCGAAAACCCGGTTTCGTTCAACAACTTTAAAAATTTGACCTTTGTATAACCTTTAAAGGTCACAAAACAATGCTATGGACATTAAAATAAGGAAACAGGATACGTGCTATAGCTTATTGGAGTTGGTTCGTCGAAGAAGGTCGAAAACCCGGTTCGATTCCCACAACTTTGAAAATTTGAGGTTTGTGAACTTTAAAGGTCAAAGGTCAAGGATTATGACCTTTGGTGCAAAACTTCCTCTGGAACATTCCAGGAACAATATAACATCACATAGGCTATATGGCATTTCGCACTCCTCGGATTATCCATACTTTGATGAAATCAGCGTAAAAACAAACTTGAAGGGGGCGCCACGGGCAAGGTGTTCGAGATAGAGAAAAATGGTTTCAAGACTTAAGGTGGGGAAATGACCTCAAGATTATGCATAAAAAATATTGTCATCCAAGCTCTCAAAGTTTGGGCGGTCGTATGATTTTTATGTCAAAATTCGAAATTTTCTAAGTTTGTGACCTTGTGACCTTGACCTTGGGACGAAAATGAAAAATCGAGCTCCATGGGGCTATGCAGGTGCCATTGGGCTAACCAAATACTGAAACCCCAGCCAGATTCTACAAACCCCTCGGAGAAGATAATTTTTTTATGTCAAAATTCGCAATTTTCTAAGTTCGTGACCTTGCGACCTTGACCTTGGAACGAAAATGAAAAATCGAGCTCCGTGGGGCTATGCAGGTGCCATTGGGCTAACCAAACACCGAAACCCGTCAGATTCGACAAACCCCCTAGGAGAAGATGCAAATTGAAATCGGCTACCCTCTAAAAACACGTTTTTGGGGCGTGGCTCTGCCCATAATGGGCGCACCACGCCCATTCTCAGGAAAACACAACTAGATCATGATATAAACCTCCCACCAAAATTTTATCAGGATCGGATCAAAACCCACAGAGCTATGCTCGGGACAGACAGACAGACAGACATACAGACAGACATACAGACAGACAGACAGACAGACAGACACACAACAATAACGAATATAGTGGTCACTTATTTTTTTCGTGAAAATATTTTTTCGTGAACCAAAAAATGTAACAGATACAGAAACAGAGGTGACAACCTCTTGCATTCAATAAACACATGATTCAGATTTTCGATACTCAAACAAAAGGGGCATGAATTAGAAACAGAGGGGTTAAACTTCTGCAGTAAAACCTGTGTGGCCAGTGCTTGATGGACCAGTCTCCAATTTAAGTCTCCCGTGCGAGCAACAGTCGGAGATCTATACATCACCTTCCAATTGGGAGTAAGGAAAGCTCCTGCAGGTATAGTCTCTTTCCAATGGTTTCTTAACGGTGCCGTACAGCCCGGTAAACACACTTCTCGACAAATTCCATATATTGTTTTTTTCCTCATGACATGGAACACACCAGACTCATCACTGTTTGAAGAGAACACGTCATGGTGTTTTGGGGCAGTGATTGAAAGTTCAGGAAAATTTTGGCAAAAATAGACTTCTTCACTGACCCCATTCCACCCAATATAATAATGTAGGAAAGTCTGGGTTACTAAACTCATGACCTCACCCACTACTTTCATTGAATGCAATCCAATTTTTTTTAGAAAGTGAGCCAGCAGGCAACCATCGTTTCAAGGAAGGCTCCATAAGATCTCGCACTTTAGTGAGTCCACTATTTGTAAAGTACTTTATGAAGGATCGGCTGGTAGATATTCCAGCAAATAATAAGTTTTGGAATAGTAGCTCATGCACAAACTTCCTGGCATCATAGGAGATCTCGAGCCGCTGCACTCGAAGAGCTTGCCAAGCATTCAGAAGAGATTGATGAAACGCAGGGAGCCGAGCTCTATCAACCTGCTTTAGGTCTATAAGGAAGAGTTCCCGGTCATAGTCCAAACCACCTATTTGCCGAAGCAAGGTATCGGTGAGAGGACGCCAGGACACTACTTCACCATATAGTAGACGTTTTATTGCCATGAGTCGAAAAGCCATTATTCGACTAGGGATGTGCACCAAGTTTTGGCCACCCGAAATTCGTGGCCTGCACAATACATCTGGCTTGAGCCAATGATGACCTCCCCAGAAAAAAAAACAGACTCTTCTGAATGCTTATGATCACAGCTTGAGGTGGCTGGAGTGTGATGACCATGTGCCATACGGTTGGAAGTATCAGGTTATTAATGATCGTTACCCGCACCTTAAGTGACAAGAACTGGAGCATTCCTTTCCACCTTGATAGTTTCTGCTTAATGTTGTCTTGGAACCAATCCCAATTCCTTTGTATATAGCTCGTAGTTCCCAAATGGATTCCTAAGTGTTTAATCCCATCCGTTTTCCATAACATTCCTCCTGGAAGAGTTGGGAGAAGTGCACATGAGGAGTGTGATGAGGGGAGTGTATTTGGGTATAGCCAAAGAGCTACACTCTTGTTCCAATCTACTCTAGCTGATGAGACAAGTTCAAATTTGGCAAGACAATGGGATAGCTCACTGACATCTTTTGGGTTTTTGACCACAACACACAGGTCATCTGCATCAGCTGAAGTAACAATGTTCGGACTGTTTGACAAGGATAACCCAGACAATGAGGTGCGAAGGAGAGCCAGTAGGGGTTCAACAGAAAGTGTGTGCAACATACCTGACAGTGGACAACCCTGACGGATACCACACTGAAAAGGAAAGGGACGACACAAACTTATTTACTTTTAGCAGGCATGATGCATTTTCAAACACAAGTTTGTCCTCATATTGAAGATATGTATCCATATTCTTTATTTATTATCGTTATTACTGACACTTTGTCTTCAAAGAAAGAAAAAAAAGTTAGAAACAAGAAAAAGAGCAATCAGAGATTGCAGACTCTCACCAAGACTTGTTTTGTGTGGTGTTTGTGCAGTTTTGTGAAGTGTATTTTGCGTGGTGTTTTTGTACTGGTGTGTTACGTAATTAATAAGAGACATAATTAGACATACTTTATAACTGCTGGCAGTGATGACCGGGTACCAAGACGTCCTGCTTTGATCGGACACCTGACCCTGACCCATGACGTTTTCATTATTATTCAATTGAATTCACAATGGGATTAAAACAAATTCAATTCAGGTCAAATAGAAGCCCAAATAGGTACAGTCCTGCATTGGAGTAATCAGAAGGAACCCAAACAAGCAAAAAGAAAAGATTGTCATCAGGAGGAATCTGGATCGGATTTGCATTTCAACTGCTCCTTCTCTACCCTCAAACGCATCCAGTCACAGCCAAGTGAGCCGTATTCAAAAAAGAAAAAGAAAAAACGATATAAATTAAAACCCACATCAAAAAATAAATAATTCTGGCTGCCAGACCATGTGGCTGACCAAGCTGAAATTTAAAACATGTAATCCCAATCACTACTGGATCAAAACTGTGAAGTTTCACATCAATTGATGAAGCAGTTCCAGAGAAAACATTATTTATTTCTTTTTCTTAAATCCAATATGGTGGCCAAGCCATGTGACATCAATTCTTCCTTAACAAACTTGGACTCGCATGCCTTGGGGACAATTTATGTGAAATTTGCCCTCGATCTGTCTCGCTGTTCTGGAGAAGAAGATTTTTATATGTTTTAGGGTAAATCCAATATGGCTGCCAAGCCATGTGACCTATGATGTCATATGTGTGAACCTTTTGTTCCTTATTGATAGGCAGTCATATGTATAAAGTTTCGCCTCGATATGTTTAGACATTTCAGAGAAGAATATTTTTGAAAGATTTTTTTTGTTTAACAATATGGCTGCCAAATCACGTGACCGATGAACTAATCAAAAAAATTTTGTGGACCATTTTATCCCTAGATGACCCTCAAAAATCTTCATACTGTATCGTTCTACATATGCAATTATGACGTCATAACGAAGGAACCTATGATGTCATTAAAAAAAAATCACACTCATTCCCCATGAGGAGTACTTGCTATGTTCCATGTTTCAATTTTTTCCTTGGTGTGGTTTCAGAGATACAGAGGTCCAATTTTTCCCGTTTACCCAATACGGCTGCAACACCACATGACATATGACGTTGGAATTATCATTATAACATTCCACCTGAGTCGCACCAATGGTGAAAATTTTGTCTTAATCCGACAAGCGGTTGCCGAAAAAAATACGAAAGTTCTGTGCGGACAAACAAAAAAACAACAAACAAGAAGAAGACGTCGTGTAGAGCACGATACTTGCAAAATCCATTAAAAAAAATTTTACCTCAAAAATAATTGGTGGTTGAAATCAATGACCAAATATGCAACTCCTTTTCAAATATCAAGTCAATCGGATGAAAATGGACAATTTTGGAAATTTGGCCTATGTTGTCCTTTTGGCCTATGTTGACCTCGAAAATAATTGGTGGTTTAATTCAGTGACCTGAAAAAAAAATCCTCTTCAAATTTAAAATCAATCAGATGAAAATTGAGGATTTTAGAAATCTCACCTAAGTTGTTGACCTTTGGCCTATGTTGACCTTTTTGTCTATGTTGACCTCAAAAAGAATTGGCTCGTTGAATTCAGTGCCCTGAAATATAAATCCTCTTCAAATTTCAAGTCAATCTGATGAAAATTGACAATTTTACAAATTTGGCCTGTGTTGACCTTTTGGCTGATGTTGACCTCAAAAATAATTGGTGGTTCAATTCAGTGACCTGATCTGAAAATCCTCTTCAAATTTCCAGTCAATCGGATGAAAATTGAGGATTTTAGAAATGCCACCTTAGTTGTTGACCTTGGGACTATGTTGACCTTTTGGTCCATGTTGACCTCAAAAATAATTGGTGGCTGAATTCAGTAACCTGATGTGCAGATCTTCTTTAAATTTCAACTCAATCGGATGAAAATTGAGGATTTTGGAAAGTTCACCAAAGTTGGTGACTTTTGGCTCTTGTTGACCTTTTGGCCTATATTGAGCTCAAAAATAACTGGTGGTTGAATTTACTGACATGATAAGAAAATTATTTTCTTCCTAATTGATTGGAGCAGTAAATCTGGAGCAGTCATGCTTTGTGGATTGCTACGATGGCAAAAAGCATGTTGAACCTGCCATTCCTGTTGAGTTCTCCACAAATGAACTATGCCTCGGGATAACACTGTCACCTACACCATAAAAGTCATCAGTGTTTCCACTTTCTTCCAATTTGCTGTAGATTTTAAAGATCCTAATTTTTGGTCTGATTGGAGCATGAAGCTGGGCAGCAAATTAACACACAGCAGCACAGGACTGCATTTGCCCTCGCACACACGACACTGCAGTACTGCAACGCATTACATTACAGTACTGTGCTGTGCTGTCACTGCTGTAGTCTCATTTCATTTTCATATCTCATCTATGATAAGGTGTGAAGTGGGTGCACCACTTACTGTGGTAACACTGAATAAACAGGCACTGGCAATGCAAAGATGGGGTTCAGGTGAGGGTTAAGGTTACTGATGAGATTGGTGAAAGGGGTTCACCTTCGGGTGAGCAATTGAGTTCAACGGTTAATGAACATTTTGTGGTGAGGTTTGCCTGGTTACTAAGCGATGGGGTTAATGTTAGCATTAGGGTTAGAACCCGAGTTACCGTTGGGGTTATAAAAGTGAAGGTTACTGCAATAAGGATTATTGTCGTAGCAGCTTTGAAGCTTGTGCTGAGATTAGCTGTGTTAGTTTATGCTGGAGTTAATGTTAACTATTACATTTTGTACAATATCATTTCTTTATGAGAGAAAGTTTCATGTGCAGTAAGAGCATCAATGAACAGGGAAAGAAGCCAGAGAGAGAGAGAGAGGAGAAAGGGAAAGGGGAGATGGGTCCGGCATAGACTCCTGCAAGTTAGGGGTTTGAGCCCGGCAGGTCAATGAGGGTATAAAAGATTGTGGGTCGGGATGGGGGATAACCTGAAATGGGTTCTCTGCAATGCACCACCTTCTTGAAACCCAGGCAACAAGACTGAGATACAAACATCCTCTGTAGAAAAGAGGAACTAAAGAGTTGAGGTGTGCAGTCAGCCTGGATTTTTGAAGCTTAACTCGGAGAGGGTTCGTGGAAGAACACGTGCTTCCTGGAGTTCCTGGGGAAGGTTCACTCGCCCATAAAGTGGGAGAGGAAGAGAGGAGGGAGAGGATTGGAGAGGTTTGCTAGAAGAAATGACATAGCTCAAAAGTTGTGTAACAGAATATTAAAGGTCCTTACAGGTTAGAAAAAAAACAAATGATGTTTGTATTTAGCACAAAGGTATATCACAAACAAATCACAATGAAGATGGGAGGTGAACGTAATTGTTACCGGTACATGTCAAGGGTTGGGTTCGTTCTTGCAACACATCCCCACTTAATATCGGAATGAATGCCACCCCTGAGTGTGTGGCTTGGAATAGTATTTCTTCAATAACACGTTCAGTCAATGGGGTAACTTGCAAAGCTTTGATGGTCTTTCAAATTTATTGCACTTTAACCAGAGACATGTTGTGGATTACCCTTTCCAAAACCCTGTATCCATCACTGCTTGGAAATACTTATGGAGTAGTGATCTTTCACCAAGCCTTTCCCCTCCTCCCCCCCCCAATTCTTCACCTTTCCAAAATCCTGTATCCACCCCCTGTGCACATGTGTGGGTGGATGAGGTGAGAAGGGGTGGAGCATTTTGACATTTCTTCCCAATCCATGGGAAAATGTAGGCCTAAGGGCCTATACCCATGATTTTTGTGGTATTGCAAAGCTATAGATAGTGTTGCGGATTTGGAAACCTTGTGCACAAAAACAGACAGCAGTCCCTAAGCTAAGTTATTTCGATAAATATGTGTACAGTAATCCCCCGCTATATCGCGGTTCACCTATCACGACCCCCGGTTCATCGCGGGTTTTCCCTTGGAACCTAACTAATTTTTTCTGCGGATTCCCCCGGTACATCGCGGTAATAATATATAAAATATAAATTATTATTTAAGCAATAAATTATAACGTGTGGTGCTCGACCAGTCACACAACGCACGAGACAGTTTCGCTTGTGAACTTCGAATATTTTCTACGTTTTTTCTCTCCAAGCCCCACGATGCCGCCCAAGTGCCCTGCACCTTCTAAGGCTTCTGGCAAGGAACCGAAGCGCCAGAGGAAGGTCCTGACGCTCCAGGAGAAGGTTAAAGTGCTCGATATATGCTTCGGGAAGGAAAAAGTTTGCCGCCATTGGACGAGCACAGCCAAACCGACCAGACCAGACGAGTCGATCTCCGGCAACTCGAACCCGAGCATTGCCAAGCCGACCAGACCAGACGAGTCGATCTCCGGCACCTCAAACCCGATCATTGCCAAGCCGACCAGACCAGACGAGTCGATCTCCGGCACCTCAAACCCGATCATTGCCAAGCCGACCAGACCAGATGAGTCGATTTTTTTGGGAGGCATCTATTCATAGCGGATTTTCACTTCTCGCGGGGGGGGGGGTTTGGAACGTAACCCCCACAATAAACGGGGGATGACTGTATATAGTTAGAATCCATCGCCTGTGTCTAATGGGAATGACATGTGTGAGCTACAAGTTATTTTTAGTCAGGTTTATTACATCCTTTACAACACCTACATCAACCAACTATGACAACGCCAACAACAACACTGCTCGAGGAATTGTCTGCGCTCACGAAAGCGTTTCGTTCTGGCCTGGCGCCAAATGAGAGAATGCGTCATTTTTCGGCCAATGGGCGACGAGCGGATCAGAGCCGGGGGGCGGTCCTTTGCAAGAAGGCGGAGCCTCGACACGAGGTCCGCCAAATGAGAGCAGGCCACGCATGAGCGGACCGCGCCCGAGAAAGACGACGAAAAGAAAGGAGAACAAATAATTGTGCCCCGTCTGCTCGAGCACGTGGTCTGGTTCTCAGGTCTGCTCGAAGCTGGTCTGGCCTCATCTCGTCGCTGGTTTGCGTCTGGCTGCCCTGGTCCGTCTTCTGGCGACCGGAGCTCTGGGAGGGGGTGGAAATCCAGCCGCGCACTCGCGACCAGGTCGCCAGCCGTCCTGACTCCCAGCCGAACTATCCTCCGCAGCTGGAGAGCCGAATAAAGACCATTGAGGTCCATTTATTTTGTGTGTGCGTGTGTGTGTGTCCTGTGGGCTCGTCTTTAAGTAGCAACTGGTTAAGTGCTTTTGCTGTACATTATTTGCATCCTTTATAGTCGGTTTAACTCTGCCCTTTATGTGTTCCTTCCCCACCTATTGTAACAAATACCCCTCTTGTTGAATGTTTCAGCTCGTCCTTGTCCTTTCCTTCACTGGTTTAGCACGGTGCGTGTTGGGAGAATTAAAAAGGCCATTGCTGCAGTAGTTGTGCATTTGGACCGACGGGACCTCGGTAACCATCCGCTCGGGTTACGCACGGGTCGAGCACAGAAATGGCTTGTCCCGTTCGAGCTCCGTCGAGGGTGTGAATTCCTCGGTAGCTCGCCACGTGGGCCTCTAGGTATTTTGAAGTTTGGCAAATAACCCTGTACCACGTGGTTGAATGATTGACGATTCATGATCCTGTAAGGGACCCTTACCTTCGAAGTTATCCGAGGGTAACGATCTGCTTTCCAGGTGTTCGGTGTAGTCGACTCTGCTGCTCCAACTAGCGGTTTTGCTCGTCACCGATACCCTGCCTTCAACAATAGCACAGTATGATGAGCTGACAGAATAGATCAGAAAGCAAATTCGCCTTTGAACTTAGTCTTGGTTCAATTTATCGTTGGAATACAAAATACCATTACAGATCTGGTCGAGGGGGTACATTGGGGGATATGTTAGAATAGTTATTTAATAGTACGTGTTCGCTGAAGTGTGGTGTAATTTCTGCAAATGATAAAACGCGTTGAGTTTGTATTTAGAAATATCTCGTCCCAACCACCACCACCCCCCGCCCCCCTTTCCCCAGCCAAAGTGTTTGTATCTAAGCAACACCTTTCCCTCCTTTCTACATTCTTGAGCCTTCCCTGTCATTTATCTCTCCCTTTTTGTGGTTTCCTCCCTGCAATGACCAATAAGCACGGAAATTCTGGGGTCAGCGCAAGGTCACCAAATAGGCTAAGGATATACCCATAAAAGGACATCTGTCAAGCTGCACTGTCCAATGAGGATGCCACATGGGTGCTTCAACTGGCCCCATGGAAATTATAAAAGCAGACGGTGAGCTCGCCATGTTTGTGTTGTTTGTGTTGTGGGATCCGTGGTGAGTCTTTGTGGCATGTAGCAGCGAGCATGGCAGTGGACGTGGCAGCGGTGTCCAGTCTTCGTGCATGTTGCCAGACCTCACCCCTTTGTCTGCACGCTGCTGCTGTGTGGTCTGCTGCCGGAGATAGAGAATGAGCCGAGATCTGTGGTGAATCGCACGTGGATGAGCAGTGCTGTGTGTGCAGCCAGATTTCTGAGTCTCGTCAGACCCCTGCTGATTCCCTTGCCCCCCCCCCTTCTCCCAATGAAAGAGATAAGATGTACTTGCTAAGGAGTCGTAGTTTCTGGGTGTGTTGTCTTATTACACCGCACACGCGAAACAAAAAGCAGGGTTAAGCAATTGAATCAGGTCCGTCCATCCGTCTGTCTGTTTTATCAGCTCATGATTGTCAGTTTATGATTGAGGAACAACTTATTTAAAGAAAGTATTATACTTTCAACATGAATCGGAAGACAAGTCTGCAGTTTATCAGTACTTTGGCTCTAAATTCTGCACGATTGCACATGCACAGAGAGGAGTGAACATTTTCTTCACCCTGTCTGCCTGTCTGGCAGTCAAACAAAATTGAAAATCATTCCAAACAGGAAACTTTCTGTTTTTGAGGATGTTACAAGGGACACAAACAACAGGCGCGACAAACTAATGTCGAATTGGAACATGAATCAGAAGACAATTTGGCCGTTTTACCGTACTTTAGCTCTGAATTCATCCCGAACGCACACACACAGACACAAGTGAGATAACATTTTCACTCCATCTGTCTGCCTGGCTTGGCAGTCAGACAAAATTGAAAATCATTCCAAACAGGAAAGTTATTGTTTTTAAGGACGGTATAAAGGACACAGACATTCATGTTCGAATAACTAATGTAACGTGTTTGGTAGGGTGATTTCATAGACACTGGCGAAAATGGCGGAAAATCCACAATTAATGTAGTTCCCCACCTTTAAACCACTTTAAATCTTTATTCAAATTGAATTATATATTTGAACACTGTAGAACACAAATCGCCTTCATAATACTTCCATGAACCATGTTTTATATTAATATATAGCATAAGAGGGCATGGCACGTGAGAGGATATAGTATCGGGAGAACAAGGGGCCGTCGATATAGCTGTGTATGATGCTGATTGACGCTGCATTTTATGGTGATCAATAAAGCCTCCATCTCCAAATCTGAGACTATTACAGTGTATAAGGGTGGTGTTTAACACTGCTTCAATAGCACTTAACTCCTGGATTTTCTTTTTTAACGATCTTTAAAATCATTCTTTTATTAAAGTCGAAGTCCGTATACGATATCTAAACACCCTGTGGGGTATCATGTTCTATGAACTCTCTAATTTCTTCATTTGTGATTACTGCGAAGAATGCAGCCGTGCTTTCTTGATCTTTCCCCCATTTCCTCTGTAAATAAATTCCCCTTTTGGATGAAATATTGTGTGACCATTGGGAATGTGACCATCGGCTTGGGAATTGGCGAATTAACCCATGAGATGGGCAGATTGGCTCCGCGCTTATGAGCCTCAACACAGAATGTCAACGAGCTCCACTTGGCTCCTCCTTGTTGGTGATTCCACCGTGGTCATTGTGTTCTGAGATACCGATTCACACCAAATTAACCCAGAGGATGCAGAGACCTTTTCGTCCCGTACCAGCCGAGCGGCGTGATGGTCGTTCAAGAATTTGCGACCCCAAAAATACTATCATGGTGCTTCGCAGTCAAGGCACTGCCTGAATGAGCATGCGCTACCCTAGTACGGCACATTTAAAGCTGGGTGTCTTGTCTGCTAACATTAGTTGGTGGATGATCTAACAGTATTTGTCAAAATTCATAATTCAATCCCTGCGGAGGGGGAGGAGGTGGAAGGGATCCATAGTTTAGTGTCCAGAAATGATGCAAACCAGCAGCCAGGTGCTGTATACGCATTCCTGAACAGCATGATGTGATCAAATGTATTTATTGATAGATTAGTTAAGTCAGAAGAACACTTCATCACACGATACGTGCCATCATGTTCGGACCGTCTGTGTATTTTGTTTAATTTTCTGGGATCTCCGTGACCTGCGTGCGCTGACGTGTGGGTCAGCTTTGCTGCATGGGCATACGGGAGGCAGGTATACAAGTGTTAAACCGCACAGAGGGAGATAACAAGGATAATGAAATTACCATGACCTATTTTAAATAAACGGTTCACGGAACATTTGGTGCCGGCTTTTGATATCAAAGTGTACAGAGTAATTTTATGGCCGATTCCTCAGCGCTTATCGACGGCAAGCATGTGCCTATGAGCCTTTAATGGCCGCGCTTTATCCCCAGGCATACTGCGACCAGGGCACTGTTCGGGGATGTACATCACATCACTCTTCTTATGTCGTACAAAAAGGACGCGTGACCGTGAGAATGTGCTTAGGTGCACCGATGACGTGTGACGTATGCTCGGTTTATAACTGTGCGATCCCCCACCTAAACTCCGTGTGGACCCCGAGAGAGCCCGATTCAGCCAAGGGATGGTCTAACCCCGTTCACGAGAAGCTTTCATGCTCTTTCCAGCGACACGGGTGAGCTTTGAAGGCGGAACGATTCACTCTGTCCAGGTTCAATTCGTTTTACCGTACTGTAATCCACTTGCAATACTCCTCAAAAGTGACATGTATAGATGCAGATTCGGTTCAGTCCATGTTCTGCTTGCGACCTTTAATGGACCCTCAGTTCATAACCCAGGGACGATCGACTGCTCTGCATTGTGCGTGGCAGTCATTCTTGTGTACACAGTCAAGGATGAAGTCGTTTTATAAATATTTGGAATTATACTGAACGATTGTATGTGTCTAACTCAGGAATGGTGTGCTTGAAGAATATTACATTCAATTATATTAATAATAATGAGAACATTAATTTTACCTCCTTCCGCTCCCGTAGGTGGGCAGAGGTTATGTTTTCACCCCTGTCTGTCTGTTTGTCTGTGAACAGGATAGCTCAAAAAGTTATGGACTGATTAGGACAAAATTTGGTGGACAAGTTGGGTGTGTGACAAGGACAAATTTATTAGATTTTGGTGAACATCTGAATCCGAATACAGATACGAGAATTTTAAAGGTGATTCGTCACCATTGAGAGATAGGGCTAAAGACTATATATATATATATATATATATATATATATATATATATATATATATATATATATATATATATATATATATATATATATATATATATATATATACAGTGGGGAGAACAAGTATTTGATACACTGCCGATTTTGCAGGTTTTCCCACTTACAAAGCACGTGGAGGTCTGTCATTTTTATCATAGGTACACTTCAACTATGAAAGACGGAATCGAAAACAAAAATCCTGAAAATCACATTGTATGATTTTTAAATAATTAATTGGCATTTTATTGCATGAAATAAGTATTTGATCACCAACCAACCAGTAAGAATTCTGGCTCTCACAGACCTGTTAGTTTTGTCTTTAAGAAGCCCTCCCATTCTCCACTTATTACCTGTATTAACTGCACCTGTTTGAACTTGTTATCTGCATAAAAGACAGCTGTCCACACTCAATCAATCCGACTCCAACCTCTCCACAATGGGCAAGACCAGAGAGCTGTGTCAGGACATCAGGGACAAAATTGTAGACTTGCACAAGGCTGGGATGGGCTACAGAACAATAGGCAAGCAGCTTGGTGAGAAGGCAACAACTGTTGGTGCAATTATTAGAAAATGGAAGAAGTTCAAGATAACAGTCAATGTCCCTTGGTCTGGGGCTCCATGCAACATCTCACATCGTGGAGTCTCAATGATCATGACAAAGGTGAGGGATCAGCCCAGAACAACATGGCAGGACCTGGTCAATGACCTGAAGAGAGCTGGGACCACAGTATCAAAGAAAACCATAAGTAACACACTACGCCGTCATGGATTAAAATCCTGCAGCGCACGCAAGGTCCCTCTGCTCAAGCCAGCGCATGTCCAGGCCCGTCTGAAGTTTGCCAATGACCATCTGGATGATCCAGAGGAGGAATGGGAGAAGGTCCTGTGGTCTGATGAGACCAAAATAGAGCTTTTTGGTTCGAACTCCACTCGCCTGGTTTGGAGGAAGAAGAAGGATGAGTTCAACCCCAAGAACACCATCCCAACCGTGAAGCATGGAGGTGGAAACATCATTCTTTGGGGATGCTTTTGTGCAAAGGGGACAGGACGACTGCACCGTATTGAGGGGAGGATGGATGGGGCTATGTATCGCGAGATCTTGGCCAACAACCTCCTTCCATCAACAAGAGCATTGAAGATGGGGTGTGGCTGGGTCTTCCAGCATGACAACGACCCGAAACACAGCCAGAGCAACTAAGGAGTGGCTCCGTAAGAAGCATCTCAAGGTCCTGGAGTGGCCTAGCCAGTCTCCAGACCTGAACCCAATAGAAAATCTTTGGAGGGAGCTGAAAGTCTGTGTTGCCCAGCGACAGCCCCGAAACCTGAAGGATCTGGAGAAGATCTGTATGGAGGAGTGGGCCAAAATCCCTGCTGCAGTCTGTGCAAACCTGGTTTAGAACTATTGGAAACGTCTGATCTCTGTAATTGCAAACAAAGGTTTCTGTACCAAATATTAAGTTCTGTTTTTCTGATGTATCAAATACTTATTTCATGCAATAAAATGCAAAATAATTATTTAAAAATCATACAATGTGATTTTCAGGATTTTTGTTTTAGATTCTGTCTTTCACAGTTGAAGTGTACCTATGATAAAAATTACAGACCTCCACGTGCTTTGTTAGTGGGAAAACCTGCAAAATCGGCAGTGTATCAAATACTTTTTCTCCCCACTGTATATATATATATATATATATATATATATATATATATATATATATATATATATATATATATATATATATATATATATATATATATATATATATATATATATATATATATATATATATATATATATATATATATATATATATATATATATATATATATATATATATATATATATTGTTACGGATTCGCGCCCGCCGGCGTGCTGACGGCCACGTAACTCGAATCACGGCACGTCGCCCACCGGACGGACAATCCAGTCGTGACCCTCTCGGACTAACGCCGGGAACCAGTCACGGGTGGACCTTTCGGTCTCACCGCGATCGAGCCAATCGGCCCCCGCGTGGGATAGGGTTGCTCGCCAAATTCGACCTACCTAAGTACCCACACGGAGGGTACACCGGGCGATCGCACCTCGCCGCAGGTCGACTTCGGACACGGGCCACTTAAGCGACCCGTTCCGTACTATCGGGATAACCGAGCGGTGTTATCGTCGGCCTCGACGGTTCGATTAATTATCGGGCGTATTCAGCCCACTACCAACCCTTTACGTGAAGCAAGATGAGGATTCAATGAGAGAAATGACGAAGCGAAGCGGGAAAGCAGTTCAACATAAAGCACATTTATTCGCGATGAACGGAAAGCACATATATACAATTCCACCAAAAGCACATAGAAAAGAAGAAGACAAAAAGCAAATGCGACAATGCAGATCTAATACCGACTACGCGAGCACACGGCAACACTTATACAATTTTACTTCACAGACGGCGCCGACAACAAACATTCCCAAAGCAAAAGAAAAGAGAACCACCCTCCAGGATGAGGGGGTAGGCGGGCCTGGGGCCGAGACCGTGTCGGGCCTACCCGTCTGGTGATGAGACGCGGAGCGGCGGTGGTGCCTCAACTCCGCGGGCCTCACGGACAGTGTATGGTAGGGGGTGGGAAGGGGGCCCCTTGGTCGCACTATCTCAGCGCGGGGGGAAACAGGAGGGGGTTGCTGATGCTCGGGGAAAGGAGGATTTTTACTCTGTCTCGGGTCCCGCGACGAGCGTCTCCACCTCGACCAGGTCGCGCCGTCGGCCTCCCTGGTGTGCAGCTCCCGGCACCGACGCGAGCACCCCCTCGTCTTCCTTCGCCGCCGCCGCCTCTCCACAGCTCCGTCCTCTTCGCTCCGACTCCAACTCCGAACTCTTCCTCCTGCGAACTCTCAACTGCACTCAACTCCAACGCACACGACGACGCTTTTCTGACGAACGCAGCCGCTTATATAAGCCCCGTGGCTTCGCCTTTGACCCCCTGCCTTCGACCTTTCACCTCGCTCCCCATTGGCCCGAGAAAAAGTGGGCGTGAATGCTTTTTGATCCATGAATTTGCATATAGCGACCGCCCTCCAACGCCCTGGAGGCGGGGCCAAATCGCCCCTCGCTCACCGATTGGACGGAACAAAAGTGGGCGTGTCATTTTTGATCCGTTTTTGGAGCGGAAAGTCCGTGATTTTGTACACGCTGTTCGGCGCGCGCCCTGCACGAGTCCAATACCGGTACCCACAAGCGGCGCAAGAACGGTGGCGATGCGACGGTTGCGAGGGTTGACGGCAAAGGTCGTGGCTGCTGTGGTGAAGCGGCGCCGCGGTGGGTGGTTGATGTTGTGATGACTGTTGAGACGCGGTTGGCGGTGGTAATTATGGCGGTTGGTCCAAAATAAAGATAGTAAAAGAAAAACGGCTATCCTGAAGAGTCGCAGCACGCATGAATGACATGTATTCCCACTAGACAACGGGTTTGGGCCGAACTACACATATACTTACCGAGATATCTCACCTAAGGGACCTGAATGGTGGTTTGCGAATTTGGTAACCACAACACTACCCCCTCCCCTTTTTACAGACTCGTCCCGAGTCGTCAAATTTTCGTGTGCCATCATGTGTAGTTTTCCCCTAGTACATTTTACCTACGGATCCCTGAGTGCGACATTCATGGTATTCGTGTCCCCAAAATAAATAACCTGAGGGCTGCGTAACTACCTAAACAAACTCACTCACACGGACGACTTAAATAAAATTGCCGGCGCTAAGACAAACATGCCGGGGGCGCACTCGTATGTACAGTACATCTTAACCTTAACTTACAAATTTTACACTAAACCATGGCCCAGGATCACTGAACTCTGCAAAAAGAAAAGCAGTTAGCAGGGAGCCAGGCTGCTCGCATGCAGTCTCTGGCTCAAAACAATGCAGGTGACAGGGAACGTGGCTGGCTGCTCACACGCAGTCCAAGGCCTTCCCTTTTGAACTGAACGCAGTGAACCACAACGGTGCATGGGCTGCACAACGTTGTCTCCGTGCCAGCTCAAGTGGCACACGCAATGAACACAACGAATAGATGGATGGACACAAACACGGTGCACGGGCCGCCACTGCAGGCCCGTGTTGTAGCTGCCAACAGGGCAGTTCTCGCAGCTTGCAAACTGTTGCCTTGCGGATCCTGGCGCACATGGAAATGAACAGGGGGGGGGGGCAGAGCAAAAATTGAACGGGGCTGGTGAACATGGGCAGTGGGCATGGCATGGCAAAGGTGAGCAGGCAAACACAGCCCGCAGAAGAAGGCCGCTGCAGGCAAACACAGCCGGCAGATGAACTGGCCGGCACAGGCCTTGAAGTACAGCAGCTGCAGACGATCCAGCCGGCACAGGCCTTGCAGCACACAACAGCTGCCGATGAAGTGGGCCGGCACAGGCCTTGAAAAAAAAACAGCCAGCCGGCAGATGAAGTGGGCCGGTACAGGCCTTGCAGCAACACAGCCAGCAGATGAAGCTGGCCAGCTTTTGCCATTCAGTGGAGGTTGGTGGAG
This sequence comes from Eptatretus burgeri, assembly GCF_056783735.1. Classification (NCBI taxonomy): domain Eukaryota; kingdom Metazoa; phylum Chordata; class Myxini; order Myxiniformes; family Myxinidae; genus Eptatretus; species Eptatretus burgeri. The sequence goes on from NC_140978.1 coordinate 10,329,686, forward strand.
GGAGTGCGTTGGTGTTGGCCACTTGGAAGGCGGGCTCGGACCAACCTACCTGTCTCCCTCCCAACCTATCGCCTTTGCCTGTCACTGTACATACCCACTCCCTTAATTTGTCAAACCCCAATTTAGCCCCAACTTATTTTTTTTTATTTTTACTTCCCCACTATAAATCGTCCCCTAACCCCCTTTATCGTCTTTGTTCGGCTAACCTATCCTGTCACCTAGCCTACTCCCAACCCCTACGTTCCCTTCCCGGAGGGGAATAAGGGAGAGCTAACGTCCTGTGTCGAGGCCCAACGAAGCCTCAGAATGGCCTCCCCAGAGTTCGGCGATCTATAACCAAAGTGGGTCCAGCGGCCCACAACGAGAGCGAGGGGATGGATGGTGCGGAGGGGTACATCTCCTAATCTACCCTAACCATTTAACTGTTAAACTACCCCGGGGCTTTCAACAAGCGCCTCTCGCTTAAACTATTGGTTCTAACAACCCAGATTCCCGTCGCCTGTGTTGGTGTCCTCACAATTTCGGGCCTCGCCCCCCAATTTTCTCTCCGTGCCCTCACACGGTCTCCTGGCTGGGACACGTGGCTCCCTTTGGCAGGCACGACCCTCTGCCGATTCTCCCGCTATGGCACCCCCGGGCACTACACTGCCTCCGAGCCTACCAGCTCCCTAACACCGGGGAGTGCCCCCCATGGCACCTCCCCTGAACCGCACACGTGGCAGGCTGGCTTCCCGGGCCCCTTTCCGAGGGTCACCCGTGCCCACAACACTGCCCACGCGGCTAATGGCGCCCCGGGCCCCCGCACCAAGCAGGCGCACCCGTGTCCACTACACTATCCCGGCCCCCCATGGGCCCTTGGCCTACCGCGGCCGACTAGCCTGGTGCCTGGGGTACCCACTCAGCGATACTCACCTTTCGCAGCCACGCTCCCAAGCCCGTCAACAGGGCTCCTGCACCCCTCCAAATGGGTTTCGAGCCTACACTCCCACCAACAACAAAACGACCTCCATTTTTCAATTTGACTAACCCAGCTAACTCACTTTACTCTTACCCCGGGGTCCCTTGGGCGGGAGTCACTCCTCCCCCCAATCACTCATCGCACCATGCATTCCCCATTCGCTCCACTCACACAGACCCGCTGGCCTCACTCACTCACCAAGCACATGCTTCCAATTCACTCACCAACAACTCTTCAACACACACACCACTGAACTCTGCCATCCTTCTAACTACCTCCCCTAACTAACTCGTGCTCCCACGTCGTCCCTTAAACTACAGCACGTTCCTTTTAACCTACGTAGCTAAACTACGTCCTCACTACACATCCAAAGTCTGTCTCTGTTCTCAAAATCAATCATTTTATTTCCCAACCTAAAGCTCACTAAATCCCTCCACCTAATCCATTCCACGGACTCCATGAGGACTTACCCCTGCCCCATGAAGTCGGTCTAACTAAGCTAACCCTTCCCCCTAACTAGTTTCCATCCTGTGCCCTAGTAAGGGGGTCTTCCACCCCTTGCCCAGGAATCCTGTGCACCCGAAAGTGAGGCTTGTTTTTTTTTTTGTTTTTTTTCCATGCGCAGCACCTGCGCGGCAACTCAGAGCTCGCGCACTTTACACCTGCCCGTGACGTCATGCAGCTGCACGTGTTCCTCGTCCCTCCTTGGACGGTGCCATCCGGCAGGGATACCCCTCCTGCCGGATTCCAACCCCACGTGCAGCCATGGCGTCACCGTGCGCATAAAAAAAACACAAGCCCCACGTCTCGAGGGGTTCCCCACGCGAACACATGTGCTTTGCCCGTTGGAGCTTAACACACACGATCGCGTGGAGAACCCGTCCGGTCCAAATCCAAAATCCTGCCTAAACTTTGTCCGTCCGCGGGATCGGCAAATGCACCGCGTGCGTTTCCGGACCGGGACTTCACTCTCGCAAGCGAGCACGTGGCGGCCTCATGCGTTGCACAGCACGGACCGCGTGCTCACTGCTGGGTGAACCCGGCACGGTCCCCGAAACAACTACAGCCGCTACTCGGCTTTCGTTTCTCCCATGTCGCCGTCGTCACCATTCGACCCACGCACACCTGCGTGTTACGACGCTCACACTCCATTCCGTTACATTCACACCGGGAGACGCGGCTGCGTGCTCCCGCATGCCAACCGACATCTCCTTCACATACCGCTCTCTCACACACACGGTCTCCCTTGCACTCGGCCGTTCACTCACGCGTGCCTCACTACTCACACAAACCATACTACTTACACACGCGGGGGCACTCACCCGCGGTGCCTCACTCATACACCGTGCCTCACTCATACACCGTGCCTCACTCACCCGCGGTGCCCCTTTTACACACGGCGTGCTGGGAAGCACGTACTCTGGCACCATCGCCACCACACCACTCACACACGGGGTCGCTTCCACACACGGGGACGCACTCACGCCTTGCACCACACACACAGGGACAACCACACTGGGGATTCGTGTCCCCACAAGGGTCTCCGGGGCCTCTATACCCCCCAAGCTCTCCGTGCACCTGTCCACAGCACCCGTCCCCTCAACCTCGCAAAGCACGACCGAACTCACCTGGTCGTGACTCGCCTCAAGGGGGCATACTCCCTCCCCTCGTTCCTGGAGGAGGCCATGGCTATCCAGGTGCTCGCACTGGGTCTCCACCCAGTCCGCCAGCTCACCCCCATTATCCTCCACTACCTCCGTGTGTGTGTGTGCGTCTCTAAACCCGTCATTATCATGCAGTCTCTCCTCTATTTTTTCTGTCTCCCGTGTCTCTATACATTTACAAGTTTCTGTTGTCTCCTCGTGTCTATTAGTCTTCGCTTCTTTCTGGCATCTTTCCCTTATCTTTATGTAGGTCAACCTTGCTTTCTCCTTAAGTCGGTCCCATCCTTCCCTGTTTTTCACTCCTTGCTCTTTCACGATCTCCGCGTACCTCATCCTTGCTCTCCGTATTAATTGTTCTTTTCTCTCCCTCGCAATTACTTTCACCTCGTCTCTTGTCTCCCGAATTACTTTTTCCTTACCCGCCTCCACCGCGGGCCTGTCAGCCGCTGCACCCCCTTCCAGCTCGTTTGCTCCCACACGTGGAGTCGCCATTCCCAGCTCCCTGGTCACGGCCTTCATGCCCGCCTGCAGGCATCGGCCCATGTTCTGCGTCTCACCCCGTAGCTCTTTCATTTCCTCCTTCATGTTTGCTTCCATTCCGTTTATTTGCTTGTTCATTTCGTTTTTCATTTCACTTGTATTTGTATCCATCTTTTCGTTCATTCTTTTCATTTCGTTTGTCATTGCCGCCAGCATGGCGCATAGCTGGGCCATGTCGGGTGCGCTTGAGTGAGCCGTTTCGGCAGGGATCGGGGAAGGGTTTTGGTGGTGAGGGGGAGGGGAGGTGTCATACACCGCGGCCGCTGCCGCACCTATTTCGGGCTCTGGGTTCAGTTGGACGAGTTCATGTTCCTGCACGGGCATTCCATCCTGGGCCATGGATCCTACACATTCTACATCCATTTCTAATACCCCCGGCTCCCGCTCGCCTTGAGACGCCATCTTGCTTCTCGTGAAGGGTTAATTTCGCTCGCTCGTAATTTGGAGGGAATCGGGGGTCGCTTCTCTCACCCCTGGACCGATTCCCGTGAATTTAGCTGGAGACAGGAGAGCCCGTTTTCCTGTTCTCCGATACAAAAGTGGGAACAAAAGTGGGCGTGAGTCGTTTTTGATCCGTTTTTGGAGCGGAAAGTCCGTGGTTTTGTACACGCTGTTCGGCGCGCGCCCTGCACGAGTCCAATACCGGTACCCACAAGCGGCGCAAGAACGGTGGCGATGCGACGGTTGCGAGGGTTGACGGCAAAGGTCGTGGCTGCTGTGGTGAAGCGGCGCCGCGGTGGGTGGTTGATGTTGTGATGACTGTTGAGACGCGGTTGGCGGTGGTAATCATGGCGGTTGGTCCAAAATAAAGATAGTAAAAGAAAAACAGCTATCCTGAAGAGTCGCAGCACGCATGAATGACATGTATTCCCACTAGACAACGGGTTTGGGCCTAACTACACATATACTTACCGAGATATCTCACCTAAGGGACCTGAATGGTGGTTTGCGAATTTGGTAACCACAACAATATATATGTATACATATTGTTGCAGATTTCCACCCGCTGGCGTGCGAGCGACCGCGTTTAACCAATAGCGGCCGTCTCGCCCACCGAACGGACAATCCAGTCGCGGCTTTCCGGATCAACGCCGAAAACCAGCCACGGGTGTGTTTTTAACCCCACCACAACCTTGTCCGCACTCTACCCGCGCTACAGGGTTCGATCGCCAAATCTTCGATTTACCTAATTATTCGCGCAGGTAGATTACCGAGAGATTGTACCTCAACGGGGCCACTTGGAAACAAGCCGCTTAAGCAGCTCGCTTCCTTTTGGGATAACTGAGCGGGGTATTATCGCGCAGTCCCGTTGGACCCGATCACTTTACCGGCTATTTAAAAACCAACTATATTCCAAGTGCAAGATGGCAGCTCAATTAAGGGAAGAGGACGCAACGGACAGGTTAATATTTGAACAAGCACATTCATTAAAAAGCACACGTAAACAATGATGCAGTCATGCAAGTATGCAATGCCGAACACGCATACAAATATACAACCAAGAAAAGTAATGCAAAAGAGCTACTACCGTCTATCTATTATGTACAGTCACTTATACAGTTCTACTTGCGGACATGACGCCACAACATTTATTCAAAAGCAAGGAAAAACCCCAGGAAAGACGAGGGGTAGACTGGACCAGGGTTCCCACTTATTTTAAGATGTCTTTTTCAAGGACTTTTTAAGGACCTTTAAGGGCTAAAATAACCACTTTTTGAGGAACACATCCTAGAAATTCCAGAGGTAAATTGAGGGTAAATAGAAATTCCAATAAAATATCATTTTTAGCCCCGTCTCGCGTAGCGAACGTGGCTCTAAGAGATCTCGGCGTTCTTCTTCTTCTGAAGACAAAACCTTTAGGACTCGGCTCTTTTATATACAGGATCCAGATCTCCTTAAATACTAAACACCTGTACACATCCTCGCATTGAGGGTGCCTTTTGAGAGCGTCTATCATGAACTTTTCAATATATTCGGACATTTGCTTTAAAGTTTCGAAAAGTTCACGTTACTATTTAAAGATTATTCCATTTAATGTATCGTAATTTCGTAAATACACTATTTATTTCGTAAATACACTATTTATTTCATAAATACGTAAATACACTATGACAGGTCTCGCTATTGGCTTAATCAAGGCACGTGACGAAATAACGGAAGTTGTTTTTTTTTGTTGATGTTTTTTCTTCTTCTTCCTCTTCTGGTGAAGACAAAACATTTAGGACGCGGCTCTTGGACACATTTGTCCTTGTTTAGAATACTAGTGCGAGGAAAATGAAACACCCTTCACCAAATAACAGGAAAATCTGGTTTTATTGACTTTTATTGACTTTTGAACATTTTCCTGAAATTAAAGGACATTTAAGTACTTAAATTGTACAACTCAGAAAAGTTGGACTTTTTGGGTTTTAAGGACCCGTACGAACCTAGTGGGCCTCTTTTGGGTCTTTATTGCACGGAGCCGTGTAGACCGCAGAGGCTCTGCGAGGCCGCGCTGGTTACCTTCACCTCGCTGAGGCGACCCGCGACGTCCCGTCCCTACGGCAGCTGTCGTGACCGCGGTCTGGCCCAGGCCTCGTCTGACGGCCTGGTGATTCAGGCCCAGCCGGCAACGCCTCAGAGGAGCGAACGGGCTTTATGCTCTTTCAGAGTTGATGCTCTCTTTAAGAGCCCGTCCGTCCCTCAGCGCTGCTCGGACTGTCCCGAAACCTGATCACCTCAGACCGTTCGCTGCTGGCTGGCAACCTCTCCACGTCCCACTCGAACGCACCGTTATGCATGGCACGGCCGGCCTGCTGTGCTCCCCGCTCCGTCTCCTCGGCGAACCCGGACTTCCACTGCCCTCCACTGGGCTCCAACTCCACTCCTTACACCGCTCCAAACCCCGACCGACTCGACTGCCTGAACTGGCGCTCTGCTCGCCTTTTTATAGGGTTCGTGAGGTGAGATCTGATCTCCGCACTTTCACCTCTGACCCCCACTGGCTCCGCCCCTCTCGCTCTCCTGATCCGAATTCCGAGGCGAAGCTTGGAGCGAGCGGACGTGGCAGGAATCATCGACGATGAAGGTAGAGCGGACGTGGTAGAAATCACCATCGCTAGGAACAAGGAAACCCCCGCATCTGTTTGCAGCGATCTCGCCGTTGCCGGTGCAAAGATGGCGGCGCCCGCGGAGTTGAAGGTGAAGCGATGTTGTTTCTTTGTTGGGTATTGGGGGAGATGCAGTTTAGGAGATGGTGGCTGTGGTTGGCGTTGTGGAGAAGGTGGTTGTGTGAAGGCGGTTGTGGAGGAGGTGATGGTTGTGGTTGAAATGCGGTTGGTGGTGTGGAGAAGGTGGTGGTTGTGGTGGAAATGCGGTTGGTTAGAGCGATGGTGGTGGAGGTGGTTGTTGTGAAGCGGTTGGTCCAAAATAACGATAGCAAAAGAATAACGGCTACCTCAAAGATCACAGCCCTGATCACACGAAAAATCCCTTAGACATCTGTGGGGAAATCTATCTGAACACAGACTTATCGGCATAACTGATCTAAGGACCTATATGGTGCTCTGCGAATTTCCACAGCCGTAACAATATACGTAACAATATATACAGAACGGGCACTCGTAGAGCATATACCTTCGCCGCAGCCACTAGTTTGAACATGGCATGAGAGTGAAATGAGGAACTAAAATTCCACTAAACCTGCTCGGGAATTTCGCAAATTTGAAGTCCATGATCCGTATTTTGTGAAAGGATTTTGTTATTAGAAGTATTACGATTATGACAATTTTAGGTGATTCGTTGTCCCGAGTGCCGAACTCTGTAGCATGTAGGGTCGGATTCGGTCGAATGTCACTGACCACGCAGACACGACCTGGATCAAGTAGATCATGTTTTCAAATCCGAGCGAGGACAAAAACGTCATTTTAATTGGCGTCTAATTAAACAAGAAAGTAAAACTCCTTTTACTAAACCATGAGCGAAGCTATGTGCATATCAAACTAACCAAGTCTCCTTAATGAAAATTTGTTGTAGTTTACTTAGTAACTAAGTTTGGTAGGGCCCTTATGGCCCTTGTTGCATCAACAGACACACAGTTTAGAGACAGAGATATATTCGAGTTTACACCCAAACTTCACAAGGAAGTGTTGGGGTAGGGGCGAAATGGTGATAAACAACAAACGACTGAGTTATTACGTGTTCAATATTGTATTTATTATACTTGACGGAACATGGTGATGACATAGAACACAGACAAATATGGAAATGTATGAGATTACAGTAGATAATAGGAGACTAACAAAAGTTGGCAAAAGATATGTTATTTAGTTAGATCTACTCATGAAACGTGATGTTGAAATATTTGAAATGGGAACAACACATTTTCGGTGATCGCGAATGTCCCACAAATGTGTGAGGAACAAAAAAAAATCATATTTCGAGGGAGACACAAAGCATGTCGTGGTCTGAATAGTACGTGTCAACGACATCCACGTGTACGGCGACTGGCTGGTTGACGTATACGTGGTCCAGTAGAGATCTCTGGTCTGTCGTTGGCTCGGTCACATACTGGCGGAACCCGTGTTGTGCCATCAGCTGTAGGATATCGTTTTCCGGAGCACCAAGCAGGTCAAAATTTAAGTCACCCAGAATGACCGTCAATCTTTCTGTATTTCGTGCCGTCAGGAAAAGTTTAAGTTTATCTTTGAACGCCGTTTGACTCTGTGATGGAGGTCTGTATAACGTCACGATATTAATTGTCCTGTTGTGGACAAAGACGGATACTCCTTTGTGTTCCAGATCTGAGATAGTGTCTAAACTTGCTGGATGCATTTTTTCCGGTGCCATAATCATGATGCCACCTCGGCTGACACCATGGTCGATGGGCCTTTCAGCTCGGAAGCACTGCAAGCATTTCTTCAGCATCTGACATTGTCCGATTTTAGTCCATCATGCAGAAATGTTTCGGCGAAACAGAAAACATCCATCTTTAGCATCACTGGATCCTTCTTCATGTCGTCCAAGTGCTGAAGATAGGATCTGACATTAAGGAAACTGATGTTGAGACACTTGTTTGTTTGATAATGGGGTCTTGGAGCATCAATTTTCGGAATGTTGGTGAGACGGTTCATTTCTTGCTGAACGGCAGGATTAATGCGGATGCTACTCGCATTAAATCCCAAAAAGAAAAGTCCCTGAATTGACCGGACACGGCTCATTGTAACATATGCCTGGCCAGGCATAAATTTGCCTCGGCCTTGCATAGTCACAACGATTTGTTCAAGCGTTTTCCCCTGAACTTTGTGAATAGTGCACCCCCAGACAAGTGTGAGAGGGAACTGAGATCGCTTCACCTCCACCGAGTGTCGTGCCCTTCCAGTAAAAAAATTGAACCTGCTGTCTCACGATCGGGACCGCGTCTGGATAGCGTTGCTTGTACTGGCTCTGGGCAATTGCGTCCTTGCCGACTCGAGGACTGTCAAACTTGACGAGAATGGTAGTCACCTGATCTCCTGTAGTCTCTATTGCAAGGACGGTTCCACAGACGCCATTTGCCAAACCGTCAGACACGTTAATGTTGACGGTGATCATAACTCGTGCCCCTTTTGTCACCATAACGACTTGTCTGAGTCCTCCAGTGTCAGATGCTTTTGTGGACATAATCACATCAAGTTGACCAGTCCTGACGTCCTTCTTTTTATCAATGGCCTTGATTTCATATATTGGAGACCTTGATTTCTTGATATGCGTCATGTTGTGGTTGTCTACTTCTTTGTTCGTCTTAAAGACGTGTAAGGCGTCAGCTGGATAGTCGGGGTCGGATGTGGTGATCACTCGATTTCTGAGTAGTTTAATGCCTTCCTCGTTGCAGGACGCTGTTCTGACCCTCATGAGCAAATCAGCAAACCGCTTGTCATCTTTTTGTCTCATGCTTTCGGTCAACTGGATCATGGTGAAATTTTCCTCCCAGAGTGATCCGTGTAACCTGGCGTAACAATCTGAGGGAAGTCCAAATACATGATCTTGGCCGACGGGTTGGAGTTGAAAGAGATCTCCAACGGCAAGAATGCTGACGTCTCCAAAACGCGAGTTAGCATCTGATATGCCTGTGATGTCTTGAAGTCGCCGATGGATATGATATAGGAGATCTGCTCCCACCATTGACACCTCATCTATAATGAGAAGTTTGAGCTTCCCGATGCGTGATCTGAGTGAGTTAAGCTTCTCGCTGCTCGCGGGCATATACTCTCTCTTACTGCGTGGACCACATGCGAAACTAAAGGCCGAGTGTAGTGTCTTTCCTTCAATACCGAATGCAGCCATTCCTGTGAATGCTGTGAGAATAATGGGCAGCTCGTCAGGCTCAAAGTGCCCAGACAATGGTTTCAGTAACTTCATTGTCTCGTAGTGCACAAGCTTGATGATGTGGCTTTTCCCGACACCACCGGGTCCACTGAGGAAAACCCTGTAGATTGGTGGTGGTATCCCAGACTTCAGAGCGAGTATCGTGTCTTTGCACCACTTGCGATGCATTTTGATAACTTCCATTTGTTTTACATTCAAGGTCCTCATCATGTTCCTATATTCCTCAGGTGTCATCAAGGTCTTTCCAAGTTCTGCGGTGAAGCGCGCATGCAGTTCGATATTCGTTGGACGCGTTTCCGGAGCCAGATCAAGGTTTTCTGCCATGTCCGCTTGCTCAACAAAGCGTTCATTCACAACGCCTTCGTCTTCTTGTTGTGCCTGTTCGTGTTGTGCATTAGGTGCCATGGAGTCCCAAGCGTGTTCAGGCGGCCCGTATTCGTGAAGGTCTTGGAACGCTTGCTCGATTTCACCGGCGTTGTGTGTGAATTTCTGAACGTTGTTTTGGACGACAGATTGAACTTGCTGGTACCTTTCTGTGAATGATGCACAATTTCCCTTGAGGTCTGTCTCTTCATTTCGCCAAGGATGGTATAGCATCAACAGATTCCTGTATTTAGCATCTCCCTCATCTTTCTCTTGGTGGAATCTGATTACACAGGGTTTACGTCGTTTGCGCATTTGTCCAAGAACGTTTTGTAACTGAATTTTGGTGTTGGCCGCACTGCGATTGTCATCGTCGTCTTGATCATCATCATCATCCGACAGGACTTGTGGTTGGTGATCATGTCCTTCATCAACAGTGGCAGTGCGCGTGGTAGTGTAATTTGCCGCAAACTCAGCCAGCGACATGTTTTCAAGAATATGTGGTCGAGCTTCGTACCTGTCGAGAAGAGATGTGCAGTAGATGTCTTCAGAATCATTGTCCATGTCCATGAGTTGCGCCCGAGGTTTCAACATAGCCACTCTTTTTTCTTTTGGTGAAGTGTTGATGAAGACGACCGTTCGAGTGGATTTTTTGAGTGGCAGAGAAAGGAGTCTGTATACTGCTTCTTGAGCACTTACTTCCCTATTGTGCAGGAAGGCTGAGCCAACTTTTTAAGTTTTTCCTTGACATCCTCTCCGCGACATTCATCCACGACTGCCCTCAGCAGTTCGCCCATGGCTCTTTCACTTTTCAGCATGTAGCTGGTGACATACATGATACATGAGTATGGATCAAGAATGAATTGGAGATCCATGTTAGCTCTCCATGTCCGAAGAATATTCGGGTTGTATTGATTAACCCATGCCTCCTCCGGTTGACGTTTCAAGATGATTTTTTTCCCCATCTTGCTTACTGTCAGTGCTTCTTCATATTGCTGTTCGTCAATGTTGGCTTTTTGAAGCAAATTTGACAGTGTGATGTCCCGAGAATTCTCAGGATTTTCGAGGGCCTACTTAACTTTCTGAAGTACTTCTTGCGTTTCGCTGATCTGCGTTGCTGCAATGACTGGATCCTCCTCAGCTGGTGGCTTGGCAATGACAGTCTTTTGGCTTGGTGGGTGAGGAAATCGGAATCTACAGTTTTGTCCTCTTCTGCAAGTGGCTGAGTGTGTGTGTCTTTGTAGAGATGTAACAAGTTCACGCAGTTCGCCATCATTTTGTGGGATAGAACACGACTGGTAGCGGTCAATAAACTCCGAGACTTCATCATCCGTGTTGACGCCAATTTTTGGGGCGTCCTTAATCCAAAGGATTGTATGAGCGTGTGGAGACCCACGAGCCTGGAATTCTATACGGTGCATGAAATCTTGAAGTTCTCCAATGGGATTGCTTTTCGATCCAATAAATTCCTTGAAGAATAAATCCAGTCTGTGTTGATACTGTCTTGCTGTTGTGACGGGGTTATTTCTTAGCCATTTGCACTTCTCCTCCCAAGCCATGTTGTTGACATCATCATCACTCAGAATTGTGCCATATTGTCTTGCAATGCTCTGGATGACTTTTGGCCATTGCATGTCGGCGGCTGAGAGAGTCAGGAACCAAGTGCGTGTGCCGAGCTGCCGTACCATTGCGAGTAAATCAAGAAGTGTCGTCTTCCAGTAAGCAGGAGATCCATGCACATTCTTAAGGAATCTAAAAGCGTTGTCTGTACGGATTATTGCTTGTACATTCTCCGAGGCTTTGAAAAAGTCCGGCATTGATTCGTCGGTCATGAAATGTCATTCCTCGCGTTTGTCTCATCGAGATCTGCAAATCATCGCGAATTTGCTTGGATTCAACCGCGTATTGGGCAGAAAGCAAATAGTCAATATCCTTGGCAAATCGTCCATCGACATGCAGTAGCCTTTGGTTGAAGTACTTTCTCAGAGTTATATTTTTTGGCCTTTCAGTTGAAAGTCCCCCACAACCAAATGGATATTTGGATGGATTTGCAAGTTCATCGAAAGACTCATCCAGCAGAAAGGCGCAAGGCTTTTCATTCTCAGCTGGAGCAACACAATATGTTTTGTCCGCATTTCCTTCTTCCTGGAGAAGTGTGTCGAACTGCATTCCTCTGAGTGTGGTGCTATCCTCAGAGTGAGCAGAAGCTTCTCGGTCTTGTTCGATTCTGGCCGAGATGTCATCTTCTGTAGCATTTTTAGTGGTAGAGTTTTGGAGAGCCGCATAATGTTGTTCTCCAATCAGGCCAATTGTAATGGTGTTGTCGCTTCTGCTGCCTCTCGGGTGAATGTCGTGCATCCAGTCCGGGGTAATGGTGTTGAGTACTTGGATATTGATGTTGAGCATTTCGGCCACCGCCTGGACCGTGACGTTATCGGCCCATTCCCCAGACCGAAGTCCTGCAACATATCTGGCGAATCTTCTACTTGGTGATTCCTGTTGACTGGGAGTTTGACCGTCAGTTATCGCAGGAATGAAACTGGCAAAGGTTTGAGAAGTTCCATAGTTCTCGAAGAATTGTACAAGCTGATTCCTTATTTCTGATCCACTTGTTGACTGTACGCCGGCATCTTGTAAAGAGACTGAAACTGCGTGAAAAAAACAGTTCCCATCTGATGGAACATTCACGATGTCAAGATGTCGAGATCTTGCTAAGCTCCTGAGGCCTTGAAACGTATTTGGAATGGCAAGTGATGATGTTGTAGGGGATTGCACATGGTGTATAGTCGTTTCTTCATTGAAAAGCATGGCTTCCCAGAGATCTGCGTTGTCCTGTTCCCATATTTGCTCCCATTCTTGACAAATGGTTACATTTTCGTAGAGCGGATTGTTCTGTTTTAGCCATTGTAGAGCCAACATCAGTTTTTTTGGTCTGATGTATTCGTGCATGTCGTGGCCTTTGTATACAAGTTTGCGCTTTAGTTTGAGTGGGACAACGTCGGCGTCCTGTGGCAGTCGCGGAAGCAGAGAAGTGACTGTGTCAATTTTTGACGGCACGTTTACGGCACTCCCGTGAATCGACTTTTGGCCTCCCTTGGGAAGAGCGACAATTTTCATAAAAGTAATCCGTTGGCTGATGAGTCTTACTTCAAGCGGCCGGAGATCACTCAGCTCCGGAGGGACATCATCAAGAGCCAATCCGTTTGCCCATGAATGATTGTGTAGGAACTTGACCTTTCTTTATTGCGCATTTGCAGGTGGTGAAAATCCACGATTTGCCGTGAGTTTCTAGATTTCGAGAGCCTTCCACAATGTTTTTGAGCGCTTTGTCTACATACTTGTCACTGTTAATTTGTGCAACAGATGTCCTGTACATAAGGCGGTGACAGGAGCAGCACGCATAAATCGGTCCCTCTTTTATTTTGGTTCTGAAACTTTCAGCGCATTCTGCAACAGTAGGTTCAAAAGAGGTTTTTAAACGCCGCCTTCTCTTTGTAGTTTCTCTGTTTGAGATTCTGCGTTGATCTGTCTGTTCATGAGTTTGTACTTCATACGTATGTTGCATTCTTTGTCTCATTGAAGATCTGCGTTTGTCCGTCTGTTCTTGGGTTTCAGCTTCAATTTGGTCTTGCATTCTTTGTCTCATTGAGAATCTGTGCTTGGCTGTCTGTTGTGGTGTTTCCATTTCGTAATGTGTCCGCATTCTGTCTCTCTCAGTTGTATTCCGTGACAATTCCTCCTCTGGTGTTTGTTGCAGACGATATTGTTTGACAGATTGGCGGACACGTGACCTTGAACTTCGTGACCTTGAACTTGAACTCCATCAAAACTTCGTGACCTTGAACGCGACATGCTGGTGTTCTGGAGAAGTTGTCTGACACGTTCTGTACGCTCAGCAGTGTCAGGTTGCGATTCGATGTCCATTGGTGTGGGCGCGGTTTTATCAGAAGTGCAGTATTGCTGTGTTTGATCAGTTGAGTCCGCTCGTTTACGTCTCCAATCTCTTCGTGAGTGAATACAATCTGCAGTTTCTTCTGCCGATTTCTGGTGACGACAGACACGCTCAGCGTCCCTTTTCTCTTTGCGTCTTTGTTCAAGACTTTTAGACCTTGAACGCGGCATTTTGATATCGAGTTGTTTCTTTGCTTCAGAGTGTTGCGGCGGAATCTTCTGTTGAAAGTTCTTCTGTTGAAAGTTCTTCTGCACAGTGCCAGTTAAAGTGCTGATATTAGCCCGGAACTAGCCACACTGAGGTGACTACAATGTGTAATGTGAACGTCATCCGAAAGCAAACTCGAATTAAATACATGTTATCAAGATGACATCAGCATAAATATCCCGTACAAGGCTGACGTAAGCATATATATTATGACTGTAAAGTGTAATGTGATACGTCATCAGTATGTAAAGAAAACTGTAGGTGCGATGCAGATGACTTCATCGGTAAAACCAACGCAAGGCAATGTAAAGAGAAGAAACTTTTATGTGATGACATCAGCAGGGAAAACCCACGAAAAGCAATGCAGAGAACAGTAAGTACTATGCAGATGACGTCAGTAACGGGGAAAACCCACGAAAAGCAATGCAAATAGAACAGTAAATGCGATGCAGATGACGTCAGCAACGGGGAAAACCCACGAAAAGCAATGCAGAGAACAGTAAATACTATGCAGATGACGTCAGCAGGGGGAAAACCCAAGAAAGGCAATGCAAATAGAACAGTAAATGCGATGCAGATGACGTCAGCAGCGGGGAAAACCCACGAAAAGCAATGCAGAGAACAGTAAATACTATGCAGATGACGTCAGCAACGGGGAAAACCCACGCAAGGCAATGCAAATAGAACAGTAAATACTATGCAGATGACGTTAGCAGGGGGAAAACCCACGAAAGGCAATGTAAATAGAACAGTAAATACTATGCAGATGACGTTAGCAGGGGGAAAACCCACGAAAGGCAATGTAAATAGAACAGTAAATGCGATACACGCTTTAGTTTGAGTGGGACAACCTCGGCGTCCTGTAGCAGTCTCGGAAGCAGAGAAGTGACTGTGTCAATTTTTGACGGCACGTTTACGGCACTCCCGTGAATCGACTTCTGGCCTCCCTTGGGAAGAGCAACAATTTTCATAAAAGTAATCCGTTGGCTGATGAGTCAGATGATGTCAGCAGCGGGGAAAACCCACAAAATGCAATGCAAATAGAACAGTAAATGCTATGCAGATGAAGTCAGCGGGAAAACCTACGCAAGGTCATGTAATGAGAACAGTAGATTTGATGATTTAGATGACATCAGCAGGAAAACCCCACGCAAGGGTGACGTAATCATATTGTGAATGCAATGTGTAATTTAACACGTCATCAGAGTGCAAACAATACCAAAATAATATATGATTACGAAGATTTCAGCATCAAATAGATATCTTAGGGATTAATCCGACACCAAAAATATGAAGCATATTTACAACATGATTTAGTGCCTGATATTCATGTACAGTTGTCTCCTTTGCAGCTATTGACGTTCAATAAAAGTGACCTCGTTGACCTTTGCCACTTCCGGGGATTTCAAATTTAATACCAAATATTGAGGCATTAAGTCGATGTAAACTACAGCAGAAGTGACAGTGTTACAGCAACCTCCCCCCCCCCCCACCCCAAGCGCTCCCTTGGGTGACAGCATTGTACATGTGTCATATTAGAGGGTGGTGAATTGAATACTGAACATTTGGCGTTGATTTGATGTAAATGGGAACAAATTTGAAACTGTTATCACGAAAAAATGAGTTTGACCTTGTTGTGACCTCGCTTCCAAAATCTAATCGATTTGTCCTCTTATGATGTCAAACATGTCACAAAAATATCAGCCAATCCGTCTATTATTATTTCCTTTGTATTAATTTGTCCACAACGCATCTCAATACAAATATGCATTTCGTGACCCGCATGACCTTTGACCCACAACTGCTACCTCGGGTGACAATAGTACTATACCTTGTGTCATTTCAGAAGATGGGGAATTGAACACTGAACAATTTGGAGTTAATTTGATGTAAATCGGAAACATATTAACCATTTTCATCATGAAAAAAACGATGTTGACCTTTTTGTGACCTTGACCTTTGATCCGATCGCTCCCAAAATCTAATGGATTTATCCTTTCATGATGCCAAACAAATCCAAAACAATTAAAGCCTCTCTGCGTTTTTTTTTTTTTGCGTTAAGTTGTCCACAACGCTTTCCGATGTAAATGTGAATTTGTGTGACCCCCTTGACCTTTGACCCCCAACCGCTGCCTTGGGTGACAAAAGTACTATATCATGTGTCATATTAGAGGATGGGGAATTTAATTTTGAACATTTTGGAGTTAATTTGCTGTAAATCAAAAAAAATTGACAATTTAATCGCGAAAAATCGATTTTGACCTTTTTGTGACCTTGACCTTAACCTTTTATCCAATCGCTCCCAAAATCTAATCGATTTGTCCTCTCGTGATGCCAAACACATCCACAAAATTTCATGACAATCTGCAAAGTGGTTTTTGTGTAATGTTGTCCACAACGCTTCCCAATCAAAAACTCCATTTTGGTGACCCCCTTGACCTTTGACTTCCACAGACTAACTAGGGTTGCAAACACTATACCATACGCTATATCAGTGGATCGGGATTTGAATACTGAACATTTTGGACTTAATTTGATGTAAATCGGAACAAAATTGACACTTTAATCGCAAAAAAACGATTTTGACCTTTTTGTGACCTTGACCTTGACCTTTGATCCGATCGCTCCCAAAATCTAATCGATTTGTCCTCTCATGTCAAACAAGTCCACAAAATTTCATGACAATCTGCTAAGTGGTTTTTGCGTAATGTTGTCCACGACGCTGCCCAATGAAAAATGCTTTGTGGTGACCCCCTTGACTTTTGACCTCCAACCGCTAACTCGGGTTACAACAACACCATATAATATGTTATATTTGCGGATAGGGCATTGAATGCTGACCATTTTGGCATTAATTTGATGTAAATTGGAATAAAATTGACTGTGTTATCGTGAAAATAAAAATGTTTGACCTTTTTGTGACCTTGACCTTGACCCAATCGCTTCAAAAATCTACTCTATTTGTCTTTTCATGACAACAAACCTTCCCACACATAGTCAAGCTAATCCGCTGTAAAGTTTTTGTATAAAGTGATCCAAAACATTGTTAATACCATTTTTGGTGACCCCCTTGACCTTTGACCCCCCAACCGCTACCTAGGGTAATTACGCCACACTTTCATGTGGCATAGCCTAGAATGTAGAATTGAGTAATGAACATTTTGGTGTTGGTTTTATCTCGTTCGGATAAAAATTGACCGCGTTATGACGAAAAAACGATTCTGACCTTTTCGTGACCGTGACCTTGACCTTTAATCCGATTGCTCCCAAAAGCTTCACCTGGCGTCCTTGAGTAAGTGCACATCATCTCTGAAAATTTCATGCAAATAGGTCCAGCAGTTTTTGCGCAATGTTGTCCGCACACATATTTACCAATAAATAAATACACAGGGGTCAATACAATACCTTCGTCAAACGAAGTTTGTGAAGGTAAAAATGAAAAAACATTTCGAGGATGGAATCCCCATAAACAATCAAACAAGGGAGGAATGACAACACAATGTGACACTGCAATACTTTTATGGATTGCCATCACGCAATCTTTTCACATTTTCTATCTTAATCCTACAACAAGCTAGAAGAGCACTCAGTAGAGCGCATACCTCCACCACGTAATGCCTGATCCACGAGAACATATCGGACCAAATACATTTTTGAAATATCATGCTATACAGTGCTATATCGTTTTTGGCCCTTTCTCTCAATGATGAAGAATCGCTTTAAAAGTTAAATAACCCTCGTATCCAGATCCATATCTTCACCAAAATGGAATCAGTTCGTTGTGGTCACACAAGCAACCCGTCCACCAAGTTTTATCTGAATCCGTCCGCAACTTTTTGAGATTCCGTGCTACATATCGTTTTTAGCCCCGTCTCTCAATGGTGAAAAATCAATTTTAAAATTCTAGTAGTCAGATCCAGATCCAGATCTTCACTAAAATCGAATCAGTTTGTCCTTGTCACACACCAAACCTGTCCACAAAATTTCATCCGGATCCGTCCACAACCTTTTGAGATATCCTGTACACAAACAGACAGAAAGGGGTGAAAACATAACCTCCTTCAACTTCGGTGGCAGAGGTAATAAAATATACAATTACACCAACCCACAGTCCAAATGTACAGCTCCTTTCCCCATAGATATCTTCATACAATTGTTACTATTGCCACACAGTCATTTATGACAAAAATGTAATTTGTCATAGTTGACTGTGTACAGGACGGGACTTTCGAAATGATGTAATTTGCCCATAAGGATCGGTATGCATTCACAGAAACCCAGGAAACTTGCGTGTTCAGGGCGAAAGAAAGTATTTCAGGTGTTTGGGATAAGAATCGTTACCTGAAATGTCTCATGAAACCTCTAAAAGAAGCCGGAATACTTGTAAAAGTACCTGAGAGAAAGCCTCTGCCTCTGCACAAGGAAAGACTTGGATAAATTTCTCAGCTCACTGAGTGGACAGGATGTGCTACAGAAACCCCCCAATGGATCGCTACCAGTGAATGGACTGTGCATCTGGTTTGGGTGCTTCTGAACACCCATGGGAAGGTTGTATGTATGTGGGGCTTGTGAATGTACAGGGTAAGTTTAAAATGATGATTTCACAGTAAATCATGTTGAGAGGAGGGGAGGTGGGCGCTGCGGGAGCTGTGAGGGCTGTTATTGGGTCGCCGAAATAGGTGACCCTTATTGTCAGTAATTCTGTCTGTTTGTTTGGATGTTTGTTCGCTTGTCATCAGCATAATTGGTAGTAAACATGGGCTGATTTTGACCAGACTCTGGTGGTAGGTACATCTTATGACCTCGTGCTTTGGAAATTGTGATGGTTGTTAGGGACGCTTTGGTTCCCTAGCAACAACCGAAAAACCTTCAAAATCGGTACCGTTCACGCGAAATCAAGTCCGAAAACCATTATCCCACGTAGGCTTATGAATTTGGCCCGAATGATCTACAGGTGATGCTCTATCAAATATATTCCGGTTTTTGTGATAGATGGAATACTTTACCCGGAGTTCCCCCTACAATTAGGGTATGCGCGAAAATTGGCGAAAATTGAAGGCCACCAAGCGACCAGGTGAGTGCATCGATATGAATGAAACTTTGCAGGTTCATGGTACTCAATGAGCACTACAACTTTGCCTCAGGACATATTGACCGATTTCGCTTTGGTCAGGGGTCAAAGGTCAATTAGTGCAAAAATCGATAATATGCGAGAGCTGGAGGTGCCTTTGAGCCAAATGCTACTCCTCTGAGGGTTATGGTCGGATGGTCATGAAAATTCACACTAATCGTCTGGAATACATTGTGCACAAACAATCGAGCCGGATTTTCGATTTAGATCTTTGTTCACCCACAGCACCCCCTCGAACTCTGGGGATTTCCGATTTCAAACCGCATTTTCGGTACTTTTCATTCAAATTGATACCGAGTAGTTATCAGTAGATGGAACTGGATGAGATTTTATATGCATAATCTTAAGGTGATTCCCTATCCGCTATATGTCATCCATTTTGCTCTATATCTTATAGTTTCCATGCTCGGTGACCCATCGCCGCCTACCGGCTTGTAAATATATTGTTTGTTTGGTTTTGAGGCCACAAAGGAAATTTTGTTGATTTTTGCATCTATTGATTGTGTGTGTGTGTGTGTGTGTGTGTGTGTGTGTGTGTGTGTGTGTGTGTGTGTGTGTGTGTGTGTGTGTGTGTGTGTGTGTGTGTGTGTGTGTGTGTGTGTGTGTGTGTGTGTGTGTGTGTGTGTGTGTGTGTGTGTGTGTGTGATATGAGAGTGTACATTAACATATAACCGATGTTATAAATGATACTAAATCTTCAATAGTCTACACTTAACTTCATTGTAATTGCAAACTTTGATAGAGTTGTTTGTTTACCTAAAGTAAGCAATTGACCTTGCAAACAATCGATGGATTTTCTAATTGCCTGTATCATCAGCTCGGCTCGTTTTTTCATTGGAGTTTCAACCCTTTTAGTCAATACCTCAACATACACCTCTATTCTCTTCTATTTTTTTAGATCCTGGTGGAGGATCTCCAAGTCTTACGTTGTTGTTCTTCATCTTCTTCTTGTGAACTTTTTTTGTTTCACAGCCTGCAGTTTTCATCGAAACTTCCTGAAACTTGGCATATATATTTAAAAATACCCTGTGCAGACAGTAACAATCTCCGATTTTGAAAATTCCTCCTAGAAAAAAAGTTATGACGTCAAAATATCTCCGCTAATGGAAATCGCCTTAAAAATTATCTCCGAAACTAGGCAAGCTTTTTGAATTCTGTTTGCGGGAATCGAACAGGGCATTAGCAGAGATGAATTACCGCACATATTATACATCACTATGACGTCATATCAATTTTTATGACGTCATTCCTGTTTTTGACATTTTTTTGTTTCACAACCCAGAGTTTTCATCGGATCTTCGTGAAACTTGCCATGTATATGCAGAAAGCCCACGCGCAGGCAGTAATCATCTCCGATTTTGGAAATTCTTCCTAGAAAAAAGTTGACGTCATAATATCGCCGCTAATGGAAATTGCCTATACCATTATCTCCGAAACTAGGCAAGCTGCTTGAATTTTGTTTGCGGGAATC
>NC_140978.1:10365316-10472816 GCF_056783735.1 Eptatretus burgeri
TGGTGGGGGTCGGGTCGGGTTGTGGCCCCATACAGAGGTCCTCGGGGTCTTCCTCCCTGAGTTCGCTGTTAATTATTATGATGGCCTGGGTGAGGGGTGAGGCTTCACAGCATTTCTTTAGACAAATGGAAATGAGACGTTTGATCAGAAATACTCCAAAAATGATTCCCATGATGATTAGGATTGCTGCCCCTACCAGGCACAGTAACCAGTCTCCCCAGTCATGAAATATAGATCTCCACCCTGCGTAACCCTCCTTGCGTTCCACTCAATCGCTAGTGAGAGCTTCAAGCCTTATAGGTGAAAACACCTATAAGTGAAATGTGTTCTTCTCCGGGAGGTTACTGTATTTTCACAAGATTTCACAACTGTACTCCAAAAGGGTTCTTTCGGGGCCCATGGAACTTGGGTAATTAGAGATGCGTGTTGACCCCATATGAATCCTATTTGTGCAAAGTGCGCCCGCTGGGTTTTGTCTTGCGTTTTGTTCTGCCAAGCCACTTCTGTCTTTTCTGCATTTTCTGACGTCCCCCCTCCCAACAGGTTTTGTCATAGCATAAGACCATCGAATCGATTTTATTTCCTCGTTTCGTTTTATCAAATCGTAAGTTTCCTCGGTTTGGACGCAAGACAGTTCTATGAGCTGCTGTGGCTGGATGGTTGTCAGCCCTCTGGAAATGAGTGGTGCGGTCTTGCCAGGTTCCTTTGAAAATATCTTTACCTTATCTAGTTCTTGGTTGTATGTTTTCCCCAACCTTGCGTATTCACCTGCTTCCATTCTTTCTCCAGCCGCTCCCCTCCTCTGTCGCTGTGGGGTTGGTACTGGTTCATTTTCGTGTCCCCCTTTGCCACGGAGGTGTATACGGTTTCTTTGGCTTGAGTGTGTTGGTGTGTTGCCTAGTGATAGGTCCCCCCACAAAGGAGTAGTGTGGGAGTTGCATGTTGTGTCGTCAAAGGTTCTGTCACTGTCTCCGTTACTACAAGGTTTACAGCATGCCACTGCACTGAACACTGCAGTCAACTGCAACATAATGACAAGTATTTGTGTAAAAGATTATTTTTAAATGATACCTCCGTACGAGGGTCCCACCATGACTAGAGCTTGCAGGACTGGAAGTTGCTCTGGGTGCGTGGTGAGTGGATGTGAAGGCCGAAGACCTTACTGTACACTACTGTAGATTTTGATCAGGCAAGCATACCTTCCATCCATCTCCTTGTCTGACGGCCTGTAAAGTGTTCTGGTGTTCGTTGCCCCATCTTGTGGTTCTGGGGCGCATCTCAATCTGTTCACCATTCTTCCTAACTCCCCTGCACTCTGTCTGTTACTAACTGCCATTGATATGTGCGGTGTTAGTCCTTCTCTGTGCTTCATTAGTTCGCGCTCTCTGGCGGCTTGTTTCACCTCCACCGCCGCTCCTTCCTTCCCAATCCATCGGTTGGTTTTCATCAGAGTGCATTTGACGGTGTAATCTCTATGCGCTTTGGCCACGTATTCATAATCCTGCCCTGTTTCATCGTAGTAGACAGTGAGTGCAGTGCAAAGCCAATTCCATTCCTTCCAGATCGATGTCGTTGCTAAGCAACCGTTCCTCTACATCCCTTTAATTCCGCTTATGCTTCCCAAATCCAATGAATGTATCCTGACAGATAGAGGCTCATATAAAGACAACAGACATGCTTTTCTGTCCGCTTCCATACGAACAGCTCGACCCCGACAGGCAGGGAATCGAAACGCTCCCTCGTCAAGGCCCACGATGGCTGCGTGTTCAAACAGCACGAGCTCCGCCCGTAATTTTTCCCAAAAACACCGCTATCCTCATCAGTGCGTAGCCTACCAAACATCCTTGTTCTTGGATGTCTGACATGTAAACAAGGACAAATGTGTCCAAGAGCCACGTCCTAAAGGTTTTGTCTTCACCAGAAGAAGAATAATAAGAAGAACAACGCGGAGCTCTCTTAGAGCCGGCGTTCACTACGCGAGACGCGGCTAAAAGATAAACCCACATTAAATAAAATCCCTTCCTTGTTCAAAGCATTTAAATACCCCTTTCCATCCATCCTAAATCCCTCGGTCCTGCGCCTCTTCCGCGTCTTTTTTTTTTCTCTTTTCCTCTTCCGGTCACGAAGCCCAATCAACAACAACAACAACAACAACCGGAACAAACATATATATTACAGCCTTGTTTCAAAGCATTGTCGCTTCCATGTTCCGATAGCGCGTGCACTCGCCTCGAAACAAAAATCGAGCGATCCTTTGAAACGTCAACGTTAATGTCCTTATTATATAATTTTACCACAAAGCTATCTCTTTAAAATCTAGTTTGTCCACCATTTTCAAGATCAGCCGCCTCGAGAAATTCTCGTACATTGCTCGACACACAGGCACGTTCACAGCAGGGTGTTAATTGCACTTTCAAGCTTATCAAAGCGCGCTGGGCCCATGCGTGATTACATCATCACGCACTCACATGAGCAATACGTCTTATCAGCGCGTTGGTTTTTACGATCAAACTCACGTAACAAATATTTGACGACATCTCAAATATGTTCGTTTTAAATCGGAATTTTTACAGAATCCTGGGAAGGGCGTCCCCAAACTTTGTAAAATGTGCTAATCCATCTCGTAAACCCTCACGATAAGCTGTCCTTCCACGGGACGATTTCGTGCTTTCGTCACGCCTGTTAAATCCGACGGCACGTCACGTGACTCGCAAAACCCCATAAAATAACAGTTTTTTTTTTTCCAGATTTACGAAAATCAAGTAAAATAACAGTTTTTTTTTTCCCGTTGGTTCAAGATTCCCTCTGAATCGAATCGCTTTCGTTCTGTCTCTATGACTCCGTTAGCCACGCTGCAAACGCTCTCCAGTGTTTTCCACTTTCACCGATAACTTTAAGTGTTGTTCCTTTGGGTAACTCTGTTCTTTGCAGAGTTATTCCCCATCTTTTGTTATTATCTTACCAACCGCCTAATAGCTGTAAATCGTTTCTCCTTTTACGTCGGGACCGAAATCCCTTTCAATCAGCCTCCTTAAGCCTCAAAACCCAATGAAGGCCTCTAACCTTCCCTCTCTATGGTACAGGATTCCAACCTGTTCCCTCCTTATTTCATACATATCTT
This sequence comes from Eptatretus burgeri, assembly GCF_056783735.1. Classification (NCBI taxonomy): domain Eukaryota; kingdom Metazoa; phylum Chordata; class Myxini; order Myxiniformes; family Myxinidae; genus Eptatretus; species Eptatretus burgeri. The sequence continues at coordinate 10,368,438 of NC_140978.1, forward strand.
TATCCTCTATTGATTTTGACGTCTTATTTCCCATATTTCCTTATTTCACTGATCCTTCCTAGAGTTTTCTTGGGCCGGGTTAGTGTTTTCCGCCTGGGGTGTTTCTTCACACTCCCAATGCACACTTCCCGCTCCCTCACCCTCCCAACGGAATCCTTTGGGTTGGGTCAGGGGTTTTCACACCTTTCCCTCCCCTCAATCTCCCGTTCGGATCCTGGCCCTGGCGTATTCTTGGGTCTCCCCCACGGTCTCCCAAAGGAGTGTCCTGGGGTTCCCCTCAACCTTCCAATGGGCCCTTACCTTCCCGGGTACCCCTTTCCGATGTGCAAAATAAACCTCCTTCTCCCCTGGTTCGTTTTGTAAGGGCAAGGACAGATCTCAGAGAGCAGCGAGTATCCCCAGTGTGAGAAAGGAGGCAGCTTTCTTACCTTTTCCTTAAGCTGGCCGGCTCTTTCCTCCTTTGTCTCACCAGGGCTCTCGAGCTCCTCCTCGATCCGGCTTGCCCCTGCTCGCTGCGCCAATTGTTGAGATCCAGGTGAGGTCCACAATGATTAAGATCAAGCTTTGTTCCCACCGATCTTGGTAGAGAAGGTTTTATTACACATCAGACATATGCATATGGAGACAACAGGCTTTGAACACAATAGTCCACCCAGCCTAATCCTCTGGTGAGCTGTCTTTCGGCACTGCCTTATATTCAGTTTATTGCGACCTCTGAATAACTGTGTGTCAAAGAGGATTTATTACCATTCATTAATTTATAGCATTCTCCTGTCAGTACTGCTGATAAGAGAGCACAGAAAGTGCAGAAACAACACCCTTGATTCCCTTAAAGAATTTTCAAAGGTAGCCTCCTACATGTTGTTGGGCCTTAGCAGTTCTGGGCAGTGATCCAACAGATTCCAGGTAGCCCAGCTGCCCGATCAGCAAGGCCATTTCAAACAGTCAACAAGACCAGCTGTGTTGTAACAGTGCCAGCCCTTTGGCTGAAAAAAACAAGTTCCTTGACAGTGCACAGATAAACATTGGGAAGATTTATCCTTTCCCCATTTCCAATTAACTCAAGAATTTTAACCAAACACTAGTAGACATGGTTGGTTGCTGTTAGAGTACATACAATCCTCGACATATATATATATGTATGTATGTATTATATATATATATATATATATATATATATATATATATATATATATATATATATATATATATATATATATATATATATATATATATATATATATATATATATATATATATATATATATATATATATATATATATATATATATATATATATATATTAGGTGTTGTATATAGCATATAGATGTATGTATATGTGTATATATATATAATATATATATATATATATATATATATATATATATATATATATATATATATATATATATATATATATATATATAAACATTTAGCTTTTTCTAGCACCACAAATGATTCGACGACACCCTTTGGTTTATGTGACACAGAAACTCAAAGTTTTCTTTATTTTCAGGTCTGGTTTCTCTCCACACAGAAACATATATGTAAAAATATATATACATTTATGTTTACATATATATATATATATATATATATATATATACATATATGCATTTATGTATATATATATATATATATATATATATATATGTATATATATATATATATATATATATATATATATATATATATATATATATATATATATATATATATATATATATATATATATATATATATATATATATATATATATATATATATATATATATATATATATATATTTACATATATATGTATACATATATATATATATATATATATATATATATATTTACATATATATGTATATACTTTCAAAAACCATCTGTTTAGCATTACTTGGACAAGATATTACGGCATTTTACATCATCTCAACCCATCAAATTTTCTGCTGCAGAATCTCCCCATGTCCTTTTTTTCTCAAGACTGTCTGGAGTATGGTGTTTGATGAACACTCCAGTTTAAAAATGATTTTTTTTGATTACATACTTGAGGCTTCTGGAAGAACTCGAAATTTTTAATGGGAAAGACAGAAAAGTAACTGATTTTGAAATTGCAAAAAATCATCATCTAAATTCTAAAATATATGAATTCAACTCTATGAATCTGTGACTTTACAGATTAGACAATAAGAATAACTCCCAGCAGGTCATATTTGGTGAATGCTATGTGAAGGAAAAAATTTAGAAGAAGAATCGGATTATTAATCATCATCGTGTATGTGTATGGAGTGCTGTTGGTGGGGGTATCATCAAGGGGTGTTGTGTAGTTGATGATGTGTGTTTTTTAACCAAGCCTGTGCCCTCTCCCCTGAGGAAAAAACAAACAAACAAACAGAAAAAACCCACAAAAACTATTTAAAATAAACAAATAATTTAGCATTTTCTTTCTTGGATCTTGTGTTGATAAATTAGTGTGGTGTCGATGTGGTGCAGGCATGATGGGCTGAATCGCCTTCACCTGTGTCAAATTTCCTTGTATCATTTATCAAATGATACATTATATCATGTATTGTATCATATATCATGCTCATCTTCACTCTTTCATTCCTCTTTTTTCCCGCCTTTGGAATAAACTTCCTCACTCTATTCTTTCCCATTCTTCCCTCCAGGCTTTCAAAACAGCTGTTCACCACCACCTCTTATCTTCCCCCATCCAAATCCTCGATCTTTTCTACCCCCGATAATCCACCCAAGCCCACTTCCTTCAATTCCCCTGCTTTCCTTCCTGAAAGTCCCTGTAATGTCCATCTTCTCTTCGCCATGTTCCCCGTCCCATCCCCATCCCTCTCCCTTCCACAGTTCACCTAATGTGTCTGTTCCCCACTGTTTTGTCCCTTCCACTCCCGGCCCTCTTGTCTCATGCCTCCTTGCTGTGAGTTGTGTGTTAGCTCTCATACGAGCCTTGACCAAGGTATACAAAAAAAAAAACTCACCAACTTTGTTTACAAATAGCTGGTTCACCAATGAGTCGTAAACGTTTCCATCACGGAGAATCAACCCTTGACTAATCACCACTCTGTCAGGAATAAAACTAGGGGCAATACCCCTGGGCACTCATCTGGTAGAATAATGATACTGAGGAGGAAATCAACGTGCAACAGAATCAGCAAAATGTACCAATGAAGCAATGTTATATCAAATACCCATTTGGGGAAAAAACCACCCATCCCCCCCATAAATACCCTTCGATTCCGATTTTTTAAAATAGAGTGAACAAACTTTGGTACATCACGTGTGATGAAGGTTGTGGTCAAGTTTCATTGACACTGTGCGTGTAGTTTCAGAGAAGAAAGCAAATCCATATTTTGCGGGCAACCCCCCCCCCACCCCCCTTGCACCTCTTTAGACCCATATTTTTAAGGTCAAGAAAAAAACTTAAGTACGTCGCGGGTGATGAAGGTTGGAGTCAAGTTTCATCGGAATTGTGTGTGTAGTTTCTGAGAAGAAAGCAAATACCCATTGTGGTATACCCCCCCCCCATAGACCCCAATTTTTTTTATTATTATTATTTTTTTTTGCAATAGTGTGAACAAACGTTGGTACATCACAGATGATGAAGGTTGTAGACAAGTTTCATTGAAATTGTTTGCGTAGTTTCGGAGAAGAAAGCAAATACAAATTTTGGGGTCAACCCCTCTTACACCTCCTTTGACCCTGATTTTTTTTTAATGCCGTGCACAAGCATTGGTACATCATCAGTGATTAAGGTTGTGGTCAAGTTTCATCGAAATCATGTGTGTAGTTTCGGAGACAAGAGCAAATACCTCTCTTGGGGGTCAAAAATCCCCCTGGAGACTCCTTTAATGAGCACAGATTTTGATGTGGTCAATACAATTTGTTACATCATGGATGATTCATTTATTTAGTTTTGGAGAATGGAGCAAATACCTATTTTGGGAGGCCTTCTCCCCTTTCGACGACGACACATTATTTTGATTTCCATTTGATGTGGCAGATCACTCCAATAGTTAGTTCGTGCAATCGGTTTAATCCTAACAAGTGGGCCTATAGTTTGAGGCAGACTAAATATATTGGGAAAATGTTTTCATTCACAAAGAAATATGTCTCCCAGGCAGTGGGCTGCCCTGCCTAAGGACCATGCTGATCATTTTGCTCCTTCACACAGTTCCGCAAGCACGAGCACATTAAACAGCCATCAGCAGAGGCCACCATGCTCATACCACTGATTGGGCTTCCTGCTGCCACTCTTTGAGGCAGGCGTGTGCTCAATTCCTTGGTGATGAAAATCACAAAAACGTCACCTTGGTTGAGATGGAATAATTGCATGGGAATGGGATTAATTGAGCTTAACGAAGGTGGCAGAAGACTGAATGGCGGCTCATCCAACAACAGACGAGTTGAGGCCATGAGGCCAGCGATCTTTGTAATGAAGACAAATGCCCTTCCCTTGCCTGCTTAAGAACCACCGTGCCTCAACTCAGACCACCTGTCTCTACACATCAGCCAAAGCTCAAAGGAAATAAAGTGTTGTTTAAGAACGTGAAGCAGGAGTGGCCATTATTTTTGGATTTGGGAGGGAGGGGCAAACGGTTGACATACTTCACAGAATGTCCAAAGGAGAGCAGATACAGAATTTTGGAAAGGAAAATCCACACACATGTCTATAATAAAAGTCAGGTAAATTTAAATGGACATCAAAATTTGAAGGAAACACCATTGACTTAACACCATTAAATTTAACGAGGTAGTTTTGTTATACGCTATGGGGTTGGATAGTGTGAGTGAGTTGATCTATTGATTTTGTACATAGCATGTAGAGGTATCGATTTTACTCTGGAGAAATCGTTTTGTTATTGGCTGTGTAAGGTTATAGCATATATACCAGGCCATTGGGAGTTGTACCATGGAGCAGGCTGGTTTAGGACATCAGCGCAGTGAGACTGCAGTGGTTGAACATGAGCATGGATTCAACCGCTCAAAGTCCAAAGGTGACCTTGGCTGTACAGGTACACACCTGATGATCCTGTATCAGGTGAGTCATTTAAACAGTAGCTCACGCATTAAATGTTGTGTGCATTCATCACTTTATGTCTCTTCGTGCTTTGTATCTTATCTCTCTGTGCAGAGACCGAGATAAACAGTAAATTATATCATGATTGATTATATTGATTGAAGTGAAATGTTTTAAGAGCTTTTGTGGTTAAAAAATTTAAATCAGTTGAAGAATTTTGATTATTCTTTATTTGCTTGACAAAGTTTTATTAATTACATGAGCAATAGTTAAATAAAGCAGCTTATATTTGTAAATGGGCTGACATGCAAGTCTTCAGTCATGTCCAACATAAACAATTGAGCTTACGTAGTAAAGTATATTTGCAGTTACAATCACAAGGATTTATTATGGCAATCCTTGTGATTAAATCACAGTGGCAAGGTCATTTGGACCATTGAGACTGCAACATGTAATTCCTTTGGGATAGTTAACTGGACCCCTCGGATCGTGCTGAAACATTGTAGTGACAGTATTCCAAACCACACAGTTGAGGTTGGCACACGATTTAATGAACCAACCAGGGATGTGTTGCAGGGACAGCCTATCACTTATGTTATGTTCTGATAGCTGGGTAATTTTCTGGGATTTCTGTAGCATTTTAAAGTTTGAAAATAGTGCAAGATGTGGCCAACGACTATGTTTCTATCCAATGCTTCTGTATCCCAGTGGGATGCTATGGTAATAAATATTGGTAAATTCTCAGGGACAAGAATACCATGCATTATATAATATGTCTGGTGTTGGCTTATTGGTTAGGGTGGTGGGCTTGAGATCCAAGGATCCTGAATTCAAATCCTGCTCAGCCATTGAATTAATACCAGGTGGGGTTGACTCAGCCTTTCATCTTTCATCCTTCTGAGGTTCGTAAAATGAGTACCAGCATGCTGGGATGATTGAGCCATTCGAGTATCCTGTGTTGGAGTGGTAACCCATCCAGGATTGTACCTTATAGCCCAGGAGACTGCTTTGGCAGCACTAATGCTCTGTACAGAGTATGTTCACCCATGGATTATGTAATGTTTTCTTAATTCCAAAAAGATCCCATGATTTTCCCGAATATTTATGTGGCCTCCAACTTTCCAGCTGCAAAATCTCTGCCAGTGACACCTCACCCAACCCACATGCAGCTGGAAAGTAACGGTCCACAGAAAGCTTAGGGTAAAAAATCATGGGGTCTTTTGGGGATAAAGAAAACATTATATAATGCATGGAATTTTTGTCTGACAATTTAACAATATTTATGGCCAAAACATCCAACCAAGCTACCTTTTCACCATTTATCAATCTGCAGAGACACATCCACACCAGATGCGTCAACATATACCTGAAACACGTTCCACAATGCATAGGTCAGAAAAACATTTTAAAGTATAATGCCACTCGGGAGAGCACACGCATCGCCTGGCTGAACAGTTTACATGTTGTCCCACTGATAGGCCGGATCTAAAAAAAAAAGAAGAAAATTTCATCTTGTATCCGGATTCGGACCTGAACAAAAATCTAATCAGCTTGTTCTCATCACCTACATAAATCATCCACCAAGTTTTGTCATAATCCATCCACAACTTTTGTAAATATCATGCTATATATCCTTTTTAGCCCGATCTCTCAGTTATAAATCACTTTTAAAAAATAATTTAAAAAAAACATTTAAATTGTGTATCCAGATCCGGATCTTCACTAAAACTGAGTCAATTCGTCCACCAAGGTTTGTCATAGCCCGTCCATAACTATTTTTCAGATATCGCACTACATATCGTTTTTGGCCCTATCTTCCAATGGTGAAGAATCACTTAAAATTCTCATATCTGGATCCGGATCCGGATCTTCACCAAAATCGAATCAGTTCGTCCTCGTCACACTCCCAACTTGTCCACCAAGTTTCGTCAGCATCCGTTGACAACTTTTTGAGATATCCTGCTGACAAATATACAAACAAACAAGCAGTCATAGACTGGTACTTACGAAATCATCAACTTGACCTCTGACCTTGTCAAATAAAAGCTGTCTCTAGAAAAGGTAGCTACGCAAACCAGAAGTTTCTACAATGATTCTGTACCAAACCATCAAAAATCGTAACGTCGACCGAAGCAAAAATCTCCATTTCTCCACGCAATTATTTTATATTATTTTATCAGTCGCAAAACCGAAATATTCGGCCATCCACCAACAATCTTTACATAATCCGACGGCTTAGCGAGTCAGGCATGCGACGATAACCTTTATTGGGATAAAAAATGGCTTTTAAACACCATCTTTATCGAAAACACCGTCAGCGCCCACACGGAAAACCTTTACGTGATCAACGACGCCTCTGCTCGAGCGCGCTGCACCACGTGACGAGCTGTGACGCGGCGAGTGAAATATTTTTTATACAATCTTAAAACGTCTCCAATACATCCGATTTTTACCAGAATTTCGACAACCGAGTTTTAAGCGTCCTAAGCGATCGCAAAAAAGGAAGACAAAATTAAAATCGAAGTTAAAACGAACTCGTAACGTCGAGCGAAGCAAAAATACTCCATTTCTCCACATGAATTTACGGAATTATGTTTGACCTCACTGTGACCTTGACCTTTGACCAAAATCTAATCAGCGCTAGCCATCACCCTCCTGAATCACGTGGTGTAATTTGACATTGGTAGCTTCTTCCGTTCTCGAGTTATCATGCCTACAAACAAACACACAAACACACACAAACAAACACACAAACAAACACACACACAAACAAACACACAAACAAACAAACAAGCAGTCATAGACTGGTACTTAAAAAATCGTCAACTTGACCTCTGACCTTGTCTAATAAAAGCTGTCTCGAGAGAAGGTAGCGACGCAAACAAGAAGTTTATACGATGATTCTGTACCAAACCATCAAAAATCGAATGCTTTCGATGTTTGACCTCACTGTGACCTTGACCTTTGACCGATTTTGACCAAAATCTAATCAGCGCTAGCCATCACCCTCCTCAATCACGTGGTGTAATTTGATATTGGTAGCTTCTTCCGTTCTCGAGTTATCTGTACCAAACCATCAAAAATCGAATATTTGACCTCACTGTGACCTTGACCTTTGACCGATTTTGACCAAAATCTAATCAGCACGAGCCATCACCCTCCTGAATCACGTGGTGTAATTTGACATTGGTAGCTTCTTCCGTTCTCGAGTTATCGTGCCTACAAACAAACAAAAAAACAAACAAACAGAATCGGAAGTCATCAATATACTTTCGAAATCTTTAGATTTCGTAAGTAACAAACAAACAAACAAGCAGTCATAGACTGGCTACTTACGAAATAGTCAACTTGACCTCTGACCTTGTCTAATAAAAGCTGTCTTTCGAGAAGGTAGCGACGCAAACCAGAAGTTTCTATGATGATTCTGTATCAAACCATCAAAAATCGTAACGTCGACCGAAGCAAAAATCTCCATTTCTCCACGCAATTACATTATACCTTAATGTGACTCAACGACGCGTCTGCTCGAGCGCACTGCATCATGGGACGACCCGTGACGCGTCGAGTGAAATATTTTTTATACAATCTTAAAACGTCTCCAAAACATCCGATTTTTACCAGAATTTCGACAACCGAGTTTTAAGCGTCCTAAGCGATCACAAAAACCAAAGACAAAATTAAAATCGAAGTTAAAACAAACTCGTAACGTCGAGCGAAGCAAAAAATACTCCATTTCTCCACATGAATTTACGGAATTATGTTTGACCTCACTGTGACCTTGACCTTTGACCGATTTTGACCAAAATCTAATCAGCACTAGCCATCACCCTCCTGAATCACGTGGTGTAATTTGACATTGGTAGCTTCTTCCGTTCTCAAGTTATCGTGCCTACAAACAAACAAACAAACAAACAAGCAGTCATAGACTGGTACTTACGAAATCGTCAACTTGACCTCTGACCTTGTCTAATAAAAGCTGTCTCGAGAGAAGGTAGCGACGCAAACCAGAAGTTTATACGATGATTCTGTACCAAACCATCAAAAATCGAATGTTTGGATATTTGACCTCACTGTGACCTTGACCTTTGACCGATTTTGACCAAAATCTAATCAGCGCTAGCCATCACCCTCTTGAATCACGTGGTGTAATTTGACATTGGAAGCTTCTTCTGTTCTCGAGTTATCTGTACCAAACCATCAAAAATCGAATATTTGACCTCACTGTGACCTTGACCTTTGACCGATTTCGTCCAAAATCTAATCAGCACTTGCCATCAGCCTCCTGAATCACGTGGTGTAATTTGACATTGGTAGCTTCTTCCGTTCTCGAGTTATCTGTACCAAACCATCAAAAATCGAATATTTGACCTCACTGTGACCTTGACCTTTGACCGATTTCGTCCAAAATCCAATCGGCACTTGCCATCAGCCTCCTGAATCACGTGGTGTAATTTGACATTGGTAGCTTCTTCCGTTCTCGAGTTATCTGTACCAAACCATCAAAAATCGAATATTTGACCTCACTGTGACCTTGACCTTTGACCGATTTCGTCCAAAATCTAATCAGCACTTGCCACCACCCTCCTGAATCACGTGGTGTAATTTGACATTGGTAGCTTCTTCCGGTCTGGAGTTATCGTGCCTACAAACAAACAAACAAACAAACAAACTCACAAACAAACAAACAAACAGAAACGGAAGGCATCAATATACTTACGAAATCTTTAGATTTTGTAAGTAACAAGCAGTCATAGACTGGAACTCACGAAATCGTCAACTTGACCTCTGACCTTGTCTAATAACAGCTGTCTCGAGAGAAGGTCGCGACGCAAACCAGAAGTTTCTACAATGATTCTGTACCAAACCATCAAAAATCGAATGTGTTGGATGTTTGACCTCACTGTGACCTTGACCTTTGACCAAAATCTAATCAGCGCTAGCCACCACCCTCCTGAATCACCTGGTGTAATTTGACATTGGTGGCTTCTTCCGTTCTCGAGTTATTATTTTTTGGATGTTTGACCTCACTGTGACCTTGGCCTTCGACCGATTTTGACCAAAATCTAATCAGCACTAGCCATCACCCTCCTGAATCACGTGGTGTAATTTGACATTGGTAGCTTCTTCCGTTCTCGAGTATTCGTGCCTACAAACAAACAAACAAACAAACATACAAACAAACAAACAGAAACGGAAGTCATCAATATACTTACGAAATCTTTAGATTTCGTAAGTAACAAACATACAAACAAACAAACAAACAAACAAACAGAAACGGAAGTCATCAATATACTTACGAAATCTTTAGATTTCGTAAGTAACAAACGGAAGTCATCAATATACTTTCGAAATCTTTAGATTTCGTTTGTAACAAGCAAACAGAAAACGGAAGTCATCAATATACTTACGAAATCTTTAGATTTCGTAAGTAACAAACAGCTAAACATGGGTGAAAACATAACCTCCATCCACATTCGATGGTGGAGATAATTAACATCTTTGGCATATGCTGGAATTTCACATGATGAAATGTGGAGCGAGAATATTACCCATTACCTTAAGGTCATCAGTGGACGATATAGAATTTTACCGACAATCCAACGGTGACATGGTAATTCTGTTACTCAGGTTTCAAAAGCTGAAGACCCAAATCGAGATCCTCGACGCTGGGTCCTTAACCAAATCTGAACCTTCAACTTCTCATATCACTCAAGCCCATTGTTGGGCATTATCTCAGAGACAATTTAAATTGAGGTTCTGGACGTTAAATATCCCACTGTCTCTCAAAATAAAATATATAGCTCGGTCATTGTGTGCCTGTCGGACTACACTAACTTCAAGGTCCAGATAATCAGAAAAATATATATATATATATATTTTTTAAGGTGATTACGTTGATTTTTCAGTAATAAACAAGGAACTGAACATGGTTTTTAATTTTAATAATTGTTTGAGGTGTTACAGGTAAAAAAAAAAAGTAAACGTGTTGTGTACCACCCCTGAAAATTCCAGATAAACTGCTATGACATAATCGAGGGAAACATTGTCAACACACAATGGATAATCGGTGGACAACTCGTTTCAGACTCGTCAGAAAGTGAATTTAACAAAACATTTTCTGATCAAGAATTCCCAGATTACGACGACAATCAAAATCATTGTGTACATGATGCTGTCAGACTGGACATGTATGAACCCGAAGTCGAAATGACGTCATGGGAGGGGCGGGGCCAATCGAGCGTTTTTTTGGGGGGGGGAGGGTGCGTTATGCCAATCGAGTGTAAAGGGCACCAAATAACATTAAAATCTTCCTTTGAAGATATTTATTCAAGAAAAGAACAACGATTAAGTGTTAAGTGAAGCCGTGTCTATTCATTAAACCAAACATGATTTTCTGATTCTGTGAACATTTAAGTAAACCCCAATCAATCATCATCACCTTCTTGTGGGATCAGCCAGGAAGGTTTTTGGCTGAAACCTTTCACGAACCGGCTGCCCAGGACTGACGTTCGACTCGGCTCTTACACCGAGGGTGACATGAATTTGGAGTTTAGCCAAGGTGCCGGAAATAACTCACCTCCTCGACTCTTCGCGAAGGACTACCGTAGGATCTTTAACGTCCACCGATGAATGCTGGCAGACTGGACACCCGGCTCAACGTCCATCCAGGCAGGGAGGGCACATACAGCACCATACATTGATAGTTCGCCATGTCTGCGAAATACCAGGATGATAGTTTACAGCTGGGTCGAGATTTTAACTTCTGACAATAAAACCAACGACAACATCATACAGAAACGAACAACAACCACCAAAAAAAAAAAACACAAAGGTTTCACGTCACATCTGTTTTAAGGCAGCTAAGTAATTGATTGGCAAAAAGTGTGAATCACACTTATTTAGGAGCTGTGAATTCAAAGTCTGGACAGTGCCAAGCAAACCTTCGAATCATTAAAAGGTGTGAAATCGCATTGTATGCTTCGGATGACGTTACATCAGAACAAGCTCGAAGAAAAGAAAAAAAAAGGCGGTCAAAGCGTTCCCATGGCAACACGCGTGGTGCACTCCAAGTTTAGTGAAGAGTCCGCGCGGTTCTGTCAGAAACATCAGTTCAAGATCGCGTTTAAAGAGCCACAAACGCGCTGTCTGACGAGGTTCTCTTAATCGAGCCGAAGCACCATGGGCTTTTCACACGATGCTTTGAAGGGAGCATCAACGCAGACCCCATCAAGCAGGTTCTAGATTTTCGATGCGAGATATTACAAATGGTTTTTATACTTGCAGGAAACTTGGCAGCAGGGAAATTCTTATAATGGCAAAACAAACTTTCCTCCAAACTACACCTATGTGGCTGCCATTTCCCCTTGACTACAACCTCCTTGGCTGCCATTTTCCTTCTTAAATACACCTCCTTGGCTGCCATTTCCCCATAACTACAACCTCCTTGGCTGCCATTTCCCCATGACTACAACCTCCTTGGCTGCCATTTTCCTTCTCAAATACACCTCCTTGGCTGCCCAACTTCCAGCTTGCGTGGCGTGTTCCACCCTCACGTGAAGTTTTGTGAAAGGAATAAATAGTCCCCACATGGATTCCATTTCCATTTAATCGATGCAGGTGTGACGCTGTCGTGATGAGGTCGTGATGAGGTAATCATTTGCGACGTTGGTTCAAGTCGGGAGAATTTCACACTTTCCCCGACTGCTTAACAACATCAATGGTGCTTCCTGGTTGTGATCGGTGAATGTAACACAATGTGTCCATGTGGCAGATGGTACTTGTTGGAGCGAAATACAATCTCGCATCACCACTCAGTCAGTGGGGGCATCAAGTGCATACATACAACATACAAACATATGTACATACATTCTAGAAAAATTACATGCCCAGAAAAATGTGGAAATTTTTTTCCACATATATTTATGATGTTCTATTGGTTCACGAGTCAGTAAGTGACCACTATATTCGTTATGTGTGTGTGTGTGTGTGTCTGTCTGTCTGTCTGTCTGTCTGTCTGTCGGGCAGTCGATCGAGTCGAAAAAAAAAAAATTCGAAAAATTTTTTTTTTCGATTAAAAGTATTTTTTTTGATCTACCCTTATTTGTTGGTCGTGGTGTCGGTCTGTCCGTGTGTGTTTGTCGGGGGTTTTTGACCCCCTTGCAGTTGTTCGATTTTGATGAAATGTGGGTGGTAGGACCAGTTTATGACCTCGTTGTACCGCGTAGGTACTGGTTGCTAATGCCCCTTTGGTTGTCTAGCAACGGGACTTTGAAATTTTTAAAAAATCATTTCAAAAAAAAAATTCGAAAATCAAAAATCGGGCCACGACAGACTGTGGGCAGTACATTCAGCCATATTGTCAAAAATTTCCAGCCGGATCCTATGAAAACTGTCGGAGAAGATAGACTTTGAATGAACCCTGGTCAAAAACAATAAAAAAAGGAAGTTTGTTATATCCCAGAGTCTATGAGTCAGATATACATGAAACTGGTATGGTAGGTTCATGGTATGTCCTAGTTATGTGTGAGAAAGAACCGTTGTTATGGTCCCCTCCGTTGCCTAGCAACGGCCGAAAAACCTCTAAATGTGGGGGTATTTTAACGAAAAAACAATCTGCAGCATTAACCCTTGAAGTTAGAATCATGAATTTCCTTGTGTTTAATCCTCAGGTCATTCCCCATCGAACAGGCCCATCGCGTCAGGTTATATTGGGTAGTCGACTATCCATGTCCGCCTACCGGCTTGTCTGTCTGTCTGTCCCGAGCATAGCTCCGTGGGTTTTGATTCGATCCTGATAAAATTTGGGTGGGAGGTTTATATCATGATCTAGTTGTGTTTTCCTGAGAATGGGCATTCTGCGCCCATTATGGGCAGAGCCACGCCCAAAAACATGTGTTTTTAGGGGGTAGCCGATTTCAAGTTATATCTTCTCTGAGGGGTTTGTCGAATCTGGCAAGGGTTTCAGTATTTGGTTAGCCCAATGGCGCCTGCATAGCCCCACGGAGCTCGATCTTTTTCATTTCCATCCCAAGGTCAAGGTCACAAGGTCACGAACTTAGAAAATGTCAAAAAAAATCAATAAATTGGGCATCGAGCTCCTGGGTTTTCAACTGTTTCGAATGAAAGTTGGTATGCAAGTAGTGCTCTTCGAGTACTACAACTTTCATCATTTACGTTTTTCCCGATTCCCGCCAGTTTGCCCGTGGCGTCCCCTCGAAGGTCAAAAAATAAAAAAGGCGAACCGTGTGCATTGCTCGTGAGCCATTGCAGTCTCCAGACTTGTGCTGTTTATCTTCTACGTATATTACTATGCCTCCTGTGGGGTTTAATAGCAGGCATGGATGCGTCCACCTCCCCTCCCCCACAGGGTGAAGACCCTCTGGAGAGCAAACCCGAGCTGCTCCTATGGTTGGCAGCGAGTGCCTCGGAAGCAGTGGGGGAAAAGAGAGTGGCACCTGTATATGTGGAAGAATTGCGTTGCGAAGCTGGTGGGTTGCCCAGATTGCTCAGATTGTGGAACACTGGAATGGTTTTCCAGAGGACCTCGGTTTAATTCCTGGTCTGGGCACGTAATTTTTCCACATATATTTATGATGTTCAATCCTGTTCATCATATATATATATATATATATATATATATATATATATATATATATATATATATATATATATATATATATATATATATATACACACACACACACACACATAAAAAAATCAAATCAACTAAACCCAGGTGGTTGGATTATATAAACAATTGACCCCTCCCACACTCCTCCAGCTGAAGAAGCTGCATAAAACAACCCAACAAGACCGACACAAGGTAAGTGCTATGCTGTTGCAAACCCTTCCCAGGCTTCCTCAGCAACTTCAAAAATGTTCACATAATCCTAGCCACCTGGGTTTAGTTGATCAGGTGAGAGCTGATGGGCTATTCCCTCCATTCACAGGTGAGAGATGTGGGTGGGTCTTTTTATTTATATATTGACTGATTTTGACGTTTGCACGTGCTACATGCTTGAGAGCCTCATTGGTATGCATTGCTGTCTGCGCTATCACTGAGGATTCGCCAACAAGCGATGAAACCGGTCCAGTCGCTAAGGGGGTGTGAAGCATTGATATTCTCATGTGTGTACTATGTGTGAACATCCTCAAAGTTGTTGAGGAACTCAAGGAAGGGTTTGAAACAGCATCGTGTTTACCTTACGTAGGTCTTCTTGGGTTGCTTTATGCAGCTTCTTCGGCTCGAGGAGTGTGGGAGGGTCAATTGTAAATATATATTTATATATAATATATATACACATATATTTATGTATATATATATATATATATATATATATATATTTTTTTTTTTTTTTTGATATATATACAGGACAAACATATATTTTCATATACATACTGTACAAACATATATATTGTTACGGATCTGGAAACCATGATCACTCAACATTCATGTACCAAAAGTCAGTTATTCCGTTAAGTATGTCTGCAGTCAGATTCCCCTTCCTTTTGTCGAATGGGAGGATCAAAAACGTTTGTTCAGATTTCTTTTAGTTTGGTTATTAAATCCAACCATCCAACAAACCATCAAACAAACCAACAACACCACTGAACAAGCGCTTCACTCACCGAACTGGCGACTCGCTGTCCGAGGCAGAATCTCTGGCAGTTCCTTCTCGGCTTCCACAAACTTTGTAACTTCTTTTTGATGAGTATGGGCATGCGTGGAGGGGAGGGGCGGCTTTCTCCGTGCATGGCTGAAGCTCCGCCCAGGAAGGCTGGCCAATTACAGGCGAACAGCGAGGTGTGCTGACCAAGGCCCTCCCCACTGAGGGAGGTCCATAAATTCCAGAGACTCTCTGAGGCGTTGTTGGTGGGTTGCACGAGAGTTCAGTGCAAAGAGAGTTCAGTGCAAGGAGAGTTCAGTGCAAGAAGAGTTCAGTGGACGAAGGGTTTTTGCTGTTACGAAGGGGTGGTTACGAGGGGGCGATTACAAGGAGTGGTCACAGGAGATCTACGTTGCTGTTACGAAGGGGTTTTTTTTTGCTGCCACGAGGGTTGAGCAGAGGGCCATCAAGGCGGCGAACGTGTCTCTGCTGGCCCTCTACAAGGAAGGATAGAGCGACCCTGACCCCCCTCCGTGGACCCCGATTATTCACCACCCGAACTCCGCCACGGGCCTCGAGTCCCCCACATGCGACTGGGAATCGGACCAACGACCTTTGTCAGGTGCCGCATTGTGGAGTACTTCCTTCCCTCCGACGACCAGGTAGAAGCCGAACTCTGACCCCAGCTCATCTCACTCATCGGCTTGAGGGTCGAATAAAGAACCTTGGGTTTTCTTTTAATTTGTGTGTGTCGAGTGTGTTGGGCCCGTCTTGTAAGTAGAACTGCATAAGTGTTTTTGCCCATTGTAAATACTTGCATTGAATCTTCGCTTTAAGTCTCGCTTCTCTCGTCTTTTATTTACTGTAAATAAACTATTAGAAATGTTCCCAGCTCATTTCCGTCCTTTCTTTATTTGGTCCAGCATGGTTCGTATCTGAGTTTAGACGGGGTTTCATCCCCGATAATCCGTTAATTGCAGCCGGAAGGTCCTGTACTGGGCAGGACCGCTCGACTGCATCCGAGCCAAAGTTGGTCGGTGGAAGTTGATACTCCACCATAGCTGGGAGAGTGATCCGGTTCGGCCAGACGTTCCGAGGGCGTGAATCCCGGTAGCCAAGGCTGCGTGGTTACTCAGGTATATTGGCTCTGGACAATTAACACTACGCCACATGGTCGAGATATTGGCGTTTCACGGTCGATTAATCGACTCGCCGGCTTCGGAGTTATCCGGAGCGATGGCCTATAAATTCCGGGGAGTCTGGCGGGAGACGGCGTAAACTTCCCCACCTAACGGTCGTTCTCGCCACCGACCCCCAACAATATATATATATATATATATATATATATATATATATATATATATATATATATATATATATTGTTGCGAATTCGCGCCCGCCGGTGTGCGATCGGCCACGTGACTCGAGTCGCGGCACGTCGCCCACCGGACGGACAATTCTGTCATGACCCTCTCGGACTAACGCCGGTAACTAGTCACGGGTGGGTCTTTCGGCCTCACCACAATCGTGCCAATCGGCCACCCGCGTGGGATAGGGTTGTTCGCCAAACTCGACCTACCGAAGTACCCACGCGGATGGTAAACCGGGCGATCGCACCTCACCGCAGGTCGACTCCGGACACGGGCCGCTTAAGCGGTCCGTTCCGTGCTATTGGGATAACCGAGCAGTGTTATCGTCGGCCTCGACGGTTCCGATTAATTATCGGGCGTATTAAGCCCACGACGAACCCGTTACGTGAAGCAAGATGGAGATTCAACAAAGGGCAGGACGCAGCGAAACGGGGAACAATAGGACAAGCACATATAATACAGAAGCACGGAAGGCACGTATATTACAGTCACAGGGATACAATAAAAGCAATACACGTATTTACAATCACCGTAAAGAAACACAAGCAAGGAACGATGCAGAGCTACAACCGAATACGATTTACTACACAGAACACTTATACAATTTTACTTCATCAGACTGGCGCCACACACACGTTTACACAGAACCCAAAAGAAATGGAAGTCGCGACTTCCGTGAGCGTGTAGAGTCCCTCTCCGACGTCCGGACTCCCCACCGACTGCAAGCTCCAACGAGCGGTTCGCTCTACGGACCGCTTCTCCAAGACCCAGACGGGCAGAAGACCATGAACCGCCGACTGATACTGACACTCTCACCGACCGCCCTGACCTGACCTCCTCTGACCTGACTTCCTCTGGTGTCACTCTCTTTCTATTAGCGGCGCCTCCGTGCGCCCTTTTATTTTCACCGGCACCCCGCCCCTCCCTTCGCGGCACGCAGGGGGTGGGGGGGGACATTCTACCAGATAAATCGGGGCGGGAGTTGAGCTTCAACCGTCATTCTTGTTTACCAGAGAAATTGGGGTGGGAGTTGAACCTCAACCGTCATTCTTGTTTACCAGAGAAATCGGGGCGGGAGTTGAGCTTCAACCGTCATTCTTGTTTACCAGAGAAATCAGGGTGAGAGTTGAGTTTCAACCGTCATTCTTGTTTACCAGAGAAATCGGGGCGGGAGTTGAGCCTCAACCGTCATTCTTGTTTACCAGAGAAATCGGGGTGGGAGTTGTTGTTGTTCCCCTTTTGTGTTCGTGGAGATGTTGACAGTTGCTGGTGGAGTGGTGAGGATGGCGTGGTTGTTGAGAGGCAGGTGTGGTTGTTGTTGTTGTGAAGCGGCGTTGTGGTTGGCGGTTGTTGTGTGATGGTGGTTGAGACGTGGTTGGTTCAAAATAGAGATAGAACAGAAAGACGCCTATCTCAAAGCATCGCAGCCCGAATGAATCACATTAATTCCCTCTAAACAATGGGTTTGGGGCTAACTACACATGTACTTAAGAGATACCTCACCTACGGGACCTGAATGGTGGTTTGCGAATTTCCACAGCCGTTACAATATAATATATATATATATATATATATATATATATATATATATATATATATATATATATATTATCGTGGATCTGGGGTTCGAGGCCTGCTCCGAGGGGAAGAACTTGGGTCCCTTCCGAATGCCCGGTCCTGAGGTTGCCAGGCACAGACAACTCCGCGCACCGGCAGGTTGCTAAGCAACCAGGAACACGGATTGGCACGGCCAATCCAGGCAGGGTTACACTACTTCGCATGATACCTTACCTGTGGATGGCTGGCAAATTGGAGCAGTGCCCTCAGCGCACACTCAGATTACTGCCGAGCGTTACAGTGAGTATGCGCTGGCTGACAAAGCAAATTATTGGGGTACAAATTCCCGTCTAACCTTACTTTTGCACTGCATCGGAAGAATAAACGAAAAGACAACCGAGACAGATTGGAAATAACAACAAACAATTATTTATTACAAACCCACAAGCAAGCAATCATTTAAAAGCAAATTAGTATTTATAAATAAGAAAGTGAAAAGGCACATATGAGCAGATTAAATCATAACATGTATTCTTCTCCAATCCAACTTCAACAAAAAAAACTTGGCCATCATTCATTCAGGGGCAAAGAATAAAACACGAATGACTTCCTTCCCTCCCTCACCTCACACAAATATACAGGAGAATGCAGAGGAAAATGGATGGGGAAGATGGACAGTGGCGATGTGAAACTATGAGGAAACGCAGCCACGTCCCTGAGGTGCCCGGACCTAGTAGACGAGTCACATCTAGCTCCCAGATATGCTGTTAGGGTTAGATTTATTAGGCTTGATGTGCGACTCACCCTCCTCTGCCTCAGATCCTTCCTCCTCAGACCTCCATCAATGAGGTGCCGCCATTCACCCTCCTTGTCCTTCGTGGCTGACAGGATCTAGAGGACAGGATGACGCTTGTGGAAGGAGTTCTTTTTTCCACAGAAGCTCGACACAAACTGTTCATGAAACATTACTTTCTTTTCCCTCACACATTTTTGTTCCTTCCCCCACGAGCCTTCTCAGTCTTTCAGTCTTCTGCTCAGGCTTGCTTGGCCTGTTCATGTCCCTTTTATGCTTCCCTCAGGATTCTGCGTCTGCCTTCTTCCCTCTCTTCTGCTTTCTGCCTTTTGCTTCTTCCCTTTCTGCTTTCTGAGCTGTCTGCTCAGGAGTACTCTTCATCCCTGCTCGCGTGACTCCGTCATGAGTCCTTCTCTACCTTTCTGCTTCTTCTTCACCTCAGCTTTCTTTTCCTCCTTCCACAAGCCTTCTCCCCCCTCCCATTGGTCCGCAGACGATGGGGCGGGTGCATGACATCACTTGTGGAAATTGCCACACCCTTCTGAGGGAAGTTTCAACGAATCCCCCGCCCCGCTCTTTACGCGCGCACAGCCACAACAAGAGCCCCCAGCCCCCTCCTTCACGCAGAAAACACCCAGTTGCACTGTTTTGCACTGTACCATGCCAGCGAGAAGCGCTGCACCGAGCAGGCCATGCCGAGCAGCAAGCACCATGAACATGCATGCGAAACGCGACACGAGCATGCCTGCGAGAGCTCCCAATGGGTTACCAAGCAATGCGTGGATGGAGGGAACATGGAAAGGAACCCCGCACAACCGAGGGATGACCAAACGGCTGCAGGATTGAAGGTAAGACCGATGGGGTGAAGGAGGGACTGTTGAAAGGATGTTTGATGGAGGGAAGATTATTGGTGACCATTGAAATCGGCCAATGGGGTAATGGAGGGATGATTTGAAGTAACAGAGGGATTGAACAGAACGATGGTGTAAAGGAATAAAGATTGAAACGAACAGAAGGGGAGGAGAGAAGACATCACATGGGACAAATACGGTCCAGCCAACACATGCCCCCCAAATAGCTCTTTGACAAGGAAACAATGACTATCTATACAAAGATTAATTAAATAACTGATCCTCAGGTCACCAAGTGTCCATGTATGCTCTCCCCCTGGGGTAAGTTTTCTAAATCCATAACATTACCCCCTCCCTTTTTATACATTTCCAACCTGGCCACCAAAGTTAGTCACCGACTGGGAATCCTCCGTCATGCAAAGTCCTTCCTCAGCCCACCTGAGCTGCTGACAACATTCAAAGCTTTCGTCTGCAGCCTGATGGAGTACTGCTCTCCCCACTGGGCTGGTGCTCCTGCCTCTCACCTTTCTCAGCTTCATGCTGTGGAAACCAAGGCATTTAGGATTATTGGTATCTCCCACGGTGAGGTTGAGTCTTTGGGCCAGTCACTCTCTCACCACAGGCAAGTCGGTGGTCTTTCTGTCTTCTCCAATCTCCTTTCCAGTCTCGCCCCCCCCTGCTCTGTTTGCGATGTCCCCCCCCCCCATATTTCCGCAGGGCACCCTAGGTCTGCCAGCAACCCCCTTCTGGTAAAACTACCAAAATCACAAATCACTGCTCACCTTCTCTCTTTCATTCCACCTTTTTCCCGCCTTTGGAATAAACTCCCACACTCTCTTAAATCCCATTCTTCCCTCTAGGCCTTCAAAACAGCTGTTCACCACCACCTCTTATCTTCCCCATTCCAAAACCACGATCGTTTCTACCCCCGTTAATCCACCCCAACCCCACCTCCTTCAAATTCCCTGCTTTCCTTCCTGAAAGTCCCTGTAGTGTCCATCTTCCTTGTCGTGTCCCCATCCCTCTCCCTTCCACAGATCTCATGTCTCTGTTCCCCATTGTTTTGTCCTTCCCTCTCCCATCCCTCTTCTCTCCTGACTCTCGTGTTGTGTGTTGTGTGTTAGCTCTCATCCGAGCCTCGACAATGTACACAAAAAAAATCCCCTGAATGGACTCAACCCGAGTCTGCCAACTCGTGTGCAAATATTAGGTGTGGTTTCCTTGCCTATCCTCTGAGTGTGACAATGTATACATGTTCCATCTTTGAAAATAATGAAAACTAATGTGTTGAATTCTTTAACTCATTCACACAAACAGTTCCAAATGCAATTCTACACCTAAACACATGCCAGGTGGGCTTAAACATTTCTACAACAATTATTTACATACTTCGAACTGTTTGGTCCCTGGAACGGAAATGAAAAAATGAAGAAAAAAAACGCTCTTCAGCCCTCTTCTGGGCAACAGGTGGCCATCAAATGGTCCTTCACTGTTGAAGACGGTGCTCAGGGGGATGTTATAGGAAATAAAAAACCACAGGTGGGATCACGTGGCCACAGGCTGGTGGCAGTCTTCATGACCCACGTGGCCCAGATTGTAAAGAGATCTTCTTTGGCCTGGAGGGCATCATCGCGGGACCATCATTTCGGTTAGATTGCCCTCCAGCCCCTGGGAATTATTCTGCCCCATTTGCCGCAAAGGTGAACTGCACCACAACGAGTGGTCCTTGGTGCAAATGATGAATAAGGCCAAACAAAAGTGGTCCTTAGAGGTAAACAATGGGCCACACAAAAGTGGACTCTGCAGGTGAACTGGGGAGGGCATGACAAGGTCAGATCAGGTATGGGAGCATGCGCCGGAACAGCGCGTCGCTGCATCAACTTTCCGCCAGAATTCCTGGGGCCGCCGTCTGGCCATCCCCCAGGCAGATTCCTCACCCATCCCCATCTGCTTGAGATGCTGATCAACCTGCTGCAACCATGAGGCATGGGGTCGGCCCATTGGCCTACTCCACTCACGAGGCTCCCTCACCGAGAGAATCTGGCGAGCAGGATCAGCGTCAGCAAAACGAGCCAGATGTCTACACAGCCACAGCTGACACTCACGGACTATGCAGGTAACAAATCTCATTTGAGTCTCTCTCAGCAATCGCTCGTTGGACAAAAACTCCGACCAGCGATAGCCAAAGATTCTCTGAAGAGACCTGGAACCAAAGGAATTAAGTCTCCATCTCAGATTCCTGGTCAGAGTCCAAGTCTCACATCCATAGAGTAAGACTGGAAGCACCATGGACCTAAAGACTCGGACTATCTTCCTCCCACACAGGTACTGGCAGCGCCACACCCCATGATCCAGTCAATCCATGACTCCCCAGGCCCAACCGAGACGTCTGTTGACATCTGGCTCACAGCCAGCAGAGACAAGAATGTCACTGCCAAGGTAAGTGAATCTCTCCGTGACCTCAACATCCTCACCACAAACAGGTACAGGCATGATAGCAGCATCCAGGATGTCATTGAAAGCCTGGAACTTAGTTTTGACCCAGGAAACCCATAATTGCAGTGGCTCAGACTCCTCATTTAGCACCTCGAGGGCCCCCAAAAGGATATCTGGAGTCTCCGCAAAGATGACTACATCATCTGCAAAATCAAGATCAGAGATCTTGACATTCCCAAACGATGCACCGCAGCTTGATCTATCCAACATCCTCCCCAGCATCCAGTCCATACAAGCACTGAAAAGCGTGAGGGGCAGTACAAACCCCCAATGAACTCCAGTCACAACTGTAAATAAGTCAGAGATGGTAGTACTCACAGCACTCTCAGTTCCAGAGTATAGTTCAGACATCAGATTGATCAGTGTTGGTGACACCACACAAAGACCAAGAATCCTCCAGAGGGCATCCCGATTCACCGAATCAAATGCTTTACTAAGGTCAACATAGGCTGCAAGCAGCCCCTGCCGAAGCTCTCATCTGTGTTCGGTGAGAACCCGAAGAGCAAGGATACGGTCAATCCATGACCTCTTTGGTGGAAAACCCGACTGCTTTGGATGCTGTTGCTCAAGCAGATGGTGGCAAACCCTATCAAAAATTATCCGAGCAAAGACCTTGCCCGGCACTGAGAGCAGTGTCACCCCTAGGTAGTTGTTGCAGTCCTGGCGATTACCCTTCACTTTCTAGAGAGGGACAACAAGGCCCCTCTTCCAGTCAGTTGGGATGATGCCTATGTTCCAGGCAGAGCACAGAACTGTGTGCAATGACACGAGTACAGCATTTCCACCAGCCTTGAGAAGTTCAGCATGGATGCCACAGATCCCAGAAGCTTTACCCCATTTCAAGCGGTTCACCACAGCCTGTGTTTCCACAAACAAAGGTGGACTACAGTTGATTGGAGGCTCAGAAATGGGGAAAGTAACACCGCTGACATCCAACTCAAAGTCTGGTGAGTCAGCCTGGTATAGCCGCTCAAAGTAACTGGCCCAGCGGGCCTTCACTTCAGACTCCACTGTCAAGAACCCACCACTCTCCGCTCTAACTGCAGTAAACTGAAGGACGGGCTTGGAGGAATGCAATGCACAAATTCCTTTGTAAGGATGACAAAGCCACAGGTGATGCTCTACCCTGTCACAGATTCCTCACACATAGGCCTCCTTGTCCGCTCTCAGCACATGTGCAGTTTTACGTCTCAATGCCCTGAACAGCTCAGCTTTGCCATTAAGCCTGGCTCTGTGACTGGTCAATGGTATCCAGTGTCCATTGAGAGACAAAATTCTTCTTTGCTCGACAGTGAGTTCCAAGACATCCACCGGCAACATCAAAGGTCTTCTTCTTCTTCTTTCGGCTGCTCCCGTTAGGGGTCGCCACAGCGGATCAACAGTCTCCATTTCGCTCTATCCTCCACATCTTCCATTGACACTCCAACCGCCCACATGTCCGCCCTCACCGCATCCATAAACCTCTTCTTTGGCCTTCCTCTTCTCCTCCTGCCTGGCGGCTCCATCCTCAGCATCCTTCTCCCGATATACTCCGTTTCCCTCCTGTGCACATGTCCAAACCATCTCAATCTCACCTCTCTCACTTAGTCTCCAAACCGTCCTACCTGCGCTGTCCCTCTAATATACTCATTCCTTATCCTGTCCATCCTTGTCACTCCCAACGAGAATCGCAGCATCTTTAACTCTGCCACCTCCAGCTCCGCTTCCTGTCTTTTTGTTAGCACCACCGCCTCCAAACCATACAACAGAGCTGGTCTCAATACAGTCTTTTATACTTTCCCCTTCACTCTTGCAGCTACCCTTCTGTCACAAATCACTCCTGCAACTCTTCTCCACCCACTCCATCCTGCCTGCACTCTCTTTTTCACTTCTCTCCCACACTCCCCGTTACTTTGGACAGTTGATCCCAAGTATTTAAACCCATCCACCTTCCCCACCTCAACTCCTTGCAACCGCACCATACCACCACCCTCCCTCTCATTTACGCACATGTACTCCGTCTTACTCCTACTGACTATAATTCCCCTTCTCGCCAGTGCGTACCTCCACCGCTCGAGGCTCGCCTCAGCCTGCTCCCTACTCTCCCTACAGATCATGATGTCATCCACGAACATTATAGTCCATGGAGACTCCAGTCTGATCTTGTCCGTCAACCTGTCCATCACCATTGCAAACAGGAAAGGGCTCAGAGTCGATCCTTGGTGCAATCCCACTTTAACCTTAAACCGGTCCGTCATTCCTACCGCACACCTCACCACTGTCACACTGTCCTCATACATATCCTGCACGATCCTCACATACTTCTCCACCACTCCCGAGTTCCTCATACAATGCCACAACTCCTCTCTTGGCACCCTATCATAAGCTTTCTCTAAATCCACAAACACACAATGTAACTCCTTCTGGCCTTCCTTATGCTTCTCCATCAACATTCTCAAAGCAAACATCGCATCAGTGGTGCTCTTTCCTGGCATAAACCCACATTGCTGCTCACAAATCGTCACCTCTCCTCTCAACCTAGCTTCCACAACTCTTTCCCACAACTTCATGGTGTGGCTTAACAACTTTATCCCTCTGTAATTTCCACAGCTCTGCACATCACCCATGTTCTTGAAAATCGGAACCAGTACACTTAATCTCCACTCCTCCGGCATCCTCTCACTTTCCAAGATTTTATTAAACAATCTGGTTAACAACCCCACTGCCATCTCTCCTAAGCACTTCCATGCCTCCACTGGTATATCATCTGGGCCAACCGCCTTTCCACTTTTCATCTTCTTCATAGCAGTCCTCACTTCATCCTTACTGATCCACCCCACTTCCAGATTCACTATCTCCACCTCTTCCAACCTTCTCTCTCTCTCATTTTCTTCATTCATCAACTCCTCAAAGTACTCCATCCACCTTCTCAACACACTCTCCTCGCTCGTCAGCACATTCCCATTTGCGTCATTTATCACCCTAACCTGCAGCACATCCTTCCCAGCTCGGTCCCTCTGTCTTGCCAATCGGTATAAATCCTTTTCCCCTTCCTTTGTATCCAACTTCTCATACAGCTCGTCATATGCCTTTTTCTTAGCCTTTGCCACCTCTCTTTGCCTTTCGCCGCCACTCTTTGTACTCCTGCCTACTTTCTTCATCTCTCTGACCCCTTCTTCGCCAACCCCTTCTTCCTTATACTTTCCTGTACTTCCTCGTTCCACCACCAAGTCTCCTTATCTTCCTTCCTCTGTCCAGATGTCACACCAAGTACCTTTCGAGCTATCTCCCTCACCACTTCTGATGTAGTTGCCCAATCATCCCACCCATCTTGACCACCATGCAACACCTGTCTCGCCTCCTCCCTAAATTCCACGCAACAGTCTTCCTCCTTCAGCTTCCACCATCTGGTCCTTGGTTCAGCCCTCACTCTTCCTCAACCTCACCTCCAAAATCATCCTACAGACCACCAATCGATGCTGTCGAGCTACACAATCCCCTGCCACCACCTTACAGTCTCTAATCTCTTTCAGGTTGCATCTCCTGCTTAAGATGTAATCCACCTGTGTGCACTTTCCTCCACTCTTGTATGTCACCCTGTGTTCCTCCTCCTTCTTAAAATACGTATTTACCACTGCCATTTCCATTATTTTTGCAAACTCTACCACCATTTGCCCTTCCACATTTCTCTTGTTGAGACCGTGCCAACCCATCACCTCTTCATCCTCTTTATTCCCTTCCGCAACATGCCCATTGAAATCTGCTCCAATCACCACTCTTTCATCCTTGGATACACTCTCCACCACTTCATCGAACTCACTCCAGAAATCTTCTTTATACTCCATCTCACACCCCATATGTGGGGCATATGCACTGATGACATTCATCATCACCCCTTCAATTTCCAACTTCACACTCATCACTCGGTCAGACACTCTCCTTACCTCCAATACCCTCTTGACATAATCTTCCTTCAGGATTATCCCGACACCATTTCTCCTCCCATCTACACCATGGTAGAACAGTTTGAAACCACCTCGAATGCTCCTAGCCTTGCTCCCCATCCACTTGGTCTTTTGTACACACAGTATGTCCACCTTTCTTCTCTCTATCATATCAGCCAACTCTCGCCCTTTGCCAGTCATCGTCCCAACATTCAGAGTTCCAACTCTCAGCTTTTCACTTCGACTCTTCCCCCTCTCCCACTGCCTCCGGACTCGCCTTCCCCGTCTCCTTCTTCTCCTTCGCCCAGCAGTGGCACAATTTCCACCGGTACCCTGCTGACCACCGGTACCGTGTGGCGGTCGTTGGTAACCCAGGCCTCGACCGATCCGGGATGGAAATTCGTTTTGTTGCCCGCATAATGATTTGGCATAGGTTTTTACGCCGGATGCCCTTCCTGACGCAACCCTGGTCGCCTCTTACGATACACAGGGATATGGTACACCTATTCTAACCGGGGCATACACCGGGCCCTGTACACTGGTACTCATTTCGCCGACCTTGGAAGGATGACAGACTGAGTCAACCCCCTGGTGTTATATGACTTGGTATATATATATATATATATATATATATATATATATATATATATATATATATATATATATATATATATATATATATATATATATATATATATATACATATTGTTACGAATTTTGGCCCATCAGGCGTGCGATCGGCCACGTAACTCGAATCGCGACGCGTCGCCCACCGGAATGAACAATTCAGTCATGACCCTCCTGGAACTACCGCCAGGAGCCAGTCACGGGTGGGGGGTAACCTCACCACGATCGTCCCAATTGCCCACCCGCGCAGGATAGGGTTGCTCGCCAAATTCGACCAACCTAAGTACCTGCGCGAGTAGTCGACCGGGCGATCGTACCTCGCCGCAGGTCGACGTCGGACACGAACCGCTGAAGCGGCTCGTTCCGTGCTGCAGGGATAACCGAGCAGTGTTATCGTCGACCTCGACGGTTCAGATTACTTATCAGGTGTTTCAACCCATGACCAATCCCTGACGTGATGCAAGATGGAACTTTCAACCGAAGGAAAGGACGCAACGAAACGGGAAACAGTTTGACAAGCAAGCACTTTTATTTCACACACACACAACACACGCACATAAGGCAGTATTGCAATGTGCAGCAAAAGCAAAATGCAACAAAAGCAAAAGCACTACTACCGACTATAATTATTTACAACACTTAAACAATTATACTTGTCGGGACTCGGCGCCACATCATTCATTCAAAATAAAAAGGAAAGACCTCCCCATAGGCAGGGAGGTAGACGGGGTCGGTGAACCAAATGTGCGCGGAACCTGGAGGAGCGGCCAGGTCCACGAGACCGAAAAGGTCTTACCCGCGACTTCGTGACGCGATGGCGGGCAAGCCGCAATATCAGCGCAGCTGCGCCCCGACTCCGTGCCCCTGGCGTGGTCGGTGAGCCCTCTCCGGCGTGTTCCGTGCAAGCACGGTTTGGTCAGCACCATGGTTAGGGTGGGGAATGAACGGGGCCACCGGCACTATCTCAGCGCAGATGGGGAGGGGAGGGGGGAATTGTTGATGCTCAGGGTCGAGCGAGGGGAATGACTGGCTGGCTTGGTCGCTTGTGAAAGCGAAGGTGGCTCGAGTCCAGCGACGAGACGACACCAACGACAACACGAGCCCAGCGACGAGACGACACCAACGACAAGACGAGCCCAGCGACGAGACGACACCAACCACGGGAAAAGCGACCCCCGCACTACAACAACGAGTTCCACACAGACTAGCATCTTTTATAGACCGGGGGAGGAGCCTGTATGCAGATTTTAGGATCAAAACGCGATTGGAGGCGGGGCCACGCCACCCTCTGTTCAGCCATTGGTGTGGCAAAAAGGGGCGTGAGCCTCTTTTGATCCGAATTCCTTCCTGAGAGGAATTCACATCCATCGCGCTTGGAGGCAGGGCCACACCGCCCGACGCTCGCCCATTGGACGGAGGAAAAGGGGCGTGAACCTCCCCTGATCCGAATTTCTCTCCTGTAAGGAATCCACATTCATCGCGCTTGGAGGCAGGGCCACACCGCCCGACGCTCGCCCATTGCACGGAGGAAAAGGGGCGTGAACCTCCCCTGATCCGAATTTCTCTCCCGTAAGGAATCCATTGCACTCGCGGCTTGCTGCGTTCGGCAGCAATCACCGAACGGCTTCGGACAGTACGACGTTTGGTGTTGACTGGTGGTGGGGTCGATGGTTGTGGAAGGAGAAAGGCGAAGGTGGTGGGGGGTTTGCTGTGGTGGTTTGGTGGTTGGTGGGCATCGTTTGGGAATGGCGGTGAAGCGATGTTTGCGGGATGGAGTTGTGGAGGTAAAGAGGCGAAGGTGGTGGTGTTTGAGTTGTTGGCGGCTTAATGGTCCAAAATAACGATAGAGAAAGAAAATTGGCGAACTCAAAGCGTCGCAGCCCGGATGAATCACACATATTCCCTCTAAACAACAGGTGTGGGGCTAACTACACATGAACTTATCGATATATGTCACCTGAGGACCCTTTATGGTGTATTGCGAATTTACACAGTCGTAACAATATATACATTATACATATATATATATATATATATATATATATATATATATATATATATATATATATATATATATATATATAAATTCAGTGGCCCAACGGGGCTTGAACTCAGGACATTTTGGGTCCCAAGCCGCTGCCCTAACCACTGCACCAACACCAGGCGTCGGCAACATCAAAGATGGTGGTCTTAAAGGCACTCCACAACTCTTCAGGATTTCCCAAAGCACCCAGACCCCCCACATCCACACTCAGCCTGTTTGCAAACTCCTAAGCTGCCCTCTCATCCTTGAGCTTGCCAATATCCGCCTCGGCTGGGATGGTACCATTCTCCCAGATTTAAGCTGCAACTTCAGAGTTGCTACAACAAGCCTATGGTCGGTATTGAGGAACTGAGCACTCCAGTAGACCCTGCAGTTCTCGATCATCCTCCAGCGAACAACAATGAGCACATGGTCAATCTCCTTTACTACACCACCATCGTTGGAATACCAAATCCAGCAATGAGCCTGTGGGCGATGAAACCATGAACCAGCCACCCTAAGTCCACGACTTCTTGCAAAAATCAAGGAACTTATTGCTATTCTGGATCACAGTTCCAGACCCATTGGGACCAACACATGTCTTATAACCAGCCCTATCAGTGCCAGTCAATGCAATGAAATCCCGCATGACGAGAAGAGTCTCTCTCCTGGGGCACTGATCAACCACAGACTCAAGCACGGCATAGAATGCATCCTTTACCGTGAGATCACTTGCCTCAGTCAGAGCATACACAGAGAACAGGGAAACAACACCCAAGGAGTGATGAATCCTTCATCTCCTAATATGCTCGTTGACCGGTGTTACCTCAATTATCATGGGAGTCAGCTTATTGGACACAGCTAAAGCAACTCTTTGGGCATGGTAACCATCAGAGCGATCAGACCAACAGTAGGTGTAACCACCCGCCATGATCTTACCACTATCCGGTCCCCAAACCTCAGAGTGTGCTGCAATACTGATGTTAAAATGCTTGAGCTCAGATGATAACAGAGATAGGTGATCATCCTCTCTTTGGGATAGGACATTCCAGGCACCCACCCGAAGGGACCACCTCAGGTTAACACAAGGAGACCGCCGTCTGGTAGATGACATCTCAGCACCACTCTGCCACACACCACTACAATCTAACCAAGGAAGTTTACCTCGTGCTTTTCCTCCTATCAACAAGGGATGGGGGTCCTGAAGGCTTTGCCCCAATCCCATCATCCAGTGAGCTGGATGGTACTCCCACTGAGTGGGTTTTCAGTTTTCTTTGCATTTGTGGGCTTTGCGGAATGAAGTATTTTACGGTGGCCAGAGTGCAAATACTGCCACCAGCCTCTTTTAAAAAAAAAAAGTATCACAACTGCAGGAGGACGTCCATAGACACAGTTGGGCATGATATATGGATGACCGTTGGCTCACAAGGAGCTCTTCCGCCTTTTGACAGATTTTGTTTTTCATCCTGCTGGGTGTCCATATCCATTCACCCTCCTCACCAGGAAACCTCGTGGGGGAGACAGTTTGGTCGCTGACAACCCGACCATGAAACAGGTTAGAACAGGTTTACATGGTACCTGTAGCAAGTCACACAACTAATCTGGCCTGACCTGAGAATAGTGGACATCATTGGTTTGGTATTTATCAGTATGCCGTCCTGATGAGAGCAAACATGCACGAAAACATGTGGAGTGTGATGAGCACTATATATACATATATATATATATATATATATATATATATATATATATATATATATATATATATATAGTTGTGGTGCTGCAAAACCACATGCCTCTAAAGCAATGGCACCCAACATACAGTGATCCCAAGGCAGTTATTTCATTAGTCTTCGTGCAGACAGATCTTCCCCTCTTGTCTCGTGGGTTATTGGGACGAAGTGCGTTGTGTGGGTCTTATTGCTGGGTCTAATTATATCTCTATCTTCCATTCAATCCTGATTTCCATTTCAACCCTTTCCTTTTATCAATGGTACAAATCAAATCAAGCAAGCAAGTAAACACACACGATATGAATTACAGCACCAAGCAGCCACCTGTGAAAGATACAACAAGAATAAAGACGCTGCCCGGCGCGCACATGGGGCGCCCTTTCATTCAAATCTGCATGCCAATTTAAAACCGAATCTCACCTTGCTCACCCCTCGCTCACCAAAAAACTCACCAGCTCGACCACCAACTAACATCTCCCACACACGGGAAAAATTATCCCGCGCCTCCTCATACCTCCGCATCGATACAATTCGCCACCAAACGTAGGCGTACTGCATGGCCCAACCCACTCGGACCACATGATGCGGGGACAATTCAAGCACATTAACAGCACCAACCGCATCTCGCCGGGGATGCCCCGAATGGGCAAGTGGGACCGACACGACCCTCGTCCAGTCGCCAGAACACGGCAGGACGGGCGGCGAGGGACGGGGTTCGCAGGGGGGTGGCGGGGTGGCGGTCTGTGAGTTCGGTGCGAGGCTCCAGGCCGCGTCATGCAGGATGTGCGAATGAGACTGTTTCTGGTCCGAGGTGCCTGGCAGGGCGTGGCTATGACTGCCGTGGCCCAAAAGGGAAGCACAATTCGGGTCACGGCGCGTCGCTTTGGTTCGTCACCCCACCCTTCGTCCGGGGCTTATAACAGGCGGATCGCGAAGCCGTCCTCCCTCTTTTTCACCTGCCTTCCACGCCCTCATCTTTGCCCGTTTGCCTCACCCTTTCCTTCGCCTCTCTGCTCCGTCTTCTTCTTCACTGCTCCTCGTTGTCTGCCTGTCGTTGCATCTACACTTGGGGTTGGTGTGTCACAGACGTTCTTCTGGGACCAGTGCGGAGCACACATTTCCACGAGCCATGGCTAAGTGATTAAGCAGGAGATAACGCGCTGACTCTTTAGGTGTGATCGCTCAAGCGGAGCGTCCCACAGAGGTACACACTACACTCACAGACCTATGCACAACTTGGCTAGGAATCATTTACCTCAAGCATCTTCTCTCCTCTCTCTTTCCACCCCTCTATCTCATCCCCTCTGGACGCATATAAGAGCATCCATTACAGATTCGCAATCAC
This sequence comes from Eptatretus burgeri, assembly GCF_056783735.1. Lineage (NCBI taxonomy): Eukaryota > Metazoa > Chordata > Myxini > Myxiniformes > Myxinidae > Eptatretus > Eptatretus burgeri. Next base: position 10,400,782 of record NC_140978.1, read on the forward strand.
AGTTTCCTCTGGCACGACACCACATCCCCCATATTGCACCACACCACACCACCCACTCCAAAACCTTTGACACCAGTATCTCCCTCCTACCTCCCCCAAAGATTCCTGGGTTGTGTTAGTTGGCCGGCCACGCCAAGTATTGCGAGGCTGTTAGTCCTCATCTGCTCTCTTTCTTTCTGGCTCTCTAATCTTCCTCAGGTTTGTGTGTATGTGTATGTGATGGCACCTGTCATAGCATTAGTTAAGATTGTACAAGTTCTGATGGGATAAGTCTGCTCTGTCTGCTTTTGTAAATTGCTTGCCTTTTGTCACACACCACAAATTCCTTGCTATGCCTGCTGTACATAATAATAAACCCATTCACTGTGCCACATACCTTTCCTCGCTTGATTGCAAATAAATGCTTGTATGGAAATGTTCACAGCTCGTTTGCGTCTTTTCCTTCATTGGTCCAGCATGATCCGTATCCTAGCCTAGCTGGGACGTTATCCCCTAACGATCTGTTTTCGAGCCGGTACGTCCTTGGGCAGTTACGCTCAGCTGCATGTGATCTGGTAAGGTGATCCGATTTGAACAAGGCGTACCGAGGGCGTGTCTCCTGGTAATTAGATCACATGACCATTAGGTAACCGGTATCCAGTAGATGGAGGACCCTAAGTCACGTTGTTGAGTTATTGGCGTTCACGGTCGATTAGTGACCCATCACATCACGGAGTTATCCGTGTGTGATTGCCTGCAATTCCGGAGAGACTGGTGGGAACCCGAGGTTGCTCCCTCCCCCCTCGTGGTCTTCTCACCCCCGACCCCGGGTATGCAACAATATTTACATCAGACGTACCTGACTGTTATGGTGAGTATCACCACGGATTATATCTCACATGGTAAAACCGCATAATCCGAAAATAACAACCATCCGTCTGCCACTCAGACGATTGTTCCTGCTAATGCAAACCATTCAATCAGAAGGTATGTGATGTGATCGGTGGGTAAATCAAAACATGTGGAGTGTGATGAGCATTCCCCAGATCTCGATTGGACATAGATCTCCATTGGACATAGATCTCCATTGGACATCGTCCTAAATTGATGTTTAACTAATGTTGACCATATAATATTTGTCTGTTTGACAGAATCGCTGGGCCGAAGCCTTTGGGTAGGACTATGTCCTTTGCTTTGGTGTATGACTATGTCTATGCTTTGGTGTAGGACTATGTCCAATGGAGATCCGGGGAGTGCTTGTCACATTCCACATGTTTCCATGTGTAAATATATATGTTGTGGAGAAGGCTGTTCATATAAAACATGTAAACAACCTGGGCAATTTATGTCCATTAACAAGCGCGCGTGTGCGCGAAAACACACACACACACACACACACACACACACACACACACACACACACACACACACACACACACACACACACACACACACACACAACATTGTGACACTAGAAATTACAAAACCATTGTTTGAAATGATGTCTCTTCTGATACCATTTATCGACAGAAAATATTATTTCAACCAAATCCATTTCAATGTAATATGTATAGGTGTATAATATATTATTGCTGAACCCTATAGCTGGTGCTTTTTGTCTGGACTTGGCAGTGACAAGTGGCATAGCATGTGTGGCACGTGGGACATTAAATCCCCCACCCGGGCAGCCCCGTCAGCAGAATTCACAGACATTGCTGTTGCCTCGCTTTTATGGCAAAGCCATTTAGCACACAGTATGAGCTTTTCAGCAAGGGCCTTGAAACACCATTACTGGTAAGCGAGAGGGTAGTCCTTTCCAATAAGCTTTTAAAGAGCAGCAGCACACAATACCCTCATGGCTCCGGGTGAGCCAGTGAGTGCCCCAGAGTAGCTTGAAAATGTACGAAAAAAAAGAAGTTTTTTTTTTATCAAATCTCTAAAGGGTGGGCTGTTCTGCAGAATACAAAAGCAGAATACAGTTTAACTTACAAACATATATCTAACAAATTCGTAAAATAATTTTGCAAAATACTCTGTCATTTGCTTGCACATTCTGAATAAAATCCCCTTCCCTTACCCCTTACAGCCTCTCCCCTACAAATCCTCTCTCATAAACCTCCTCCTATCAAACCCACAAAATCCTAACCTCCTTCACCCACAAAAAGGGTCTATATTTTAAGCAACACACAATAGTCTTTTTGCCAACGCTCTCCAACTCTGCACAAAGTGTCCAAATGTCTTCATTAGAGATCCTGGCAGGCTTATCAAAAAACAGTAAATCCTTTTTCCACATTCTGCTGACGTGCAAGATGCAAACAACGAAAAAAAAAACATCTGGTAATTGCCTTCACTTTTTTGTATTGTTGATATCATTTGATTGGAGTACCGGTTATCATGTTACGTGACCAATCACCAAACATGCAGCAAAACCAAAACAAATCCATCAATGGAAAGTGAAAACAGTGCATTTCTAAGCATCTGGCGGCACAAATCAGTAAAGACGAGTCATTCAACCGAGTACATCTGCCATGGCTTGACAGGGAGATCCCACACAATTTTGTGAGTTTGCATGTGGTGCCGTAATTCGGGAGTTTCCTTTAAATGTAGAACAGTTCTCAGTGAACACCGCTGCAGGAAATGTACAAAAAAAATGTTTGCCCTCAGCAAAAATGTTAAAACTATGTGTTATTGTTGCATTTGTAACTATACAGATACTGCAATGGCAAAATAGTGAAAAAGAATTGTTCACACGTGCAGGCAGGCAGCAGTCAACCAGTCACGATTTTTATTTCTCCTTTCCAGGTAATGACAATTTCATCAATTAAAGAGTAATCAAGGTTGTTCTGTTGTTTGTAAAGGGAAAATTAAATGTAAAGGTCCTCATCTGCATCAGCACCCATACATTTTTGAAGAATTTGTGCAAGGAATATGGGACTTTCAAAATGACGTATCAATGCCAACGAGGCCTTTCGTGCATGCACTGTGTGGTTTTCATTGACTTAGTTCTGCTTCCCGGGCACTTTTAACCTGCTGTTGCTGGCACAAAATCTGTGATTCAAATTGTCTTTTAAAAATAATTTTCAGCAATTAGACAAAAGAATGGCAATTTCAAAATAGTGAACCAAAGTTGTTCTATTGGACTCACGGAAATACAGGAATACGAGAAATATCTGGCCACAAAAACTTTCTTCATATGCCTTCAGTATCATTAGGATGCTTTTTCACAATCTCTCCACAAGCGTTTTCAGCAATGGCTTCTTTCTTGCCACCTGTTGATAGAGGCCAGATTTGTGAGTAGAGTGGGATGTTCTTGATTGATGAACATTGACCCGCATGTCAGACATGGAGCCTTGCAGATATTTCAGTCATTGCTGGATTTACAGTGACATCCTGAACCAGTTTCCTGCTTGCCCGGCTGCTGAGTTTGGATGGGCGACCTGATCTGGGTAGAGTCTGGGTGGTATGATACTCTTCCACTTGTTAATGATGGATTTCATGGTACTCAAAATGATCATGAGTGACTTTGAAATATTATTATAATCTTCTCCTGAACATTGCTTCTCCACCACTTTATGTCTGCCTTGTTTGAAAAGCCGCTTGGTCTTCATGTTTGCTTTGTTGGCTGACCAAATGAGTTTCATTTTAAAATTCCTTAGATAAGTGGGGGAGCATAATTTTTAAGTAAAACCAATGATTACATACAGGTGAAACCTATTACACTTACTTTGTAACAAATTATTTGCTTCTGAAGTGATTTATGGTCAATTCGGTAAAGGGTTTGAATACTTATGCAACTGAGAATCATCTGATTTTGTCTGTTGATCAAACTTATTCACATAACATTTTAACCACATTTTTTTTTAGCAGTTTGTGAAGAATCTATATCCCAAGTATGATTTGAAAGCATCATGGAATAAACTTAGATGGCATCAACAAGTGAAAACTTTGGAGAGTGATGAATATTTTTGCAGGCCACTGCATGTATACGATAAAAACTTTATAATTGTATATACATACTCATATATGTATAGATACAGCATTCTCTTGAATATGCTGTATTGTAGTATGTTTCTAAACAATGATCTATGCTCATATAAATATACTGGTTTTTTTTCTAATGGCTGTTACAGTGTTTGCATTTTTTATTCTCTGAAACCGCTGCTTCGATTTTGCTAAACTGCACTGACCTCTGCAGCTAATTGGCACACACTCGGGTTAAAACAGCTATTATCTTTGAAACTAAAACCCTAAGGGGCATATTTTATTTGCTAGTAGCTGTGGATGATGTAGCGCTGGAAAGATATCCAAGAGGTATGCACACTTGCCTCTGAGCTGTCTGGCTTTGGTTTGAATCTCAGACCAGCTATAAACTGTCATCCTTGTGTTTTGCATGTAGGGTGAAGCATCAATGTGTGTGCTGTCCCTCAGATGGCCGGTAAAATGAGTGACCCATCTGTCAGCATTAGTTGGTGGATGTTAAAGATCCAACAGTGCCTTTCGTGAAGAGTAAGCAAGCCATTGCCAGGACACTAACTAAAATTCCACAAACTCACCTTCAGCCCTGGCTAGCCAGTTCATAAAAAGCTTGGGCCAAAAACATTCCTTGGATGATCCCACAAGAAGGTAGTAATAATTATGGCTGCTAAGATAGTTGTAGATTATTCTGTGGACAATATCTGTGCTTTCCTTCATGCTTTGCCTTGTTGAAATTTGGCAAGACAATCCAGAGAGTCGTTTCCTTTTTGCCAGCATTTGTGAACGGAAAAGGGAAGGCAAACTGTGTGAACAATATTGATCAATGAAAGGGCAGTTCAACATATATGAGCAATACTCCTTTAGTCACTTCCATAATTTTTGTAAGGAAGAAAATGCCCTTGTGTTTGTAATCAGTTTCCAGTTTTTTGGCCACAGGGCCATGTTCCTTTTAGCGTATACCACCTTAGTTCTTGGTATGTTTTGCAGTACCATAACACCACATCTCAGCTTATCTCTGTCACTTATTTATTCAAGTGTTTGAACTTGTCGTATTAAACCATTTACAGCGGATCGTGTACTGTGTGTCTTGTACATACATGTATATACGAGGTCCATCTATAAAGTAACGGGACTGAACCTGCTGTGTGCTTCACTTACACAACTTGAATGAACGGGTTGCGTCACAATCTTTCGCAACATTCCAGCAATATATTTGATTGGTGATGGTTGACTGTGCTCATTGTATGATATTTTACAGGTAGTGCTTTACACGTTGTTTAGTCTGAGTCGTCGCGTGTTGAGTCGTGAGCAGAGAGCCAATCTGAAGTTTCTTGCCAAGCTTGGCAAAACACCTTCTGAATCTTTCGCAATGCTGCAGCAAATCGACGGGGAAGAAACGATGTCACGTACACGTGTATTTGAATGGCATAAGAGGTTCAAAGAGAGAAAGGAGGAGGTTGAAGATGATCCACGGTCTGGAAGACCTTCAACGAGCAGAATGGCGGACAACATCGAGCGTGTGAAGCAGATGGTGTGCGGAGATCGTCGACTCATGGTGCGGATGATTGCTGGGGAACTTTCCATCAACAAGGACACTGTCTGGAGCATCATCACTGAAAATCTCGAAATGCGCAAGGTGTGCGCAAAGATGGTCCCCAAGCTGTTGTCCGAGGACCAGAAACAGCAAAGAGTCATTGCCTGTCAAGACATTATTGAGTGCCTCTAGGATGATCCAGACCTGCTCGGGAGAGTCAATACTGGCGATGAATCGTGGATATTCGAATACGATTCCGAGACCAAACGGCAGAGTCGTTAGTGGAAAAGTCCGGCATCACCAAGACCAAACAAAGCAAGGATGTCGAAGTCGAAGGTGAAGGTGATGCTCATCACCTTTTTTGACATCAAGGGCATCGTCCACTTCGAGTTTCTACCACACGGTCAAATACTGAATCAATACGTGTACAAGGAGATCCTCCGGCGCCTCATGAGATCAGTCCGGGACAAGAGGAGGGATCTGTGGGAGAACAACGTCTGGGTGCTCCACCATGACAACGCCCATGCTCACAGTGCCCTGAGCATCCGACAGTTTCTGGTGGAGAGGAACGTGCCAACTCTGGAGCAACCCCCGTTTCGCCAGACTTCGCCCCTTGTGATTTTTTTCCTATTCCCCAAGCTCAAGGGGTTGATCAATGGGACCCGATTTCCTGATGTTGAGGCCATCAAAAGGGCCGTGACAACGGAGCTCTGGAGGATTCCAGAAGAAGCCTTCCGGGGGTGCATCGAAGCATGGAAGAAGAGGATGGACAAGTGTGTGAGACTGGAGGGAAACTATTTTGAAGGGGACAAGCTGTGATTTCAATATATTTTTTGGAATAAAATTTCTGTGAAGTCAGTCACATTACTTTTGAGACGGACCTCATATATATCCATCCATCCATACATTGGGACCATACTATGTGCAGAGCATTGGTGCTGCCTTAGTAGTCTCCTTGGCAGGTCAGGTCAGGTATGGGAGCATGTGCCAGAACAGCGCGTCGCTGCGTCCACTTTCCGCCGGTACTCCAGGGGCCTCCGTCTGGCCATCCCCCAGGCAGATGCCAGGCCCATCCACATCTCCTTGAGATGATGGTCAACCTGTTGCAACCATGAGGCACCTGGTCGGCCCACTGGCCTCCTCCACTCATGAGACTCCCTCGCTGAGAGAATCTGGTGAGCAGGATCAGAGTCAGGAAAACGAGCCACATGTCCATACAGCCACAACTGACGCTCACGGACTATGCAGGTAACAAATCTCATCCGAGTCTCTCTCAGCAACCGCTCGTTGGACACAAAATCCTTGGCTATTGGACACAATTTGGATGGATCGCCACTCCGACAGTATACCAAGGTATACCAGCAAGCTGGCACTCATTTTGCCAACCTCGGAAGGATGGCAAGCAGAGTAAACCCCACCTGGTATTAATTCAAAACCCGATTGGGATTTGAGCTCAGGATCATTGGATGCCAAGCCCACCACCCCAACCATTAAGCCAACACCAGGCGTTATGCATGTATATATGCATATATGTATGTATGTGTATATATATATATATATATATATATATATATATATATATATATATATATATATATATATATATATATATATATATATAGATATATATACATACAAATAAAGACCCACCCACATCTCTCACCTGTGAATGGAGGGAATAGTCAATCAGCTCTTACCTAATTGACTAAACCCAGGTGGCTATAAAGACATTCACACATAGTACACACATGAGAATCCCAATACTATACACCCCTCAGCTACCGGACTGGTTTCATCACTTGTAAGCGAATCATCAGGGATAGCGTAGACAGTAATGCAGACCAATGAGGCTCCCAAGCATGTATCATGTGCAAACGTCAAAAGCAGTTTTGAGCGTGCAAACGTCAAAAAAAAATGACAAAAGCAGTCATCAAAAGCAGACCTTGTGCAGGTCTTCTTGGGTTGCTTTACACAGCTTATTTGGCTGGAGGAGTGAATTGTTTATATAATCCTAGCCACCTGGGTTTAGTCGATTCGGTGAGAGCTGATTGGCTATTCCATCCATTCAGAGGTGAGAGATGTGGGTGGGTCTTTATTTATATATTTATTGACTGCTTTTGAGGTTTGCAAATGGTACATGCTTGGGATCCTCATTGGTTTGCATTACTGTCTACACTATTGCTGATGATTTTCCGATAAGAGATGAAACCAGTCTGGTAGCTGAGGGGGTGTATAGCATTGGGATTCTCATGTGTGAACGTCTTTATAGTTGGAGAGGAACTCTGGGAAGGGTTCAAAACAGCGTAGCAATTCCCTTGTGCAAGTCTTCTTGGGATGCTTTACGCAGCTTATTTGGCGAGAGGAGTGTGGGAGGAGTCAGTTATATATATATATATATATATATATATATATATATATATATATATATATATATATATATATATATATATATATATATATATATATATATATATATGTTGACGCTTCTGCAAGACCGTCACTCCCCAAGACAGTGGCACACAACATTTAGCGGTTCCCGAGATAGTTGTCGTTATTATTCGTTTTAGATAGCCCTTCCCTTAAGGCCCGGTCACACCTTGACGTTTTAGCCAGCGATGGCAACGTATTAAACTGTATGTAAAACGCTGGCTTACGTTGAACTTTTGATGTTTTTTTTTAAAGATTCGGACGTATTCATAGCGACTTGGTCTTATGTGTAACGCATTGGTAACGGACACAGAACGTTTCGTTGTGTTATAGATAACTTATACCAACGAATGCTGAACCTGTTGTCGGCCTACACAACCGATGCCCAACGATAGTCTAACTTAGGCATAGCGCGTTGCACGCATCGCCGACGATGTCGTGACGTACCCTATTAAAAGGCTGACGCACAACGATTCGAATCATAACTGCCGTAGAAATGGAAGTGTCAACATCGCGGTCACACCTTGGCGATCTTGCCAGCGTATGCCGACCTAAGAAAAATGTGTCTAAAACGTTGGGGCACGTCAAATACGGTATGAGTAAGTTTGGTATATGAGTACAACGCTAAAGTACGCTATCATACATCGTAGTAAGTAGAGTACGTCAAGAAATTTTAAACATGTTCAAAATTTTACGACGTACTCGGCGTATGACACACGTTCCGCATGCGATGGGGATAAGTTTTACACACGATATGTGGACGCTTACACACGTCCACAAAGGCTACTTATAAGCTACTCATAAGTCGAAACACGTCGCGGTAATGTCTTTTTTACGCGAAACTTATTTCTAACTTATGTTTGACGTGCTTTGAACCAATTCTTTACGTAGTCCCAACACACATCGACGTATGTAGACGTATTCCAATGACGTCTTCCGGTCGACAAAAAAATAAATTAACGTGTTTCTAGCTTACAACTGCCATATAAAGACGTGTTCCCAGCGGTTTTGGGAATTGGTATATAAAAATGCTGCTCATAAAAGGGGAACCCAACAGTGTTTTCGAGTCCTTTTTGAGTCGATGTCCATGTCAGCAGTAACAGTATCAGTATCAGTATCAGTATCAGTATTAGTAGTAGTTTGTTGATGTTGGCAGTAGTAGGTGAGTGTGAGGGGGAGGGTGTGGGTTTTTTTTTTTTTTTTTTTTTTGTATACCTTGGTCGAGGCTCGTATGAGAGCTAACACACAAGTCACAGCAAGGAGGCATGAGACAAGAGGGGCGGGAGTGGAAGGGACAAAACATTGGGGAACAGACACAGGTGAACTGTGGAAGGGAGAGGGATGGGGATGGGACGGGGAACATGGCGAGGAGAAGATGGACATTACAGGGACTTTCAGGAAGGAAAGCAGGAGAATTGAAGGAAGTGGGCTTGGGTGGATTATCGGGGGTAGAAAAGATCGAGGATTTGGATGGGGGAAGATAAGAGGTGGTGGTGAACAGCTGATTTGAAAGCCTGGAGGGAAGAATGGGAAAGAATAGAGTGAGGAAGTTTATTCCAAAGGCGGGAAAAAAGAGGAATGAAAGAGTGAAGATGAGCAGTGATTCGTGATTTTGGTAGTTTTACCAGAAGGGGGGTGTTGGCGGACCTTGAGCGCCCTGTGGAAATGTGGTTGGGACAAATCGCAGAGAGAGCAGGGGGGGCAAGGCTGGAGAGGAGTCGGTAGAAGACAGAAAGACCACCCACCAACCTGCGGTGATTGAGTGAGAGGCCCAAAGACTCAGCTTCATTGCGGGAGATGCCAATGATCTTAAAAGCCCTGGTTTCGACAGCGTGAAGTCGAGAAAGGTGGGAGGCAGGAGCACCAGCCCAGAGGGGAGAGCAGTACTCCATCAGGCTACGGACAAAAGCTTTGTAAGTGGTCAGGAGCTCAAGAGGGCCGAGGAAGGACTTTGCACGGACGGAGGATTCTCAGTCGGCGACTGGCTTTTGTGGCGAGGTAGCAAATGCAACTTTCCCAGGAAAGGTCATGCCAGATAGGCAGACCCAGAGGCTTGAAAGAAACAGCTTCTTCCAGAGGATTGTTGAGAAAGTGGATGGGGGGGTTTTGTAAACGGTCCTTTCAAGAGACATAGTGAGAGTGTGAGATTTGTGTGGATTGGAAAGACATGTTCCACGTGTTGGACCAGTTTGTGATTTTATCCAGATCTGCAGTGAGCGAAGAAGCTGCTGCTTGCCGGTCTGAGGGATGACAGATGGTACGGCAGAGGGTGGAGTCATCGGCAAAGAGAAATAGAGGATTTTCCAGAGAGTCCGAGAGATCATTGATGAAAACCAGAAAAAGAACAGGGCCCAGAACGCTACCTTGAGGAACTCCAGCCTGCACAGGAAGAGGGGATGAAAGAACTCCATTTAGGGCCACACGTTGACTGCGACAGGAGAGGAAGTCTGCGTAGCCATGAGTGGAGATGGCCTTGAATACCATGGGAAGAGAGTTTGGTGAGTAGGGCAGGGTGCCAGACTGTGTCAAAAGCACGTGATATGTCCAGGGATACGGCTCGGATTTCCTGTCTGGCATTGAGGACCTCCATCCATTGATGGGAGAGCAGTAGCAGCATATCCAGGGTAGAGTGACCTGGTCTGAAACCAAATTGATGATTGGAAATCAAGCCATTGGAGAAGAGGAAGGATTTCATGTCTGAAGCAATGATGGATTCCATAACCTTGCTGATGATTGGGAGAAGGCTGATTGGTCTGTAGTTACAGGGATCTGTTTTTGCACCTTTTTTATGCAGGGCAGTGATGTTAGCAGATTTCCAAGCAGATGGCAGATGACCTTGGTCAAATGAGAGGGTGAATAGAACAGAGAGAGGGTGAGCAAGAGCAGAAGAGCAGGCTTTGAGGACACGTGGGCTGATGCCGTCTGGACCGGTTGCAGAATCTGACTCGAGGTTTGAAAGCAAGCTCTCCACCTTGTCAGGAGAAAAGGATACAGAGTCCAGGGACAGTTGGGTGCGACTGGGTAAAGTGGGTAGAGATAGTGATGGGTTTGGGACACAAGATTTAGCTGCAAACACCGAGTTTAGACATTCAGCTTTATCACGTGCGGTATCAGCAGTGCGGCCATTTGAGGTAAGGGAGGGGATGGAGGGGAAACATACACCAGAAACAGATTTGATTAAACGCCACCAGGATTTTGAGGAGGGAGAGAGGTTTGAGAGTTCAGACTTGAGATGAGAAAGATGTTGTTTTCTGGCTCTCCTGAGGGTAGATACACACTTGTTCCGAGCTTTGTGGAAAGAACTGAGATTGCCCTCAGTTGGGTTTGCTTTCCATGAGGCAAAGGCAAGTTGTTTCAGGACAACTGCCTCACCACAAGCTTCAGTAAACCAAGGGCGGGAGGAAGGGTAAGACAACTGAACACGAGAGGGGATAAATCTGTGCATGAGGGAGAGCAAGTTTCTTTGAAAGAATTCCCAGGATGAGTTGATGTTTGAGAAAGTAGTGATAGGAGACCAGTCTGTAAGTTTGATGGCTGCTCAAGCCAGTCCTGCCAGTCGGCTTGAGTGAAATGCCAGACTCGACGGCGGTGAGGTGGTTCTCTGATGACAGCCAGAGAGATGTCCACTTTAACAAGGACGTGGTCAGAAGAACCAATTGGAGCGAGGGAAGAGCAGCAGATATTGTCAGGGAAATTTGTCAAAATCAGATCCAGAAGAGATGGAGTACCATTGGTTGAGATCCGGGTCGGGAAGTTGACCGATTGAGTCAGTCCCAATGAGTCACAGAAAGCTTTTGCTGATGTCCCATGGCAGGTGAGAGAGGTACCCACACCTAGCCAACTGGCGTGATGACAATTGAAGTCGCCACATAAGAGGAAGAGAGAGTTTGGATGAGAAGATAGAAGATGGTCCATGTTTTCGGAGAGTGAGGTGTAGATGGAGTCATCACTGTTCGGTGGACGGTACAGTACACATATAAACATGAGGTGGGAGTGGAGGGGAAGCCGAAGCCAGAGGTATTCCTGGGGGTGTGGGGGAGTGAGAGCAGTGCAGGGAGAGTGAGGAATAGAGTCTTTGATGAAGAGAGCAACACCTCCACCAGGACCAGGCTCAGGTCTGTCATACCGTAAGAGGGAGTAACCAGGGAGAGATACTTGGGAGTCAGACACGGCCTTGGGAGAGGAAAGTTTCTGTTTGGCAGATAATGTCTGGTTTGTCAGTGGCAACCTGCATGGAAAGATCTGAAAGGTTTGAGCTAAGGCCCCGGATATTTGAGGTCCACACTTTTAATGAAGAGGTAGGGGAGGAGGCTTTGGGTGCAGGAGGTGGAGGGGGCGGGGGAGGGTAGGACGAGGGACGAGGGGGGGAGGTAAGGAGGGTTGCTGAAGGAGTGTGGGGTATTGCAGAATAGCGAGGGGAGGGCGCCGAATGGGGCGCAGAAGAGGCTCTGTGGTGCTGGGAGAGAGGGGGGACAAGAGACAAGGAAGATGGCAGTTGATGATTTGAGGAGGTGGGAGTGAAGAGATGGAGGTGAGAGGGCAGTGGAGGGAGGCAGGTTGGTGGATGAGAGGGGGGCAACTTAGAGAAGGAAGAGTGAGGGGGATGAAAGGTGGGAGAAAGGTGAGGGCGGAATTTTTGAAAGAGGTGAGAGGGAGGCTTGGAGGGAGAAGAGTGGGATGGTTGCTTTGAGAGTGAGAGTGAGGGGTGAGGGGGGTGAGTTGGCACTGAAGTTGGAAAAAAAGAATGGTTGATGGAAAGCGAGCATCCATGGCAAACTGTGGTTTTTAAAAGTTTTAGGTCAGAGATGCGATTTAACACAATTCTTGATGGATGCAATGAAGGCGAATTCAGAGCATGGAGAGAAGAAGCGCTGTAATAGTTGGATTTTTAGGCAAGGAATGAAGGAGAGGTCGAAATGAGAGCAGTCTGTTAAAATAGCAGAAGAGAAGTGCATTGTGAAACAGTAAAGAGTACCACATGTGTGAGAGAGGAAGATGAAGCATTATAAGATCGTTTTTGTTGTTAATATTAATGTATGAGAGAGTTCAACAGATTAGGTCATGGAAGTGTAAAAAAAAAGAAATCGAGGAAGACGAGGAGGAAGTTAAGAGGAAGAAGAAGTAGCAGAATCGGGAGAAGGTGAGCGTGTTGTTGTTGTTGTTGGGTATATATATATATATATTTTTTTTTTTTTTTTTTTTTTTTTGAGATAAGAAAGAGATTAGTTGGGAGAATGGGGGATGTTTGGAAAGTGGGGAGGATGAAAATTGAAGGTAATGGGGAGGATAGAAATTGAAGGAATGGGGAGAAAAAACAAACAAAGAAACAAAAAAAAACGATCGAACACCGAGTGGAACCGGTAGGCCTCAAACCTAGGACTAGGCCTCAAACACCAAGTAAGAACGTCGACATAAATACTCACAAAATAGCACGATTTTTGAAACAAAACCGAACTAGGAACACACATTAACATGTAGGTGAGAAAATTAAACAGTTAAAACGGGACAAATAACAACCGGAACTTAACTTTGAGAATGTCAGCAGGGAGCCCCGAAGGAGACCTCTTGCCGCTCAAAACCGGAACCGGAAGATGAACCGGAAGGGTTATGATGGATCGTCCTTGCGTTTAACGATTTAAATGATAAACTCAACGATTTAAATGGCTGCATCTCCACTATTGAAAGTAGACGCTTGCGCTCAACAATTGGATTTTTTTTACACTCAACGACTTTTAAACGGTACCACTCTGCTATTTTCATTGTTTACAATGAACGATTTAAATTGCTGTCACACGCCTTTGTTTTTTGACGCTGGGGTTTGGAAATTTGAAGCGTTTCTTCTGAACGTGTTAAAACGCTCAAACTCGACTATTTTAAATAGACGCTGCCGATGGACAATTGGAATCATAGCCAAGCTAGACATCGAAGTGTGAACATCCTCGTCATGCCGAAGAAAAGTTTGAAGAATGCTGCAAATAAGTGTCCTGGCCGTGGCCGTGGACGCTGACGCAAGGACGATCCATTATACCGACGTCTTTCAGCCTATGAGTAACTTAAAAGTAACGTCTGTCGATGTGTGGCAACGATCGCGTAACGTGCCAACAACACGTTAATCATAGGTTAGAAATAAGTTTCGGGTACGCTAAACATTACCTCGGCGTGTCTCAACTTATGATTAACTTACAAGTAGCATGTGTTGACGTCTGTCAACGATCGCAGACCGTGCATACAACTAGTGGCCAGCGTAGCGGAACGTGTGAGTCATACGCCGGCATACGTCGTGAAATTTCAAGCATGAAAAAATTTGAGGACAACCGAAAAGTACAACGTTTAAAGCCAACGTACAACGACGTATGGCAGTGTTTTTCAGCGTGTTCTCAATGTTATCAAAACTTACCCATAACGTATTCAACGTGTGCCAGCGTTTTAGAAAAAAAAATTCAATAATCGGCATACGTTGGCTAAAACGTCAAGGTGTGACCGGGCCTTTACAAGTAACGTGTGTCGACGTGTGTCAACGATTGCGTAACGTGCCTACAACTTATGCCAGCGTTATGCGGAATGTGTGAGTCATACGCTGGCATACGTCAGGAAATTTCAAGCATGGAAAATTTGTCTAACAGCTCGGCGAACTACGACGTATGCCAGCGTACTACGACGTATGCCAGCATACTATGACATATGCCAGCGTGCTCTTAACATATACAAACTTACCCATAACATATTCGACGTGTGCCAGCGTTTTTGCCCAATTTTGCATACGTCAGGCATACGTTGGCTAAATCGTCAAGGTGTGACAGGGCCTTTAGCGACTGGGCTTGTGCAGGTCCGTCAACCGCACCTGTAAAATAGGTCATAAACACCTCAAACTTTCTCTCCTCTCTGTGAACTATCTAACTTTCCTCGGGAGTGTTTCTGATGGTGCCTGCCATTTTAGTGCAAGATAAGATTGTAGAAGTTTTATATTGGTATAACTCACTCTACATTGTGTCTCTTTGCTTTTGTAAATAATTGCTTTTCTTTTTCTGCATTGTTGCATTTCTAACAGCACTGTTAGAAATTGCATTTCCTTTCCTGCTGCACATATTTTTATGTTTGAAATCCCTTGCGTATTGTGCCACGTACCTTTCCTCACCGTCGCTCATAATAAAATTGCCATTTTGTAAATGTACCCAGCTCATCGCATCTTTTTCTCCATTGGTCCAGCACAGTCCACAAGTAGTGTTAGCCCAGAAGTTCTACGCCACCTGATTTGCTCTGTTAGCCAGCGTACACTCACTGTATCGCTCGGCAGCAATCCGATTGTGTGCAGAGGGCACGAAACCCCCTTGACGCGGTCGTCCAAAGGTAAGGTAACCACATGAAGTAGTGACACCCTGCCAATATTGGCAGTACCAATCGGCGTTTGTGGCTGAATAGCAACCCGCCGAGCCGTGGAGTTAACCATGGCTGGTGGCCTCAGGACTGGGTGTTCAGGAGGAACTCGAGCACTTTCCCTCGTGGTGAATCTCGAACCCTGGGCCATAATGATATATTTATATGCAATTGAAATGTATATATATATATATATATATGTATATATATATATACATACACACATATATATGTATATATTTTGTTGCGGCCTCGGGGTTTCGGGGCAACAAAGAGGGAGGGGCTGCCCCTGGTTTCTCCCTGGATTCACCAGGAATCGCAGGCCGTTGCATACGAATAACTTTGCATTGCGGTGGGACACCAATCGACTGTGAACGCCAATAATTTGACCACGTCACCCAGTGTCCTCCGTCTGACTACCGTTTAATTAGGAACACATGGTCGCCTTATCGGAAATCATGCCCTCCATGTGTACTTGTTTTACTTACCGTATCAGGTGCAACCGAGCAGAGTTGCCAAGTCGCACCAGCAAATAAGCAGATTTTTGGGGTATAACTTCCCATCTATGCTGAGGTGTGGACCACGCTGGACCAATAGAGGAAAAGTTACACGCTCGGCACTGAAGCTTGCCCAGTTTGCCAAAGCTTGCCACTGTCCGCCGATGTCTGCTCCCTCTCTCGAGTTTGTCGAATCTGCTCCTTTTATGAGCCCTGAGCAAGGGAGGAGCTAAAAATCGGATCAAATGAAATTTTAGGCATTTGCAAGCTTCCCTATTGGTGCACAGCAGTTGTCCCGTGCCGTGGCCACACCCCACCAGGCCTCAGAACTGAAAATGGCCCCATTCGCTCCCTGACCTTGTCACGCATTGGAGCTCAGCTCTGAAATTAACATGGGGCAAGAGCTTTCGGAATTGCTCTCTGGCCCCGAATGTACACTGGACTTCATTCAAATGTCGTAATTTATGGAAATCCGAGCGCGATACGTAGGTCTTCAAATGAATCCCAGCGCATACTTGCGCTTTGAGTTACACCTCAAAACAACCTGACTCCCGTTCCCTCGGCATCTTTTGAGACTGTAGTGAGGGCCCAAGAGATAGCTGGCAGTTGCAGTGGTTGTAGAGAGGTAAGAGAACATTGCGGTATAAATAGTGAAGAGGGAAGGAGGTGTTTGTAACTGTAGCGTTTGTAGTGAAGACGTGGATGTAGGTTGTTTTGGAAATTTTTAGGAGACGTGTGGAGCGATTATGGTGAGCGTTGTAACATTGTGGTGAGGATAACGAAGGTCTGAGGTGAGACAGCAGTTGGATTTTGGTGCACGTACCGCAAAGGATCCTCCTTGCCCTTCCTTGAATGGTTCCTTTCATTGTTATTTGTTCTGTATGCATGTGAGATAAAGTAGGGTAAAGGGATTGAATAAAACAAAGAATATGATATAGAAGACCTAACGAAAAGCTCTACGCAATGCACCTTTCCCATTTACCCACTAGACATATGGAAAGGACTAACTAAACACATACTAATGGAATAACTGCCTCTGGAGCACAACATGGTGTATGCCATTGCCTCGGAAGAGGGCCGGTTTTATAGAACAGCAACAAATATTTATTTATATATATATATATATATATATATATATATATATATATATATATATATATATATATATATATATATATATATATATATATAGATATAGATCAAAACATGTGGAGTGTGAAGAGCATTCCACCGATCCCAATTGGACACAGTCCTACACCAAAGTGTCGCCTCCAACAAAGAGGCCTCGACTCGGTCATTCTGTCAAACAGACAAAGATTATATGGTCATCATCAGTTAAACAAACGGAACTAGTGATCTGAATTTTTGGCTTATTTGCCCTCATCAGGATGGCATACCAATAAATATCTAACCAATGATGACTTACATTCATCGTTTATACATCAGCCACACCTCCTGAATGTTATGGTGAGCAACACCATGGAATATGTCTGACACGGTAAAACTGCATAATCCGCACAGAACAACTATCCGTCTGCCACCCAGACAATTGTTCCTGCCAATGCAAACCATTCAACCAGAAGGCACGTGATGTGATCGGCGGAAAAATCGAAACATGTGGAGTGTGACGAGCACTCTACCGATCCACATTGGACACAGTGTAGGACTGTTACCGATGGGGATTGGGGGAGTGCCTGTCACACTCGACATGATACACACACACACACACACACACACACACACACACACACACACCTCGTTATACAATTTTTTGGACATCTTGGACAATTGTACCTCATATTTCATTTACTGTAGAACTTTTGGAACACCCCACATATATCTTCATTTATGCCAATGTCAAATTCAAAGTAACAATAACAGTAGTAGTAATAATAATAATTTCACCCTGGTGTTTAAATTATTTAGTAACCTGTACTTCAGACAAACTTTCATGAGCACATTTAAATGATCTACAGAAGGTATCTGTTGGGTTTAGCTTGAAGTCTGCAAGTCTGCTGTCCATAATATTAGGAGGGAAAGGCTTGGAGAAGGGAGTTCTAAATGGAGGACACAGAGAGCTGCTGGAAGGGAGCATCAGAGAGGCTGCCTTGAGGAGATGGAGTCATGAGAATGGTCACATTGCCAGCATTCCTACCTCCATCCGATTCGGATTGCCGGAGCGTGCGTGCGCTTCCTTCACACATCGCTGACCCAGCATGAAAGGCGCACTAAATCTGGCAGCGCAGAAGCCTCTGTGTCTATCTGAGCAATTTTCGCACGGTCATATTGGGTGACTCGTTCCAAGGCAGAGAGTTCCAGCTTGTAATATATCCTTGGCGTCTTCCTCGGCTGATGGCCACTGCACGTGACAAATTGGTCACCCCCCTCAACACGCCCCAAGGGCTCCGGGCGAGTTGCCTTCGCTGATTCGGCGAAGAATTTGGATTCATATTTTAAAGGTGCCTCGTCGGGCATAACAGAAGACGTGCTTGCAACGTTTTCTCTTTGTTCATTCGTACGCATTATTTTTAACCCTTCCAATAGAACAGCCATATATGCTTTTGTACATACATTAACCTGTTCTCCGAAATGGAAGGGTGGCACTTATACTTGCTGCTCCACGCACGAAATTCATTTGCAAAGGATGACGTCTCGGAAATTGCCAAAGGTTCCCATTATTAAAGAATAATAAACGGCTGCGTCGTCCTGTATTTATCCTCGAAATGAAATGTTACATTATACTTTCCTTTGGGCAGTGATTTCCTTCTTTCCTTGGGTGGTCATGAACGCGTTTCTCGCAAAGCAAGCAAATGAAATGATAAAATGCATGAAATTAAATTCCGATGATATAAAAACCTTTGTGTTCGGAAACGTAAAACTGTCGTTTGATGCTCAGATATTGAAATATTTATTTCTAATTTCGAGTTCCCGCTGATGTGTCACCCATCCAGCACGAGTGACCCAGCTGCCTTGATATACACATTGCACTCCTTATCCCCGAGCTCAGTGCGCATTTCGAGACAATGGAATAAATTTTCTTTGTTGTTCATTCCTTTAATTATAACACTGCGTGCTTCCTATTCATACAAACAGGGATCACAACAAGCTGATTATGTGACGCTCCCTCCCTATATATCGTGAAGTCACTTCCACCCTCGAAATGCGCCCTGAGCCCCATAATGGCACATTTCCATTGCAACTACATTTGGTTGCACATAACCGTGAAATCTCAGCACACCACTCGGTCAAATTCGTGTTCGAGTAAAAATTAATTTGGCCTTCCTCAGTTTGAAATTTCCAATATCCAATTGTGTACACGCAATGTCGAAACGATATTTACACATTTCTAAGATGCACCATATTAAACCAAAACGGCAGATCTCTAAACTTCTCTAGTCTATACACCAACGCCCCTTTATGACAATGCACCACCAGCCGGTGCAAATATTGCTGCGGGGAGCATAACAGCTGCATAATTCACCATAATTGCGTGCGCAAATGATGCCTGCGCCTCATAATACGGCGGCGCCATTTCCAAAAGCAATATGCGGTGTTGATGTAACGAGCGTGTCCCTGGAGTGCCGTGAACGAGTGCGTAAAGGAGGCAATATGCACTATGGAGTGGATGAGAGGGGCAGTGGAGAAAGACGTTCATAAAGGAGTGCATACATTTCAGAAGAACGATATATATATATATATATATATATATATATATATGTACACACACACACACACACACACACACACACACACACACACACACACACACACACACACACACACACACACACACACACACACACACACACACACACACACACGTATGTGTGTTTGTGTTCGCTCCATTATTAATATGCGTTTCCAAACCCCGAGGCCAATTTCCCCGAAATTTGCTGTATCGCATTATTTTCACACATGGAAGGTCAACGTCACAATAAAAACTTTCAGCTCTTAATCAAATTGATGTAAAAACATGAAACCTTGGCGCTTTGGGCGATCGAGCACCGTAAGTCGGGTACCTCCATCGGAGGGGAGAGGGGCGAAGCTTGGCTTGTGCCTTGGCGTTCGAGGTCATTTCTCCGTCGGGAATACTGCAATAACAAATTGCATTAAAATTTTTGTATTTACGAGAGAGGACGAACGTATGCAGAATGGAAATTAATACACAAAGGCTCCACAGTCTCTGCAGGACAACACTGAGTATAACGAAGGGACGAACGCTCTTGGAGCCCTAAAACAAGGAAATGAGGACATTTGGCTTGTCAATGCCATGTTGCATTCCCAATTAAAGTGTAAATCAGCTGATGTGGATATATATAATGTATATTATACACACACACACACACACACACACACACACACACACACACACACACACACACACACACACACACACACACACACACACACACACACACACACACACACACACACACACACACATCTGGAGACGGCGATGGTTTACGAGCAATGTAAACGGTTCGCCAGTTTTATTTTTTGACCTTCGAGGGGATGCCACGGGCAAACTGGCGGTAATTGGGAAAAACGTAAATTATAAAAGTTGTAATTCTCGAAGAGCGCTATTTGCATACCAACTTTCATTCAAAACGGTTGAAAACCCTAGGAGCTCGATGCCTAATTTATTGATTTTTTTTGACATTTTCTAAGTTCGTGACCTTGTGACCTTGACCTTGGGACGAAAATGAAAAATCGAGCTCCGTGGGGCTCTGCAGGTGCCATTGGGCTAACCAAATACTGAAACCCCTGCCAGATTCGACAAACCCCCTCGGAGAAGATGTAACTTGAAATCGGCTACCCCCTAAAAACACGTTTTTTGGGCGTGGCTCCGCCCATAATGGGCGCAGCAAGCCCATTCTCAGGAAAACGCAACGAGATCATGATACAAACCTCGCACCCTAATTTTATCTAGATCGGATCAAAACCCACGGAGCTATGCTCGGGACAGACAGACAGGCACACACCCATAACGAATATAGTGGTCATTTTCTGACTCGTGAACCAATATATATATATATATACATATACATATATATATATATATATATATATATATATATATATATATATATATATATATATATATGTATATGTATATGTATATGTATATGTATATGTATATGTATATATATATATATATGTATATGTATATGTATATATATATATATATGTATATGTA
This sequence comes from Eptatretus burgeri, assembly GCF_056783735.1. NCBI lineage: Eukaryota > Metazoa > Chordata > Myxini > Myxiniformes > Myxinidae > Eptatretus > Eptatretus burgeri. The sequence continues at coordinate 10,421,765 of NC_140978.1, forward strand.
TATGTATATATATATATATATATATGTATATGTATATATATATATATACATACATATACATAAACAGATGTTTTGTACTACAGAACTTCAATATGGATACAAACAAACATGACATAATAGTGACCGAAGCTTTTCGTGCTGCACTCTTCAGGGTAAAAATCGCAGCAAGTGAAGGAGGAAGTGAAGGAAGGAAGAGGAATCTTGCTTATATACACACAAGTCTCGAAAGGTAGACACTGATTGGTTCAACCGTAATGACATCATGGTTAATTCAAACGCCCATTGGTCAGCTCATCATCTTCACCTCGAGCTCCCATTGGCTGGAGCAGAGTTCGCCGATGATTGACGTTTGCAACCGCATCCTGGAGAGGGGGGGGGGATGGGTTTCCCCTAAGGTCCATTCACAGTTTGTTACCGTACTTCCCTTGCTCTTTCCATACTGAAAGAAACACAGAGACCGTAAAAATACCTTTTGACGACATTATATTGGATCAGTGGTGAGGATGAAGCTTGCTTCCAACATACGTAAATGAAACGAGCTCCAACCTCGGTTCAATATCCTGAACATATCTGCACTGTACTGGTCTGCACAGATAGGGTTGGCAACCAGGTGCTGTGCAATGGCAGATGAAGCAGATACAATGGCCGGTGGTTGCTGGATATTTCTAGATGCTCGCACTGATTGTGCTCTAATCCTCACAATCTTTCTTCGAATCGCCAAGGGGACGTGTTGTTTGATCCGATCAATATATATATATATATATATATATATATATATATATATATATATATATATATATATATATATATATATATATATATATATATATATACACACACACACATATATATATCACGCAGGGTATGCTTACACATTGTGTAAGTATACAAACCTTGCTTCTCCATTGTGTCGGGTCACTCACCTGCATTTGATTTTTCATATATTTTCATGTTTTTTCTTTCATTTATTTTATTTTCATTTACGGATACTTTCCGACAGTTCGGTGATAATTCCTGGTGGATCGACTTTGATTACCATCGGCACACAAAATTACCATGCTTCCTCATTGTCTCAGGTCACTTACCTGCATTTTCTTTTCATTTTTTTTTTCATTTATGGATGTTGTCTGACAATTCTGTGAATTTTGTGGTGTACCAGTTTCAATGTCCATTGAGATGCAAAATTTCAGCTTTGTACATCACCTGGAAGGTACCGATCTTTAATATCAGTCAGTGAGTCGGTGGTGAAGAAGAGCTTTCTTTATATATTAGATACTAGCAGGGTTACCCGGCATTGCCAGGGTGGGGAGTGGGGGGGGGGTGGTACTGAGAAATGGGAGAAGCAGGAGAGCCGGCCTGGCTGAGAATGGGTTAAGCGGATCGGGGGGCAGGAAAGCCAGAGCACCTGTGGGGAAAGGGGTCTTCAGCATTTTGGGGTCTTAAGTGTCTTTAGGGTCTTAAGGGTCTTCCTCACTCACTTAAAATGCATTTTCCCTGTTGAACAGTCATTTGTGGTTGTAGTTTGTCATGATATATTTTAGTCGAGTGTTGAGGAGAAAACATGCAAAATGTTTTTTTTTCTTTTTTCAGAAAGCTATTGTAAATCAAGGTTTTGTATTTCCGTTAAATTGATGGTACCAGAATGTAAGGGATTTTTATTTCTTAATAAATCAATTCTATTACCCCAGCACAGACAGCACATACACTGTCCAGGCACCTCAGACACTACAGACAAAATGAGCGACAAATGCTTTGTCCCACCATCGCAGGCTCACCAGGTGTCCTGCGTGTTATGGGATTGTTCCATTTAACACTTTCCTGGGACGCCATTTGTACCGTGCAACAACTCAAATCGCCGTGCACATGTGCGAGTAGCTCGGCAGAGATTGTGAAACAGTTAAAGCGACGGTTATTTCTTCCACTTAATCGTGGAGGACACGGCACGGCATGACATGATACAGCAGCACGCACACGCGGCATGGCATCCTCTCTCAATCGTGGTGGATGAACTTACTGTACTATACAACCACCAAGAACTACAGGCACATTTGTGGAAAATCGAAAATTATTCGCCCATCGAGTTAAATCGGACCCCGATGAAACCAATAATTACAATACGGGGGAAGAGGAAGGGGAAGGGGAAGGGGAAGGGGAAGGGGAAGGGGAAGGGGAAGGGGAAGGGGAAGGGGAAGGGGAAGGGGAAGGGGGAGATTTCGACTTTTAATCGCAAAATTACTGAGTTTATAAATCAGAAAAAAGACGCAAGGGAGAGATTAGTGTCGAGGTGGACTGAGAGTTTGGGTTCCCCTTTAAGCTATGTCAGAGGATGTGAAAAATGATATCAAATGTCCAGTCACAGTGAATAATGAATCTTTATGTAAAAACAGTTGGACGGATGGAAGCCGTGAGAGAGGCAGAAATCGCGAGCATTGTAAAGTTCCATTTCTCAAAGCAAATTGATCCTTTACAGAGTTATACAACGTTATTCTTAAACCATACATCTTCAAGGGACGGGCATGGTGTGGCGATTGTGAATAGGAACGTACGGTACACCACTTACCGTAGGCATAGGTAGCAGATAGCTTTGGCTTACCGCAGCATGAAAAAGGTGCACATATTATTTATTTGGTTCCAATTGTGCATGGAGTCAGGCCAGCTGTGGAGTGAGCCAATGGGTGGGAGACACAGTCACACAGCTCGACTAATCGGGTGTGCTGGCCTTTGGCCGTGTTGTATGTCACGTGATATCTGTTAACCAATGACATTGCATATAAATGAAAAAGCCAGAAAAGTGATCTTTAAAGGCTCAGGTGGTGGATGAAAATACCCTCAGCACAATCCCCGGATCAGACTTGGGGTGTGTGGCAAATTTGGTGGTTGTCAGTCCAGCAGTCCTTGCAAAAAAACACAAACAAACAAACAGACAGACAGACAGACATCCGATGAATCATATTTATTCGATATATATATATATATATATATATATATATATATATATATATATATATATATATATATATATATATACATATATATATACATATATATATATATATATATATATATACATACATATATACATATATACATACATACAGTATATATACAACCTGTCGCTTCGCTCACGAGAATATTAAGGGAGGGGAGGGAGATGGAGAAAGAGGGAAGGGAGGCAGAGAAGAGAGCGAGAGGAGGAAGGGGAGTGATAGAGGAGAGGGGGAGGGATAGAAGGGGGAGAGAAGGGAGGGAAGGGAGGGAGCAGAGGAAGAGAGGACAGAGAGGAAGAGAGAGAGAGAGAGGGGAGAGAGGCGAGGGGAGCAAGGAGGAGGGACGAGTGGGAGGAGGAGGGAGAGTGCTGAGTGGAGGGGGTTTGTGGGAGAAGGTAAGTATGAGGGGAGGGGTTCTCAACTTTCGTTTGGTCGTGGGACTTGTGAAGAAGGGGGGGGAGGTGTAGTACAGGATTAACAAAATGAGGGTATTCTGAAACAGACGTTAATACAGCTTTCGGAGACCGCCGGGAGATATCCATGGGGGGGGGTGGAGAGGGGAGGGGGTTTGGGCGGACGTAAGCGTGAGGGGAAGGGAAGGGAAGGCAGCATGAGGGGAGGGGAAGGGCAATAAAACGCACCCAAACAGCAACATTTTCTTTTTAACCACCAGGTTCTATATAAAAATTGGTGGGAGCATTTAAAACCCACGCAATCTACCTGGCAAAGGCCTGCATGCATGCATATGTGTTCGCACATGAAGCGACCCTTGCACCCCTTCGGTTGGCTCACTCCAAATCTGATTCGTACATGCCACCTTATGGGGAAACAGTTTTAAATTAAAAAATAACCGTCAGTCCTTGACAGTCCCCTCGACAGAGGGGAAGGGTGGGGGAGAGAGGGAGAGAGAGGGAGAGGGAGAGGGAGAGGGAGAGGGAGAGAGAGAGATTGAGGTGGGAAGGAGACAGGTGGAAGATAGAGGGAGGGGCGGTATAGGGGTTAGAGAGGCAGAGGTGTGAAAGATGGAGAGGGGAGAGAGAAAGGAAGGGTGGAGAGGAGTGAAGGGAGGGGGGATAGAGGGGAGAGGAGAGTGCGGAGGGGGAGAGGGGAGAGGAGGGTAGGATTCCGACTGATGTGACACCCAGTTTAACGTCCATCCGAGAGACGGCACACACGTTGATGAATCATCCTGCCTGCGAAACAACAGGATGACAGTTTATTAGCTGGATCAGGATTCAAAACCAGGCAAGACAGCTTAAAGTGAGTGTGCGTACCTCTTAGCTATCCTGCCGTAATGTGACGATTCATTGCTTCATAACAACTGCATGCATTATTTACTCATTGCAATCATCTAATTTATTTTGCCTTCCTAACTCCAGTATCAAACCGCACTATCGCCATCGAAGCTTGAAGAGCGTCACCAGTGGGTTAACCAAGCACTCTAACAAGACAGTTGAAGAAACTTTTAAAAACTAAACATTAAATTATTTTATATGGATTTATTTATGCTGAAGTGACGTGTGGTAGAATGAAAGAATGTGTACAAAAAAGGGAGACGTGATTTAAAATAAAATTGCCAATTTTTAGCGAGCCAACCATGGCCTGACGCACCGCACAGCGTGGGACCAAACGCAGGTGAGTGGCCCCTGAAGTTTGTTCAAGTTGATCGATATACAGTATTTAATAACAATGCAAGTATTGTAGTGCACTCACCAAGGAGCTTAAGCACTCATGGAGCACTCCAATGAAATGATTGATAATGAAGGGCTGGCAATCGCTGATCTGTCATATTCAACACTTTCCAGAGATGCCCAAAATTTCAAACTATGTCCTCATTGGACAAATGAACACTGTTAGCAGTCGGAATTGCTGCCAAGTTCAATTCTGGAGCTTAAGTTTTGTAAATTGGATTAGTTTAAGAGATTTTAGAGCTTATGGCATGTGTGGAAATGAAATAAAGCCATGAACACTGGCGTCTCCAGGCGTTTATAAGCATTGCAATGTATCCAGCAATATGAAGGAATGATGATCAGGCATTCAATGGTATGAGTGAGGAAAGTGAAAAAAAAACCTTATCGTTAAGAAATCATTGCGGCCTATTCCAAGTCAGGGCATTGTTGAGCAGGCCAAATAGATGGCATCTTAAGACTCTTGTGAGCTGAGAGAGGGCTGACCAAGATGGCACGCCACTATCTTTGTTGGGCTTTTTTTAGTTTTCATGATGGGCACTCCGTACATTATCTTCAAAAGGGGTGTTTAAATAAACCCAAACACCCAATTTTCATTCATGAACAACCTTGAAGTTTCTTTAGTATGCTTGCAAAGTTTGGGGCTGCTAGGCTTCACGGTTTTGGAATTAGGGAGAAGACTGACGGACGGACTGACGGACAGACACACACTGACATTCATTAGTATACAGAGACATGACAGAAGTAAATGGACACAATGATTTTAAAATAATTTATTTATTGAACAGTTGAAGTATATTTGATCCAATTTAATACGTGCACTAGTGTTTTGTAGACTTTCCATTTGTAGATTTCAATGCTTTTACTCTTTCAAGCATCGAACTAACGAGTTCCGAAATTTTCTCTTGTGGGATTTCTGCCCAGGCTTCACGCATACGGGTTCGCAATTCTAACCGTAAAGTTTCCTGGAATTTTTCCATTTCCTGGAATTTCTGCCCATGGTTTCCTGGAATTTTTCCACACAGCTCGATCCAATATGGCCCAAAGGTGTTCAATGGGATTCATCTCAGAAGAATGACTTGGCCATGGAAGTCACTTGATCCCATTTCTGTCCTGCCATTCTTGGTCTTTTTTGCAGTGTGGCATGGAGCTCCACATGAACAGAGTGTTTTTGACCATCTGACCAGTGGAGAAGACAGGGAGATGTCCATCCTCAAGGATTGAAATGCGTGCTGTTGTGTTGATGTTACCAACACACTCCACAAGCTCTGACCGACCAGTGTTCCAGGTTGCTCCCCACACCATCACTGAAAAACCACCGTGTTTGACACTTGGCTGCAATCGGTTCCAAAAAAAACCACTTGACTAGGAAGTCGCCAGACCATACACGCCCACTGTCAGAAAATTGAGTAAATTGGAACTCATCTGAAAAAAATAGTTTGTCAAAACTCCAAGGGTCTGTTGGCCATCTCGTCAGCCCACTTCTTTCCCCTTTGAATGTTGGCTGATCTAAGAAGAGGTTTTCTTCGAGCTGATTTCCCATAGCAGCCCAGTTGATGAAGGTACCGCACGGCAGTTCTTGAGCTAACTTGGACCTCCTCTGCAACATCTGCTGCCTTGCAACTGGGAGTTTTCTCAATGGACCGCTTGACAGCTCCAAGACATCTTTCTGAGGGCCCAGATCTACCAGAACGGGAAACTGTGGATTCCTTACCTTTGCTGGTGAATTGCGCAATCAACCGATTGACCATAGAAATCGGAATGTCAAGGTTCTGTGCTCTCTGACTCCACCTTCCGAATGGCGAACAATTCGTCCTCTTTGAAAATTGGAAAGTTTGTGTGCTCCCTGGGTTTGAGGCAGAGTTAATTGTCATACAAGACCCAGGAACTCGTTACTGCAAAGAAATAGTCGAATATTAGTACAAATTGCTGAGTAAAACTGTGTTGTAAAGATGAAATGAATAAATTTAAGGTGTCTATTTACTTCTGTCATGTCTCTGTAGACATATGTATATATAAATTATTTTGATTTAGCACACTTTTTACAGAGCATCGGTGCTGCCGAAGCAGTTTCTTGACAAGGGTGAAACTGGATGGTGTACCATAGCTTTCCCAGGAGTAGTAAGGCCAAGAATTTGGAACTTGGCCATGGTGCCTGCGATAGCTCATCTACTCTTCATGAAGGACAGCATGGGATCCTTGACGTCTCCCAACTAATGACGGAAGACGGGACGCCATTTTAATGACCAGTGGTTCAAACCTCAGCCGAGTCACATCAAAGGCTATTTATAAATTATACGTGCTCCTTCTTGCTTCATGCTCTGCACTGAGAAAGAATAGAACATGGAGAAACAAGATTAGCTCATCCAACCCGTCGCTTCGCTGATAGTAAGAGGGGGGGAGAAGAAAGGGGGGGGGGGGGGAGAGATGGGGGGAGAGTGAAGAGGTGGAGGGGGGAAGAGAGGAGGAGTGGGGGAGCGAGGAGGAAGGGAGAGTGAGGAGGGTTGAGGAAAGGGAAGGCAGACATGTGGTGGAGTGTTAATTATGATTAATCCTGTCTCATCAAAATGATTCTGCATGGAATAAGAGTGAAGATGGAAACAAAGTAATGTCTGAAATCCATTTTCTACTGTTCATACATTAAATACTGCCCAGAGAAAAACACTGCCCAGACATGTCTCAAGATAAACACAGCCCGGAGACAAACACCGCCCGGACACTTCCGGAGACAAACACCGCCTAGACACATCCAGACACAAACACCGCCCGGACACTTCCGGAGAGAAACACCGCCTGGACACGTCCGGAGACAAACACCGCCTGGACACGTCTGGAGACAAACACCGCCCAGATACGTCCGGAGACAAACACCGCCCAGACACATCTGGAGACAAACACCGCCCAGACACGTCCAGAGACAAACACCACCTGGATACGTCTGGAAGCAAACTCCCATCAGGACACATCTGGAGATAAATACCATTCGGACGCGTTTGGAGACAAACACCGCCTGGACATAACCACTATCCAGACATAACTACTGCTGGATATGTCCAGACAGAGACAGAGAGAGGGGGGAGATAGAGAGGGAAGGGGGAGAAGGGGGAGAGAGAGTGCAGGAGGAGGGTTCTCTACTGTATTGGGAGTGGGTAAAGCGAGGAAGAGAGAGAGAGAGAGAGAGAGAGAGAGAGAGAGAGAGAGAGAGAGAGAGAGAGAGAGAGAGAGAGAGAGAGAGAGAGAGAGAGAGAGAGAGAGAGAGAGAGAGAGAGAGAGAGAGAGAGAGAGAGAGAGAGAGAGAGAGAGAGAGAGAGAGAGAGAGAGAGAGAGAGAGAGAGAGAGAGAGAGAGAGAGAGAGAGAGAGAGAGAGAGAGAGAGAGAGAGAGAGAGAGAGAGAGAGAGAGAGAGAGAGAGAGAGAGAGAGAGAGAGAGAGAGAGAGAGAGAGAGAGAGAGAGAGAGAGAGAGAGAGAGAGAGAGAGAGAGAGAGAGAGAGAGAGAGAGAGAGAGAGAGAGAGAGAGAGAGAGAGAGAGAGAGAGAGAGAGAGAGAGAGAGAGAGAGAGAGAGAGAGAGAGAGAGAGAGAGAGAGAGAGAGAGAGAGAGAGAGAGAGAGAGAGAGAGAGAGAGAGAGAGAGAGAGAGAGAGAGAGAGAGAGAGAGAGAGAGAGAGAGAGAGAGAGAGAGAGAGAGAGAGAGAGAGAGAGAGAGAGAGAGAGAGAGAGAGAGAGAGAGAGAGAGAGAGAGAGAGAGAGAGAGAGAGAGAGAGAGAGAGAGAGAGAGAGAGAGAGAGAGAGAGAGAGAGAGAGAGAGAGAGAGAGAGAGAGAGAGAGAGAGAGAGAGAGAGAGAGAGAGAGAGAGAGAGAGAGAGAGAGGTGGGGTAGGGGAGTGAGCAGATGCATGCTATTTGAACAACACACACGATATATATTAGTGCTTGGCCAATATCGGCAATTTTTCAATAATCGGCTGATTGAAATCAGTGTGATTACCGACTACAGTATGGATTGTATACAACCCAAAAACCATGAGTTGCTTTCATCCTTGTTTCAATGAACAAATTTTAAAAAAGCATTGCATTATAAACGTTTCAAAGAGATGCACTGCCAATCATCATGTGATGGATGGAAAAAATTTGGTTCTGTAATTTAGAAAACACGTTCATATGTACATCCCGATCAGACACAAACTGTACTGTTTTTGACTGTAGGGCACGCCACAAGTGGCTTAAGCACTTAAGCGAGCACTCCAATTAAATGGTTGATTATGAACAGTTGGCTTGGCAAGCTATAGCAATCACCGAACCGTCATATTAAACACACACCTCCTGGAGACGCTTAAAATGTCAACTACGTCAGAATTGGACAAACAAACACAGTCGTAACTGCTACTAAGTTCAACCCTGGAGCTTAACTTTTGTAATTCGGCTTAGGTTAAGAGATTCTCGAGGTTGTGGCATGTGCGGAAATGAAATAAAGCAACGGACACTGGCGTGTCCGGGCGTTTATTAGCATTGCAATGTATGCAGCAACTTGTAGCTATGATGAACGGGAATTCGATAATAAGAGTGAGGAAACTGACAAAAAAAAAACTTTATCATTAAGAAATCGTTGCGGCCTGTTCCAAGTCAAGGCATGGTTGAGCAGGCCAAAAAACATGGCAAATACCCCAGTAGGTAACCAAGGATGCACCTTCAGACCCCCATCGAGATTGAGGTGGCAAAAGATTCGCCCGATAAAGTTTATAATTAAATAATGCCGTTAATTATATTCAAAAGGGGTGTTTTAATGAACTCAAACACCCAATTTTCACTCTTGCACTTCCTTGGAGTTTCCTAAGCATGCATATTAAGTTTCAGGTTGCTAAGTTTTTTGGTGTTAGAGTTATGGAGGACACACACATTTATTATTATAGATATCTATATTAATATTTCAAGTGCTTGTGTGTTTGTGCATTATTTTTTTCCCATCCGAACCGTAGCATCAAGAGGCCCCAAAATTTTAGTGTAGGAACTTCAGAATCTGGCCAAGGTTTGAAGACCCCCCCCCCCACCTTTTTTTCAAGGAATTTTTTTGTACACACACACACACACACACATATATCATGTGTGCACCAGCATAAGAAAGAAAGATTATTGCAGATGGGATAGTTTGGTGCAGATTTCGTTTACCGCAGGTAAGATTGTACATCGATAAGCGTGTCCGTGGCCACGCGCTAACAGCTACACAGCCGAGATGTGTCGAGTATTACACGTGGGTTTGTAAGTGTTTAATGGCCGTTACCATTCACTTTGGAGTGATCACGGTAAGGTGCCCCTGGGGATCCGGCGGCATATTTTTAATGAGAGTTATTCAAAACAGTTCCTCGCTTTAAACGCAAGGACCTAATTAATCAGGCGCAGCCAATTAACTTTGCATTGCGGCGGGGCACGTGCGCTGAGTTATGGGTAGTAATTTACAGGAGGAGAGGGGAAAGGGGGGGGGAGGAATTAACGCGCTGTAAATTGCTCGGCTTGTCACAGAAGCCCCCATAATGCCAGAGTCGGCGGCTCACCGGATTCCCAGCACGGCTTCACGTACATCCACCTTACTCCCATCAAAACGCGTTATATCGATGAAGGGCCGTGCTTACCTTTTGAATCTTCATGCCATGGGCCATTTGGCAGCGGTCGGGCGACGATCGGCGATGGCCTTTTGAACGAAGCCCTCGTGAGGCCATGACTAGGAAGGAGTCGCGGAGGCAAATCGCTTCCCAAAAGGGATTTGTGCATTGATTCTTGGTGACTCCGCGATGTGCTCATGACTGCTCAATAAAGCGAGTTCACCTCACGACGTGCTAGATGAGGTGACGAAATCAAGTTGCGGATGACGTGAAGGTTTATTGGCGTCAAGTTGAAATTCTTTGTTGCGGTTTTTATGGTGAACACGCCAATGGCAGTGCCGGAGTTGTGCGCAACCGACGACGACTTCGGTAATGGCCCCGAGCCCCAATTAATCCATTACCTTCCTGTGAGGTCGGCCGTGGAAGGTTCATGGATTGGAGCAAGTCTTTCACGAATCAGCTTGCTAGGTTTGACGTTCGATTGGTTCGGTTTTGGGCTTGGTTCGGCAATAACCCGCTTACTCTTCGTCCAAACACTCGACGGGATATTTAACGTCCAGCCACTAATGGCGGCAGACGGGACACCCGACTTATCGTGCATCCGAAAATGGAGATTATTTTCAGTCGGGTTGGGAATCGAACCTCGACTTAGCTGAGAGGTGAGCGAGCAATCCCTGCATCCCTCCTGTAGGGCAGTTATGTACAATACAATGGAGCCAACACTCTTATAAACACAGGAAGAGACCATATGGTCTGCCTTGCTTGTGCCATGTCATGTACCCACTACAACAACTTGATTTATCAATCTACTTATCCTCTCCACATACCAAACCCGGTCAGATGACATTAACGCAATATCCCGTATGTTCATGGTAAGTGCACATGTCACTCTTCTCCAGGCAGTGAATTTCATCAAGGGATGACAACCAGAACACAATGGCCTTTTTATTATCATGAAAGGGACTCAGCTCGTGGAGGAGCTGAACGACGAAGGGCAGCATGTTCACAAACTACCAAAGAGTATGGGTAGACATTCATGTGATGTAGTGATGAGCAGGGCATTTTAAACACTGAACTGAGGATTACCATACAATGGACACAAGGAGACAATTTCCAAAATCGGGAGAACAAGGGAACGGATGAATGCAGGTGGACAACCAATTTGAACTTTGGGATGGTGAGCAGATGTCAAGGGTTTCTGGAGGAGCATGTGTGACCTGGAGTGCTTTGGAATTGACGCAGGTAGAAGACAGCAGGAGCAAAGCCAGATAGGTGTTAGCTCATATAAAACAGAGCCCAACCTGCCGCCAGTGGGAGAGTGACAGGCCAACACCTTTTTGAGTGATATCTTCGGACCGGACAGGTATATTTGCGTGCCCTTCTGAAGGACGGTGTCATCTGAGATGCAACCTACTGACACACCTGTATCACTGCAACCGGGAGATCGCAAGTTATTGTCGGGAAACAAATCCATGAGCATGCAGCTTGTCGGTGAGCATGCCAGCAAATGAGCCACCATGCCATTCCTCAGCATACACACCTTGACCGTGCAGGTCTCCCATCCGATGATTCAACGACTCGACGAGATCTGACAGAATCAGGTGCATTCAAGCTGATAAGTCAGAAGTAACTATCAATGAATATTCCCTGATCCGATGTACCATTCTCTATGTTACAGAGCGTCGGTGTTGCCGAAGCAGTTTCTTGGTAAGGGTCATTGTGGGTGGTTTGCCACCTTTCTACCAGCACTAGTTCGGGCAGGGATTTGGAATTTGTGAATGGTGCCGGTGATAGCTCGCCTACTCTTCGCGAAGGCCACCGTGGGATCTTTGAAGTGTCCACCAACTAATACCGCGAGATGGGACACCAGGTTTAACATCCATCCGAGGAACGGCACACACATTGATGAATCACCCTACCTGTGAAACACCTGGATGACAGTTTATAGCTGGTTCGGGGTTCAAACCCAGGATAGATTGCTTAGAGGTGAGTGTGAATACCTGCAGGCCATCCTATCAGCCCAATGAATATTCCACCATTTGTTTGTTTAATTCGTCTAGTGTCGTGTTGATCAATTCATTCATCCGTATGCAACTCATGGTTGGTTGCTGGTTTGCATCATTACGAGGAGTGTTGCTGTGACGCTGATGCACTGCCCCCTTTAGGTGAGAGGCGGAACTTGTAACTAGTTCAGGATGCCAGTGATTACTTGCTTCTTCCTCGTGAAAGACACCGCAGGGTCTTTAACGTCCCCCAACACCCCGGGTACTGGCAGATGGGTCCAGCTTAACGCCCTTCCGATGGATGGCACACGCATTGAGAAATCACCCTGCAGGTAAAAGATCAGGTTGACATCAATCTCCACATATCTGGATCAAAAATCGAACCCAGGCTAGATTTCGCAAAGCTATCCCTCCTTGGTCAGAAGACCAACAGATTGCTCATTTCCTCCCGCATTCCTCCCTCCAGGTTATCACCCATAGGAGTGTTGACTCTTGCTGCTTTGGTCACACCAGAAACCCCAAAGCCAGCTAACTCCAACTGTCATTACATGATTCGACTAAAACTTACCTAGTTACAGTATGAGTGTTCTCCTGTGGTTACATCACCCTTCTGGAACTTTTAAAAGTCTACTTATGGCAAGATTAGATAAAATTGTTCAGTTGTGCAATCATTTGTCCAACTGAAATTTCAATATAGGGTCAAATTGCTTGTGGTGAATAAATGAAAGAAATGTTAGATGCCAAAGTTAATCGTTTTTTGGCCTATATGAAGCATGCGATGAGTACATCTGCGGCCTAACATACTGTACATAGGAGAAATGTGAGACAATGGTGATCAATTGACTAGATGCTAAAATTAATCGATTTACTGACATTAATAAAACTATCCATCAACTTCTTCGATGAGGCCATGCACGGACTTCCCAAAAAAAATCTTTGCACATTAAACTTGACCACATGTTGCAAGCATGTATTGTACTACGATATAAACCTGTAAAAGTATTCTGCCGCACTCCCATTTTATCTTAAACGACCTGCTGTGTTGAAATATACTTTTGTTTTGAACAAAAGCTATAGAAACGCACATCATGGGTGAGTGGTGCTGCCCTGTGATGATCACAACCACTGCAGAACTTCAGAAGCAGGTCAAGGGGCATTGCCCCGAAGGTGCGCACACATGGAGCCGTTATGGAGGTCAGGTGAAATGTTTCCCTTGCATGAACACACTAACGGGCCGAGCTGTGATCGGCAGAGACTTCGATTGGAGATAATAGCGAAATGCTTTCAAGTTGCGAGACTCAAACCTCGATTCACGGGGTGAACGACCTCCCGATGTTGCCCTCCAGAACCTACGCCATCACTTTTGAGGACCTCCGTGAGACTCGGATCGTTTCTCGGAAACAGAAAACAGGTTCCAGACAGCAAGTGGTGTCAAGCCGGAACTGGCATTTGGTCTGGAGTGTCTGCACATGAGCGGGCCAGTTTTGATGGGCTTTGGTGTGCCATCAGATCCACATCGGGCAAGTTGGACTTGCCTGATGTGGATCTGACACATGAACTCACGATACCCTGCTCAGTGCAGCACGAAACCACAACACCCTATATACAGTCTGGTATGAACCCCTAACCACCCTATATGGAGTGCGGCATGAACCAGTAATCTCTACTTGAAGAGAGATGTCTGTCTGTTGTCATATTTTCTCAGAGATATCCAAACGGCTCTTCATCAAATTTTCATATATTCATCAATGAGTGCTGAGGAGTGTTTTAGGCCAAAAATTGTTTTTGAAAATTTATATTAAAAAGTAGGATTGAAAAAATAATAATAATAAATAAATCGCTCTACAGAGCCTAAGTCTTTGTAGCTATGTGAAAGATAATATTAAATGATCTCCGAACCCATTCCTTAATTGGTGTCGGGAAGTGTTTCAGGCCCCCACAAAAAAAAAAGAAAAAAAATTGATTTCTTCAAAATGCCAACAGGATTAAAATAGCACCAGGCAATGCCGGGTACCCCTGCTAGTGCCATACGGTGTGGTATGAACCCAGATCACCCTATTACATATGGTGTAGCATGAACCCATGACAATCTTATGGTGCAGCATGAACCCGCGACACCCTATGTACACTGCAGCACGAACCCGCGACACACTACATACGGTGCATCATGAATGTGCAAGTGCAACCTGGTTTACGGTGTGGTGCCTTTTTATTCCGGAGTGGCAAGCACCCGCGCAGCCTCGAGAAACAAGCAACGTGGCTATTCCCTCTCTCCGTTGATGTTCCAATTAGCGTGCATACAACGTCAACAGCTGCCAGCAACGGCTTGAGCTGGCGAGTCTCACATCACCCATACCTTTTGTAAGCTTATTACAATGTCTCTACAAAGCTTGTGTGTTGTTACCCTTCCTGCTGCACTCTCTGCGTTGGACTTGCCAAGGTGGAGATATACTGATCGCAAAGCACAAAATATACGAGTCTGTTCATGGACAGAGAAAAGCAAAGTTGTTACACTTGGCTGACAATTTTCTGAATGCTGTAATTGCATTCCCAAGTAGTAACATTCCCAACATCTATATTTTGGGCCGACCAGGTCAAGCCACGTCTGCAACATGCTCAAAGAAGTGCAAGGTAAAATGTTTTTTTTGGATTTTGCATTTCAATGCACTGATCTCAGATGTTTGCAGAAGGCAGGGGGTTACTTATGTTTTATTTAAGACGGTGTAGGGGTTGTTTAGAGCTAGTGGGTGCAGCATCGTGGAGAATGTGGTGTATTGTCCTGAAATGTACAAGGCAAGAATGGTTATTCGTTCTAAATGCTTTGTGTATTTTTAAAGGATCATGAGTCATAAAACCATGTGGGTAGAAAATGTGTGGGCTTGAACCAGAATGGTGTGGGCAGAAAAGTGTGAACTATATTAGACCTGGAATGAGAGGCTTGGGGTGGGGTGGTGGGCTCATTCTGCCTATGGAAGAAGTGTAGGTGTGAATGGTTTAATGGAGCTATCATATTGGTTGTTGTCAAGCAAGCCAGCTCCCTTTCCTGCTCTCGTCGAATTTGTTATAAAAAGGAGATAGGGCTATTAGAGTGAGTGTCTCAGTGACTGGAGAGAGGTTTGAAAGACCCATGGCATGTCGTGTCGTGAGAAGATATTGATGAAGATCTGGAGATGTGGTACAGGAGTCAGAAGACATAATTGAAGGACAAGAGGGTGTTGCTCCCACCTATTGAGGATCCCGAGAGTTGTAAGCTGCTTGGGACGGTGCTGTGACTTTGTGCAGTCTGTTTGGTCAACCTGTGCGAACAGACCTGAACCTGTGAGAACGTTCGGTTGGAGGCCAAAATGTTTCTTCTGCTAAGGGCTACATAAGTCTGCGATTGAATCCTTTTTTAAAAATTGTTCTATCCATCATTCCCCTTAATTTTGTCCAAAAACCCAGTGCCCAGCAAAGATTTGGGAACTTTACACTGAAACAGAAATGCTGAGGCCTAAAACTCACTCTCATTTCCCATTTTGTGACGTCCGGTGGTGCTTGTGTGATTTGTTTCAATGAATAAATTTCAAGTTTATCATTTGTGTAACTGGTCTTGCCTGATTCATTCCCGCATAACTTAAAACGTTTACCTCTACAGTCTACATAATGAATTTGTCGCTCAATATACTGAATCAAACAAATGAAATAATATATATACCTGCAGAGTACCAGGGTTGCAGCAAGGCTGGTCATTAAGACCAAGTACGTGACAGGGTGAAGGGGTATACAGAAGGTTTTGAAGGGGAGAGGGGTTCATGGGGCAGTTTTTGCTTTGCTTTCAAGAGCTGAGCATTAACACTGCACAGCAACAGGCCACAAGTAATAAAAAGTGACACCAGCCGAGCGTAGGGCCAATTATGTGTCGGGCGGTACGCCCTTGCTGCATAATGCATGTAGACAGCGCCTTGAGGCACTGTTTGCAGTGTTTGGTGTGCCGCTCCTCACAGTTTCCTGAACCTCTCAGCTCGCTGAATTGGAGCAGTAGAGAAAGTTATAGGGGCACCCCATGCTCTCTTCAATACACTGTATGTGTTCAAGATGAACCTGAAAGTACACCTCCCCGCTACCCCCTATTGCACCCCCTTATTTTGTTCCTCTATTTACATTTATGCACTTGTTAAAATTTTTACAAAGAACTTCAATCCGCTTACATATCGTTATGGTCACACGGTTTTCAATGAGCATCACACTGCCCGGCACGTATGGGACAGAAAGGTCTCTGCGTCCTCTGCGTTAATTTGGCATGAATCTGTCTCTCTCAACAAAACGACTGTAACAGATCTGTCGGCAAGATGGCCGAGCGAAGCCTATCGGTGATCTGCGTTGAAGGCGCTTAAGCCCGGACCCAATTTGCACATCTAATGAGTTAATAATCCAATCTTCTAGGTGCGACGGTTCCCGCTCCCGATCACCAAACAAGTTCTCATCAAAAACGGGAATTTATTACAGGAAGAAAAGGGGAGGAAGAAAAACATTGTTGCACAGTGGCGATAAGAGTCAATTAAATAACTAGAGAGTTCATAGAACACAATACCCTGTGCAGTGTTCAGGTATATACTTTAATTTTAATAAAATAATTATTTTTAAGATCGCTTTTAAAAAATCCGGAAGTTTAGCGCTTTGAAGCTATATTGTAGCGTCAACGGCTCAACTAACGTTAAACTCATCGCGGCGGGAGGTTAAAATCCCACGATGTTGTAAATGGCTTCAACTCCTGTGGAGACGTTCCTAATTAATGGCGCACAACATGCGCGTGGGTCATGAGGAGAAACATGAGAACCTTAGCTCTTGTAAAGCAAATGGGTTTATTCCCGAACCAAAAACAAGGGATGATTGACTGGCAGAGGGAATACAACGGTGGGTTGGGATGGAAGGAAGGGAATGCAAATAATAAATAATTATATACAACGGGAATAAAATAAATCTAAAGAAACTAAGGCGTCTCACTCGGCTCCGTCGATATCGATATACCGGCGGGGGTCATACCAGTACATACCAGTCTATCCATATTATTTAAATAAAATAAATAAAATAAAATAATTTCTTGTAATGCAGGTGACAAAAATACATAATGGTCCATGACATATTCACATATGACGTACACATCATTGACATGGTAATTTTTCAAAGTATTCCCATGTGGAGCTCCCCTCCCTCCCCCCCACCATGATGAGAACGATTATTTTACTTCCAACTTCAACTTGTATTGAAAATGATTTTGTTTAAAAGCGAGATCAGTATTGGTAATGGCACAGGTTGAGAATCAAGATCCATCACTATCGCCGTACAGGTATGACTTTCATGGAACGCTGTCCCGGTATGATCATACCGGTATCGCTTTCGCAGATCAATGACCCACCGCAGGATTTCTAAAGCACACCCGATTCATATAAAATAATAACTAATTGGCAATTGCTTTAAAACCAGCCACAAGGGCAAAGAAAAACGCGATTCCTTTGTGAGTGCTCAGAATGATGCTGAGGGTTAAAAGTTAAATCCAACTGTACTGACTTGCTATTACATCTTGACGTCATACATTTCACTGTTCCTGTTACATGTTTAGCCGAGACGCTGAGTGTATCAAACCTTTTTAAATCATGTACGATATTTAAAGATTGTAAACACCTTTCTTCGATCTGTTGGTGATATACCGGGTTTTTTTTCATGTCCATTTTTTTTTCTTCGGTATACCGGTATATTCAGAATTCCAATACCAGTATGTCGATATGAAAAATTATATCAATATAACTGGTATATCGAGATATCGCCGGACCCTACACCTCACACCAGATTCAATCACTGACGGGAAAAGGGAAAAAAACTGGGCGACTCAGCTGCTGGTGAATGAGTTGGTGCAATAATGGGCAGGGGGCAGCCACGAACAGGTGATGAGGAGGGGAAGATGATGGGGAGGACAATGAGCCACAGGTAGCAGGCAGACGAACCAGGCAGTGGCAGGTAGGCAGGAAGACCTCCTCACAATTCGAGCGCCAAATTCGCTCTCTCGCTCTCCTCAGATCCAGTTCTCATCACAATTTGTTGGCCTCTCACGAACCGCTCTCTGCACACCCCAACTGCCTAATCAGGCTCCTCCCTCTTCTCCCCGGGCAACGCCCCCCCTCCCCCACCTTCTCCAGGCGATCCGAGCTCCACCCCTTGGGAGGCGTCTATCACTCGTCCTCAGCTCTGCCCCTCTCATCCTCTTGAAGAATCCCTCAGCACCCCCGGTAGAGGTTTACATCGGGGTTTATACACACAATTTCTTAAACCATAATCCATAACAAATTATTATTAGACACCACCCCCTGTATGGTACACATTAAAATAGGACATCCTTTAGCTGACATGTCCCTACTCTCTTATTACATCATCAAGATTGACTACCGGTACATGGACCATGCAACTCTGTGCATTTCTATGTGCTCTACGGTAATATCTAACCACCCCCCCTCCCCTTGCAAACGTAACAGTAATATACACCACCCTATATAACATGTCCAAGTACTGCAAAACTGGAGGTTCTTGGAAGTATTAGGTCGGCGATTTGTGTTCTACAGCGTTCAAGAACTGCAAATAATTAATTAAAGTTAAACAAGTAAAAAAAGACATAAAATGTCATAGCCCCCATTGTTTTAGTATTTTGCTATATGGAGTTGAAGGGCTAGCTCATATTTATGTACGACTAAAATGGTCGCCACTTTACCAGTCGACCATCTTTGAGCAGTTCGCAAAATAAAGTGAGGTGCACGTGTAAGCCATCATGTACTGTGCTTGTGCCACGTTTGAACAAAATCGGACGATGCATGTCCAAGAAATGGTTGGGGACACATTCAAGTAACAAAATGGCTACCAGTCGGCCATCTTGGATTTGATCTTGAAAAAAAATGATGTGCATATAAATGGCACCAGTCGGCCATTTGTAAGCCATCTTTCATTATATCTGTGTGCCAAGTTTGAACAACATCGATAAATGCATGTTTGGGAAATAGTTGAGGACCTGTTCGACACCGGGGTTTTTTTTTACAACTAAAATAACCGCCAGTCAGCCATCTTGGATCTGATGTCGGAAAAAAATGATGTCCATAATGTGTACCATCATCATGTGTTGTCTTTCTGCCAAGTACGAATAAAAATAAGTCCATACATGTCCGAGATATGGTTGTGGATTCACGCACGCACGGACACGAAAATATCGACGAAATCCATAAGCCCCCATTTATCGAAGTCCAACGGGGGCGAGTAGAGGTTTAATGGGGTTTTAAAGGCATATAAATCAATTAATTCCGGGTTTCATCACCGTTTTACGCAGTGTCTATTACATCAACCTTTCGAACACGTAACATTAGTTATTCGTGGATGTTCTATGTATACATCCATTTATGATGTCCTTAAAAACGGTACGTTTTCTGGTTGAAATGATTTTCAACTTTGTTTGACTGCCAGGCAGGCAACCAGGGTAAAAATATTATCTCTCTCCTCTCTGCACATGTGCAATCGGGACAAATTCAGAGCCAAAGTACTGTAAAACGGCAAACTTGGCTTCCGATTCATGTTCAAAATACAACATTCAATTTAAATGAGTTATTCCTCGATCATAAACTGACAAGACAGATAGACAGACGGATGGACGGACGGACGTGAACCAATTACTTAACCCCGCTTTTTGCTTCGTGTGCACGGAGTTACTATACACAACATGCCCCGGAACCATGACGGCTTGTCAAACATGTCTTAATGCTTGCGCACGCAGTATGGATCCTCGCTGAGTGCACAGCAGTCTGGTGCGAGGCTCGTCCTTGCTGCGCTTCATGCGCCAGTATCAACCACATTCGCAGAGCACCAGCTCCTCAACGAATCACGACTCAGGCCATGAACCCAAACCACCAGGCACTTTCCAATCACGAACAGAAATGAGCCACCAAGCAACCAGTGTCCTGGGACCTGGGACAGAAAAAATAACAACCACCCCGCATGTGGTGTACGCACTGTTATTATGTCCTGTGGGGTCCATCAAACTGTCCGTGGCACGCGTCCATTGGCTGACGCAGCCAACAGATGATGATATGTTGTGTGTGCCCATTGGTCTGTAAATGACCAAATTGGCATAGAATGGAAAATTTTGATTTATGGGCTTCTTTACCGGCTGTCCATGACCATAAATATGACTGATGGAGATTTATGGCTTGTTTTCCATCCTATTCAAAGGCCTCGCGATGACTCGGCGATCATGCTTGTGGGCCGCACCATTTGGATGTTAGCCAAGGAAATACCATCTCAGGACAGGTAAATGACGGGGAAGGCTCAATGATGTAGGTAGGGCACTGGATTGGGGTGGAGGACAAGTCTTTTTCAACACATTCTCAACATGCTCTGTCATTTACGGGAACTACACCACACTTATGTTAACACGTACAATGAAATAACTATTCCAATCTATCCCCATTTTACCCTCAAGACCAGATCCATAACAATATCAAATAAGCGGCATCGGGTGGGGGTTGATAAAGAATAGATTTCATTAAAGGAAGTGATAGCAAGAGTTTGGGGAAGGGTGGGCGAGAAATGCATCAAAGTGAAGAGGAGGCATTTGAGAGGGAGGAGTTACACGTTTGTCTAAAATATGTACCAACTAATAATTTTTAGTGGGGCATTCATTAGCAAACAAATATAACCAGTCTCTTCCTGACCAGCACAAAGAGGTGAAGTGAGTTCCTTGACAGAGCTGAATTTAATGAGTCAAAGTATTCTCGAGATGGAATGCATAAATAAGTTATTATTTGTCGTTTTCTAAAATGCTCATGGTTGTTGGATTTTGAACAGTTTTTCTCCACTCACAAACCTCCTTGTTTCATCAATTGGCAATGATGCTCATCCCAACCCTCTTTCCAGGTATTTAAGTTTACAGTACAACTCCATCTTCGGTCATCCTTCATTCTACCCATGACTTTTTTTATGCGTTGGATCTCTCCATCGAATCAATAAAATTCGAGCAAGTTCTTTTGCATCCCTCTTTTCTTTCCTATTCCTCTCCCTCCGACCATATCCATTCATTAATCCCCTTATTACATCCAAGTGCTGTTCCACTGGCTGACTGTCAGTGTGTTACCTTCTACCCTCTGTCACTTCACTCTTTCATAAATGTAGATTTCGAATGAAAAAATAATCAGCACAGCTACATGCCACAGGATACCGAATTCGACTGAGATTATTGCAATGAAAAACAAATACAGGTGAGCGACCCGAAACAACGGGGAAGCACGGTTCGTTATCGCTTACAATATGTAAGCATATGCAGCCAGTATATATATAAATATATATATATATATATATATATATATATATATATATATACATATATATATATATATATATATATATATATATATATATATATATATATACACACATACAGTGCCTTCAGAAAAGTACTCAAACCCCTTGACTCTTTGTTGTGAAACAGCCTGAATTTAAAATGGATTAAATTAAAAACAAGCTCAAATGAGCTGAGATCCTCATCCTCTTAATGATGACGTCATAAAAACGATTATGACGTCATTGTGATGTATCAGGTTTGCGATAAATTATCTGTGCGAACGCCCGGCTTGATTCCCACAAACAAAATTCAAACAGCTTGCCTAGTTTCGGAGATAATGGTATAAGCGATTTCCATTAGCGGCGATATTATGACGTCAACTTTTTTTTCTCGGAAGAATTTCCAAAATCGGAGATGGTTACTGTCTGCGCGTGGGCTTTCTGCATACACATGGCAAGTTTCATGAAGATCCGATGAAAACTCTGCGTTGTGAAACAAAAAATGTCGAAAAATAGGAATGTCGTCATAAAAATTGATATGACGTCATAGTGATATATCATTTGTGCGGTAATTCATCTCTGCTAATGCCCTGTTCCATTTCCGCAAACAGAATTCAAAAAGCTTGCCTAGTTTCAGAGATAATTTTTTTCGCCGATTTCCATTAGCGGAGATATTTTGACGTCATAACTTTTATTCTCGGAGGAATTTTCAAAATCGGAGATGGTTACTGTCTGCGCAGGGTATTTTTACATATATATGCCAAGTTTCAGGAAGTTTCGATAAAAACTGAAGGCTGTGAAACAAAAAAGTCCACAAGAAGAAGATGAAGAACAACAACGTGAGTAAGACTTAGTGATCCTCCCCGAGGATCTAAAAATTGTCACCAGCTACTTTCACAATGACAAAGTGAAAACATGTTTTTAGAAATTTGTACAAACTTATTACCTCTGCCACCGAAAGCGAAGGAGGTTATGTTTTCACCCCTTTCTGTCTGTTTGTTTGTGTGAAGGATATCTCAAAAAGTTGTGGACGGATTGGGACGAAACGCAGTGGACAGGTTGGCTGTGTGACAAGGAAGAATTGATTCAATTTTGGTGAAGATCCGAAGTCGGATCTGAATTTTTTTCAGTGATTCTTCACTATTGAGAGATAGGGCTAAGCAGATATATAACAGGATACCTCAAAAAGTTGTGGACGGATTCGGACAAAACTTGGTGGACAGGTTGTGTGTTGGCCACGGACTAATTCATTCGAGTTTGGTGATGATCCAAATCCACCAAAAACTATAGATAGCATGATATTTGAAAAATGTATTGGGTCGGATAAGTTCTTGTGGATCAATCATTATGTGGCGGTGCTATGCGCTCAACCGAGTGCTATTCCAGCTGAATATGAATTCTAGTTGAATCTGAATATGAAGTTAACTGATCCTCAGGAAACCTCTCCACATGGTAGAGTTTGTCACAAAGAAGAAGCCTATTGTTTTTGAGGCCAAAAGGTCAAGACAGGCCCAAGGTCAACAATTAAGGTGGTATCTCTAAAATCCTCAATTTTCATTCAATTGACTTGAAATTTGAAGAACATTTATATTTCAGGTCAACAAATTCAACCAGGCAAATATGTTTGAGGTCAGTACAGACGAAAAGGTCAACATGAGTCCAAGGTCAACAAATAAGGTCAGGTCAGGTCAGTTATGAGAGCATGCGCCGGAGCAGCGCGTCGCTGCATCCACTTTCTGCCAGCACTCCAGGGGGCTCCGCCTGGCCATCCCCCAGGCAGATGCTCAGCTCATCCCCATCTCCTTGAGATGCTGATCAACCTGCTGCAACCTAGAGGCATGTGGTCGGCCTAAGTCAGAGATGGTTTCACCACATCTCACAGCACTCTCAGTACCAGAGTGTAGTTCAGACATCAGACTGATCCGGTTTGGTGACACCCCACGTAGACCAAGAATCCTCCAGAGGGCATCCCGATTCACTGAATCAAACACTTCGCAGCGAACAACATAAGCTGCAAGCAGCCCCTGCCGAAACTCTCATCTGCATTCGTTGACGACTCGAAGATCAAGGATACGGTCAATCGTTGACCTCTTTGGTGTAAAGCCTGACTGCTCTGGATGCTGGTGCTCAAGCAGATGGTGGTGAACCCTATCAATAATTATCCGAGCAAAGACCTTACCCAGCACTGAGAGCAGCGTCACCCCTCGAGAGTTGTTGCAGTCTTTGCGATCACCCTTCCCTTTCCAGAGAGGGACAACAAGGCCCCTCTTCCAATCAATTAGGATGATGCCTGTGTTCCAGGCAGAGCACAGAACTGCATGCAATGACACGAGTGCAGCATTTCCACCAGCCTTGAGAAGTTCAGCATGGATGCCACAGATGGCAGGAGCTTTACCCCATTTCAACCGGTTCACCGCAGTCTGTGTTTCCTCAAACGAAGTAAGACCACAGTTGATTAGAGGGTCAGCAATAGGGATAGTAACACCCCTGACATCCAACTCGACAGCTGGTGGATCAATCTGGTACAGCCACTCAAAGTAACCGGCCCAGCGGGCCTTCAATTCAGACTCCTCTGTCAAGTGCCCACCACCCTCTGCTCTAACTGCAGCACACCGAGGGATGGGCTTGGAGAAACGCGATGCGTGAATTCCCCCAGAAGCAGGACAAGAATCACTTGACTACAGGTGATGCTCGACCCCCTCACAGATTCCTCACACATAGGCCCCCTTGTCCACCCTTAGTGCACGTACAGTTTTACGCCTCAGCTCCCTGAACAGCTCAGCTCTGCCATTCAGCCTGGCCCTCCAACTCTGATCAATGGTCTCCAGTGTCCCTTGAGAGACAAAAATTCTTCTCAACATAGGCCAAAGTTCAACAACTAATGTGGTATTTCTAAAATCCTCAATTTTAATCCCATTTGAAATTTGAAGAGGAATTGCATATCAGGTCACTGAATTCAACCACCACTTATTTTTGAGTTCAACATAGGCCAAAAGGACAAGATAGGCCAACTTTCTAAAATTGTCAATTTTCATGCGATTGACTTGAAATTTGAAGAGCAGTTGCATATGTGAACATTGAATTCAACCGCCAATTATTTTTGAGGTCAAATTTGTTTTATGGATTTTGCAAGGATTGTGCTCTGCAGGACGTCTTCTCGTTTGTCTGTCTGTCTGTCTGTGTGTCTGTGTGCAGGATATCTCAAAAAGTTGTGGACGGATCCAGATGAAATTTTGTGGGCAGGTTCGGTGTGTGACAAGGACCAGCTGGTTAGATTTTGGTGAAGATCCGGATCCGACGACTACAATTTTTAAGTGATTCGTCACCATTGAGAGATCAGGCCAAAAATTATGTATAGCATGATATCTCAAAAGGTTGTGGACGGATTTGGCCGAAACTTGGTGGACAGGTTGGGTGTGTGACGAGAAAGAATTGATTAAATTCTGGTAAAGATCCGAATCTGAATACTAGAATTTTTAAAGTGATTCTTCCTCATTGAGAAATCAGCCAAAGACGATATACAGCATGCTATTTCAAAAAGTTTTATAGTGGATGAGTTGGAAGGTGACAAGAACAAGCCGATTAGATTTTGGTTCAGGTCCGAATCTAGATCTGGCCTATCAGTGGGTTACAAAACGTAATCTGTTCAGCCAAGCGGAGGAATGCGCTCTTCGGAGTACCGGTCTACTTTTGTTATATTTCCGTCCCCGTGTTTGTATTTTCATTAATGTTGTCTTAATATGTCGTAACTTGTTGATATCTGTCAAATTCCTTTTTTCCTTGAAGCCTTGGGCCTTCTCAGCTTTGAGGTTGTTCTGTCATTTATTTTTCAAATTTTTTTTTGTCCTTTGTCATGGGTTCAACGCTTTCATATTTCCTTAAAAAAAAAAAAAACCTTCAACACTCTCCTATCCTCCTTCACTTTAAAACAAAAACTCTTTCACTCTGACACCGTCGTATTCTGTACTTCCTGTACATCTCTCCTTTTCCTCTTATCATTTTATCATTGTCATTTTTAAAGAAAACGTTTTTTTTCGTCTTTGCTTTAAAAGCTTTTATGGTTCAATTCCCCGACCTCACTGGCCCCAGCAGTCAGCACATCATGTATTGTTCTTCTTCATCATGATCTATTCCAACTCTTCTTTTTCTTCACACGGCATATTTTGCAAACCTGTCTCTCATGGAAGCGCCTGGTCTGTCACCCATCCTCCCGTTCCGACAGCACGACCTTTCTCCGTGCCTTCAACAACTCATTTCACCCATCCCATGATCTTCATCTCGGAATTTTTAATATGGCTATCTTAATTCTTAAGTCCAGTTTGCAGAGGTTATAGTATGTGCTCGACAACCAAATCAGCTTCACATTATTTTAGTGTCAGTACCCTGCCATACATCTTCTCCAAACCCGCACTTTCCAACACCCCATCCCTTCTACGTGTCCCCTTTTGCAGCATCCCTCCACTTCATGACTCATGTCTTCTCTTTACATCCCCCCTCACCCCTGAAAAATAACTGTTCAGACATTTGGATATTCTTCATGTTGTTCACATAAAACATTGAAATTTTCTGTTGATTCTCGGGGTCAGACATATCTGGGAACTTCACCGACCCATAATGCAATGTCCGCATAGCAACGCTGGCGAAGGGGAAAAACAAAGTACCTCGTTCGCTCGGATCGCCCTGCTATGCGTTGCAGCGGTGAATGTAGCACTGGCGCTATCACACGGCACTCGACTCGTACCTGTTGCAAGTTTGTTTCTTTCGTAGTCTTATTACACATTATTATTTGCAACAATGCCGAAAAGTTGCTGTATTTTCAGTTGTATGAATAACAAGGCAAAAAAAATTCAGAACTCTCCTTTTATCTCATACCGAGTGGGGCTACTGAACCAGAGAGGAGACTTCTGTGGCTTTGAGCCATCAAACGTGGCATCAATTTCAATCAAATGTTAGAGTTTGATGGTTGATCAAACAAGTGTTAGAGGCTCTAACATGGTTACCTCCAACATTTTTTGCGCAGCACAGTCTGCACCCAACCAGAGACAAAAAATTTGTGGGTTTCCAGTGATCGGTAGTTTTTCATTGCCTCATGTGTAAACACTCCTGAGATTAAAAAGAAAAATATATTCTGTGGTTAGTTAGTAAAATAGTACCAGGGTAATTAAGCAATGGTACATCACGCAAAAACATTAATGCCTTGGCCCTTGATTGCCATTAATAGGATTAGAACTTGCAAACTAAATGCAATGACAATGTGTCGGCCTTTCCTTTAAGTTCACTGCAGTCTTGTCCTCAGCCCAGGCGCTTCAACTCAGCAGCCACAAGAAACAGCCTCGCACTGCTACATCATTACCAAACGTAGAGACACACAGGCACACATGCTCACTCACATACGGCAATGCTCATACACATCATTAAAACTAGAGGGGGAGCACTCGGTAGAGTGCAAAACCTCCGCCGCCAATACTGCTGGGTCACTTAAGTGAACTTGGTATCCTATTCATTGTAGGTCAAAACGGATCAGACTCCACTGAGCCACGATTGAATAAACTAAACTAGATTGACGCGCATGTAGAAATGGCCAAAAAAAAAATTAAAAAAAATCGACATTTTTTTGAAAAAAAAAGGTGCAAAATTTCTTCGTTTTTTTTTTTCTCTAAGAATTTTTTTGGGGGGTTGGAAATCACTTAAAACATGCAGAAATGCAAAAAAAAATAAAAATTCAAATTTTTTTCAAATAAAATCGAAATGTTTTTGAAAAAAAGTTGCAAATTTTGTTTTTTTTCTCGAACAAATTTTTTTTGGGTTGGAAATCACTTTAAACATGTAGAAATGCAAAAACAAAAATTCAAATATTTTTTTCAAAATGTCCGCCATAGCGGTTATATTGGACTTTGGACCAAGTCCAAAATCTAATGGCATGATCCTTGGACCATACCTAACCCCCCCACCAAGTTTCGTCGAAATCCGTCGAGGAGTTTTTCCGTAATACTGTTCACAAACAAACAAAAACAGAAAGGAGTGAAAACAGTAACCTCCGTCCATCTTCGATGGCGGAGGTTAATCAGGGATAACACAGAATTTATACAACATGAATGTGGGCAATATTTTAATCACTCATTGACACATTCTTGCTGGGTCAGTGAGTGACCCACAACGAGCACAGATGACTCACCGTCACACAGTACAGACAAGGCAGGTCAATTAAAACTATTACTAACTAGCCACGTCAGCTCGGGAGTTCATAAATAATTTAAATAATATATTAACAATCCAGTACAGTAATATTTGATAATACACAGTTAAAACTCGGTTTAAAATTGAATTACATACCTGGTGTCTTGACTAGATACGTGTATCCGTCCGGGTATTGCACGTTCGGCCAGTCCTTCGGGTTGTCGATCCACGAATCACCGGACACGTAGCTTATCTGGGCCCTGGCCTGATTTTGTAACCCAAATTGGTCGCATTCTGACTGGTGGGACTGGAGAAGAAGCTTTTTGAAATAATTTACTAAGTCCATCATTTTGACCTACTTAATGTTACGTGTGACTGGAACAAGCTTTACAATCCCCGTTACCAGTCAGGAGTGGAACGTTGCTGCCAAATTTCAGCCGGATCGGCCCAGTGGTTTGGCTGGAGAAGTCGAAATCGGAGACGGACAGACAGACAGACGAATGGATGGATGGCACACGATGACAATACCTTATCTGGAATTCCAATTCCAGATAAGCCAAAAAATGGCTGGAGAACTGGCACGAGACAAAGGTCTCTCAGCAGAGGAAGAGTTTATTGGAGTCATGAGAAGTGTTCTGGACCGGCCTCAGCAGGAAGTTATTTGGCGATTCACTCAACTGAAGGAACTCAATGAAAGGTTTGGTTCGACATCACAAATCTCCTCAAAAGCTCTCAGACAAAGCTGCACAACTCGAGGTAATTTCTACCACACTGATTTAGATTGAGCCAAACTCTAGACAGAGATCTGCGACTGTAGGATGTTTCTCGAAACCCATCGTGAGAGAATGCAAAAGACTCCTTTCGAGCTGCTTTCATTCAACAGCGAAGATGTGTTTCCAAATTTGCAAGTTGCATCACAAATTCTTCTTGCGATTCCTGTGTCATTTGCAAGCTGTGAATACCCATTCAGTACCTGAGGGCATCAATGGGACAACATCATCTGAGTGATCTGGCTCTCCTCAGTGTAGAAAGGGAGATGGTAGAAAAGGTCAGGTCAAGTATGGGAGCTTGCACCGGAGCAGCGCGTCTCAAGTTTGGTAGAAAAGCTCAACTTTTAACAAGTTATTGATCACTTTGCAGCAATTAAGGCCACAAAAATGTTGTTCTGCATTAAGTGTTTGTGTGTGTATGGATGCATAAATATCATCACCAATGATAAATATACATTCTGTAATATGTTTGCTAATTTCATCCTGGATTATTCAATCTAGCTCTGAATTTAATAAATATTTGAACTGACATTTAGTGTTTCTTTCAGCTTTGTTTTTGGCTGACTGCATCGAGTGGAATTTAGGACATGCCTGCATGGTCAATGAATTGAAATTTTAATATAAAGATTTTAGTTCCCTATGTCTCTGAAGGGTGTGATTGGGGATTTGGGAGAGGGGAAGGGGGTGGGGGGGGGCGCAAAATTATGTTTTGCCCCGAGATGCCAGAAACCCTCAGTACACCACTTGGCCCAGTCTTGTACCTCATCGGCATAATTGGTCTCTCAAACGCTTTGAAAACCTCCTCCATGTTGCAGATAGCTCCACATTGTCATGTCATACCCGATCCCACTGATAGGCAGATAGCTACATCATTCTGTGCTGATCTGGAATTTATTAGATGCTAATCAGTGATCACATAAATGGAAGATGTCTTTCAATACAGTTCTGCCAAATCTCACAGTCTCACCCTGTCACTCCGGAAAGATTGTCAAATGAACCCAGCTATGTCTTTCCACTGTCAGCTACTGGACGAGCTTCAGTCGATTGAACTGCTAGGCTTCACCATCGTCCGACACATCTCCTGGGCCAAGAACATCGCAAAGCTGGCCTCCAATTCCAGCAACAGACTGGGCATCCTTTGTCATTCCAAGTCATTTCTTGAAAAATAAGAACTACTCACAGCCTATATCAGGCGTTTTCCCATAGCACAACTGCTCTCCATTGTGGACTGGCATTCTCGCATCACCTGTTTCTCCTAAAATATGCAGAATCTAAAGCAATCAACATTATTGGCATCCAGAAATTTCCCAAACTTTCACAATCTTTCTGCATGGCTTAAAGTCTAACAACAATATGAACATTTATTATCTTTCTACTCTACTCAAGCCTGGCGTTGACTTAGCGGTTCGCGTGGCTGGCTTGGGATCATAGGATCCTGAGTTTGAGCTCTGTTTGTTCCGTTGAATTAACACCAGGTGGGGGTTGACTCAGTCTGTAATCCTTCTGAGGTTGGTGAAATGAGTACCAGTACACTGGTATAGGGGCACAGCATCAGTGGCATC
Source organism: Eptatretus burgeri (assembly GCF_056783735.1). Lineage (NCBI taxonomy): Eukaryota > Metazoa > Chordata > Myxini > Myxiniformes > Myxinidae > Eptatretus > Eptatretus burgeri. The sequence continues at coordinate 10,451,893 of NC_140978.1, forward strand.
GCTGGATCCCTAACTAATGATGCAACCAGCAGCCACAAGGCTACACATGAGTGTGTTTGTGCGTGCGTGCGTGCGTGCGTGCATTACATTCGACTCAACTTTTACAATAAACCTCACTTCAACAAATATCACAGTCATTTATAATAAACAATTTGTTCCAAATCGAATCTTAATTAATTATACGGCACTGAACATTAATATCCCAATTTCCACCTGATAGTCACTCATAAATAATTTGTGACCAGAAAGTGTTTAAAACAATCATGTATTTCCGCGAGTGCACCGCTTGTTAAAAATCGATGTATTTCAAACACCGAACTGTAATGATAAACCAATATAAATAAGCATTTAACTATTCTTTAAACACACATAAAACCAAATAGAAACTGTGGAATATTTTTCACCAGCTGGGCTTGCATTTCAGTCTGGATACTGTAGTTTCTGTGTGTCCGTGTCAAGGCACATAACCTTTTTATTGTTTGAGCTTTTGTCATTCGCTTTTCGACAAACCTTTATTATGAGAATATGGAGAATACTGAAATATTAAATTTTCCTTTAAAATTTATTTATTTATTTTTAGTTTGAGTACAAAGCGGATGACGCCGGAACGGGCTTTTAATTTTGAAATGCTTTGCTATTATTGTTTGTAATGTTGCAATGGTCAGCATCTCATCTTTCCATCAGGCAAGAAAGTTAACATTTTCATTAATGTTAAGAACAACAAAAAAAAGTTGAGCGTCATTGTGACCAACTGGTTTACCTCTATTTGAGTGCAAATAAAAATACCTTCACAGTCCAAATGATATTAGCATCAAATTTGTTAAAGTGTGTGTACAGCTCACGGAGTGCATTCAGAATTAGAATCTCAAACCTATGGAGCCATATCGCCAATATAACTACTATAAACTCTCAGCATCCCGTCACCTGGCCCCAAGGGTAATAGAGAGCATATCACATTAATGGTGTAAGCAAAACTGACAGCAGACACCGCTGCAGCAAAATTACTTTCCTCGTTGAGCTGAGGTCTGTGGGACGGATTGACAGGATAATATGTATGAACATGCGGGAAAATAATGCGATGTGCCCGGCGAAGTGACTGATGCGCAGAGCCCTCTCTGCGTCAAAACTCCGCGGCTCTTAACGGCTTTATTTGCTTTGCCTTCTCGCATAATAGCCCGGACAGAGCCGAATGAATACCATTGTCATCTCAGAGATGGCCTGCCTGAGCCGGTTCTCAAATGACAAATCCTCTCGGCTCAGGTTTGCCGCTGGTGTAATGGCAATTTCATACCTCGTGCACGGTTATTACTTAGCGGTCTGATTCCAGCCCTCAACACCACAGCCCAAGTTGTAATATGCGAAAGATCTCCTTCTCGCCCATCTCTCCCACCCCACCCACACTCCACAGCTCCACCTTCTACTTGTTGAAGGAGCCCACCAAATGTGGTGGTGCTTGCTTATAATCTGATGTAGGACTTAAAGGACTTGGATTCGAGAAGAAAGGACCCTTGTGACTCAGACTCGAATGACGGTTTCGGTACCTTTTCTTCCCTGTGATGTTACATGGGGAGTGGAAAGATAAGAAAAGGAGAGTGTGCAGGGGGTGGTTTGTAGAAGGGGTGGTGCTGGGAAATAGACTGGTGGGGTCTATGCTGACAAAAGTCTACAAAAACAATTGTGACCAACACCTTCATCTGTACAGTTAATCCGAATTTGTGGAAAGTTCAAGAGTTGTGAGATATTTTCTGTAAACTGAGTAGAAAAGTATAGAAGCAATTTCATATTTTCTTTCACATGCTTATACCATAAAGGAACTCTGTGAACACTTAGATCTATTGATAATAATAGTTCTGACGTAATTGACACTGAAACTTACAAGAGGAAGTAATGACAGTATATATTTAAAAAAATTTTTTAATTCACCAAAAGTATTGTTTGGCATTATTAACCCACTCCTGAAGCCATAATTATTTGAAGATGCAAACCTGGAAAGATTCGCAACACAAAGAAGAAATTTTGATGCGGACTATAGAGTGCAGCAACACGATTAGGTATACCATTGGTAAATCACCATAATTCACAGGATGAGTGATATGAAAAGGTTTTATTTTGTTAAAACAAGGATTTATGCTCGTCAATAAAATGTAAGTTGTGAAAAATAATAGACAGCAAAAATCTGAAAAATATGACACGGTGGCATGTCTTTCTGGCTCACTTATGCTGCCCATCTGATAACAAACCTTGTTGGTCATTGACCGTCACTTCAGTTGTTGGCAATTATGTCCAAGTGCAGCAAAAACGTGAACACTCTACTTTCAAAGGATTCTTGTGCAGGAAGCAATCACTGCCTGGCAAAGGGCTTTCATAGTGCACCCGTCTAGTCGACGCCTCCCCTCCCTTTCCTGCCCTTCGCACAGCCACGTAGCAGCCATAGCGGGGCTTGGCGTCTGTCTGGAGCCAGAAGCTACATGCTGCGCAGGGGTTAAACGAAAGCCATGTGTCTCTGGGTCAAGGGTTGTGGATCCGACAACTCTTTTGGCAAGCCACCCTACCACCCGGCCTGCTGGGGGAAACGCCCAGTGTCTTAAACTCTTCCCACCGTTCACTATATGTCCCCTTACCAAGAGAATACTTGAATTTTGCAGTCTTTCTGGTTGTCATTTTATCACTATTCCTGCTCAATGACCAACTAAACTCAAACCTCCATCTCAGAGAAGAAAAAACAACTTATTTTTATTGTCAAAAATATGAAGTAACAGAAACAAAAAGTATAAAGAGGTTCCTTCTGTCCATACATGCCATTTTCCTCCCATCTTCTTTGTCCTACATACACTGAGCCTACTTTGTCTTCTCTCTTCACTTCTCCCACAGCTTCATACAATCCCACATTTCTCCTGTCCTTCTTTATAAAACTAAAATACTTTGACGATACACTCACGCACCAAGTGCTATGCAGAAGCAAAATCCTGTCATCTCTGATATCATGGGTTCAGTAGAGGCTCAACCTGCAATATCAAACCACAACCTTTGCCCTTTGGTGCACAAACCATTCAATGTGACCTTCATATTAGAGTGAGGGATCATGGTTATAGAAGATAGAAGAAATGAATCATCACGGATTACCTTTTCATCTCACAGCCTTCAGAAAATTCTGTTCTGATACTGTTTTAAAACTAAAATGTATGGGGTCCGTAACATGTGCTTGCTTAGGAAAACTCAAATTTCTTCAAGAAATATTTTATTGGATCTGACATCAAGCTTAAACGGTTTCACCACCATTTCTGAACGATATCGTGAGTAAATACCAAACGGAAGATGTGCGAGGTGAATGGTACCCATGTCTCCCCCAAATCCACTCATATTTCCTTCACTCCTCTTTCCTGTTCGTTCAGGGTCTTCCTTGTTCTATCCACCTGTTGCAACACTGCCCAACTGTCAGTACGTTTGCTTCAGTATGTATATATATATATATATATATTGTGACGTCCACGGGACTTGAACAGTCCCGCCAACGTAGAATGAGCCGAAACGATGGAGGCGGTTTATTTTTTATAACCCAAAGATGGCGGTTTTAATCGCTCTACCGCAAACGGGACGAGGAAGGTGGCACGAGTCGCTTTTCACTGAGTTAATAATGTTTATTTCTCTAACCAGAAATAATAACACTCGGCAAGAGGAGGGATCCGGGGCGATTCGACGAGATGGTGGTGTGGGTTCGGGCGTGGGGAAAACACAAACAATTCCAATGGATATACAAATCTCAAACCCTCTAAGGCGCCAGGTACACACACACACACACACACACACACACACACACACACACACACACACACACACACACACACACACACACAAAACGTAGCTGGTCCTGGTGGTCAGGCTGGCCCGTGGTGTAGACGCAACAGTCCCGGGATTGGTGTCAGACGAGCTGGCGTTGCGCTCGTCAGGGGCAGGAGACACCGTGGTGCTGTCGACCTCCTGGTGTCGGCCCAAGTTCGCTCACAGCTGCCAGGGAGCCAGTTCCGGCGCCAAGTTGCGAGCAGGAGAGGGAGGCAGGTCCGCCCGCCGTTCGACCCCGTACTCCGAGCCAGCAGAACCCCAGAGCCAACCGAGGTGAGGCACGAGGCACAGCAAGACCATGAGACACGATCAATCCAGGAATGAACCAGCGCAACAAAAGAGCATGCTCCGAGCCCAACAGCCTCCACCAAAACGGTTTCTCTTTATCAATCTTCTTCTTCCACCCCTTTTCCCCGAACAGAACCTTTTTATCCTCGAGTCCTCGTCACTTCCAATCGAGCCGTTTTATTGGACCTCCGCCAATCGTGATCACGGGGCGGAGCCATCCGCAGCACTCTCCTGTTACGTCACAGCAAGCCTCCAGGGAATACTAAAAGGGTTTACGCAGACACACTTACCCTAACCCGTCTCCCTATCTAATTACGTGACAATTATCATTTCCCCCTTGAAGAAATGGACATTTACTAGACAACTTATCACCACTGAATTGCTACTTATTACATCGAGATTCTGGTACACTCGAACAGCATGGCATACCTAATTAAACATCCTAATTACCCTTTGAATGCATACCCCCCCCCTCAGACATAACACTGCCCCCTCCTCTGGTACCGCAGCTCCTGCAAGGTATATCACAGGCGCAACCGTACCAGCCTTAACACTTACTGACTCACACCTATTTAACCTAACGAAATAAAGTCGGAGGGGCAATGGGCATCGAATCGCAGCGAACTTACCTATCCTGCTTAATGTATACCCCCTTATGGCCTTATCCTCGCCTAAACAATCATTCATTTTTTTAAATTTTTTTAAATTTTATCACATGAGAGCACTGAGTGAAGTTGCACTCCATCCTCTGGATCATCGCTCTTGCCCAACACTCTTCCAGTGATCTGGGGAGGGGAAACAAAAGGTTCCACAAAAACACAACACTTATACTTTACATTCCTACTCTAAGCCTTAACGACACTATTCACGGGATATTTACACTTGACCGCGTCCCCCAGTGGATGCTAATAGACCCAGCGTTACCTGGGGAGCCAATTTTCAAATTTGCTTGCCCCAAAATTATGCGGACCTCTTGCCCTTGCTGCACATGTCAAGTTGTGCGGGATCGAGTGGGACACACATCTTCACAACACTCACACCATGGTCATCATCACATTTCTAGGTCATGGTCCCCATTTTAATGATGCAGGCTGAATCCCGTCATGGCCGTGGGATGGGTTACCACAAGATGATGGGGGCATCTCAGGGGCAACCATGCCCACAGCTAAGCTATAGACCAACCCAGACGTTTCTCCGCCCCACTCTCTTTGATTCCCACCCCCCTGGTAGCCATCAGCTCTAACCCCGTACAACACACTGGAAGGGGTCTCACTGGCTCCTCTGGCCTTCCTGGGTCACCAAGGTCCTACCCGCCTTGGTCGCCCAACCAGACCCTCTCCCAGTTGCCTCCAGACACTGTCACCATTAGCCACCAGGAGTGAATCTCCTTGAAGGGGGTCGCAATTCCCGCTCACCGTGAGCTTCAGCAATCCCTGCGGACAAGCACATCATCCCCACCCACAAAACCCACATGACTCCCCCCCACCCCATCGGCCTTACATGTGACACCTGCATTTCTAACACTTCACCGACCATGACCTTTCCTGTTACCACACCATGTCCAATAAAAAAAATCAACGTGTGCACCATACATTTCACTTCTTAACTTAAAACAACTCACACAGCACTTCTCACCCGATCCACGCACCAGCCATTGGACAGCCACTCGTGCCCGCTTTGTTACCAATTACCTACTGTCCCTATTGTCACTCTAAAACCCAGCAGAACTTACAAACCCATGCCAATTTTCCCACAATTCACTATTTTCACCAAAGGAGGGCACTTCGCCACAATCTCAGCAGCCGAGCATGGCCCTATATGCTCAGCCCGATCTAGTCTCCCCGACCCCCGACAGTGATCTCCGGACTCGACCTATGAAAGGGCACCTTGGATAGACCTGGCGGTTCAGCAGGAGGATTCATCCTCTCCGGGCTTGAAAGTCTATTGAAGGGTCTCTCCATCGCCGGGTACCGGCAATATCATTGCATGTGTCCTCTTCGCCCGCACCGGAAACAACTCCCCATGAAAGGCCCCCGTGGGTATCGGTGCAATGTCTCTTCCGGTTCCGGACCCCCTCGGCCATAATCAAATTGCTCTATTGGCTGGGCTGGACCCCGCCGCTTTGGCGCACCAACTACCGAATTACCCCTTATCAAACTTGACAGTTTCTGGCAAATTTTCTGAAACATTTGGGTAATGCCAATTTCTCCCAGCCCCTCTCCTTGATCCTGAATCTCTGCCTGTCGGACCGTCACCGATGGCCTCTCTGGCACCCGACCCGGCCGCCTCCACGAGGCCAGCCTGGCTGCGCACTCAGCCGCTCAGTGAACGGTGGGTGGATCCTGTAACTCCACTAGCGCTCGGACCTCAGCGTCCGGAAGAGGAGCTAAAAATTTCTCGAGTGCCAGTCTGTCCCATGCCTCCACTGTAAGGTCCCGATACGCGATCCTGACTGATTGGTAAATGTCCTGTGCCAGCTCCTGCACTGTCTCGCCCGGCTTTAATCTGCGGTGCTGGAGCTGGGCCCGCACCAGATCACAGTTTGCTGCGAACCCAAACCGACGGCTCAATGCCTCGCAAATGTGGGAGCTGGTCAACATCCCCTCCGAGATCACGTTTAACACATCTGCGGCTGGTCCCCGCAACGTTGCCACCAAATTCCCTGTCCGTTCCCGCTCATTCCACCCGTTTAGTCGGGAAATACACTCAAATTGCGTCAGAAAAGCTTCAAGGCTCCCTGACCCGTCAAAATTTACCAGGGGGATCACTTTTACGGTGGCCCGCTTCCCAGTTTCTCCCTTGTCCGAATCCAGCCCAGGGATCAAACACCCTTGTGGCTGCGTATCCAATTTCGGAGCCCACTGTGGCCAAAGATGTTTTGTGGTGAGGGTCTCATGGGTCAATTTTGCCTCCTGTTCCAAACGTTGAATGGACCGATTCACCTCTTCCCGCAGAATCTTCTGGGCCCGCACAACCTCCTCCAAGGCTCCGTCGCGAGTTTGTAGCTGCTCCTCAACCAACCCGGACACTCTACTTACAAAAGACGGCTCTACCAGGCCTTTATCCAAGACTTCATCTTGGCTCATAATTTTATCTTGTTCGTCCAAACGAGCCTCCAATCCTTTTACCTCCTCCGCCAAATTCATCCCTTGCTTCCTCAGCTCTCCCCACTCTTCTACTTGCAGCTGCATACGAGCATCCAAACAGGCACGATGACGTTCCAGGCTTTCATCCACTTTATCAACCAGAATGTTCGTTGCATCAATTTTATCTACCAATTTTTTCCGTATATTTTCCCCCTCCAATGTAATTTCTACCTTTGTTTCCTCCAATCTATCCTCGAATTTACTTTGTATTTCCCCCAATTTAAAATCCACACACTCCTGCATCTCAGTTTTCATTTTCTCCATCTTTTCCCCCCAATTCATCCCTCATTAAATCAATCCGTGCACCCAACTGTTCCCCCATTACCCCCCAATTGATCTGTCATTTCTGCCCCCTGTGCCGTCATTTCTGCCCTCTGTGTCACGAATTGATTTGCCATTTGTGCCGTCATTTCTGCCCTCTGTGTCACGAATTTATTTGCCATTTGTGCCGTCATGTCCCAACATTGTCCCAAAACGTTCCAACATTGTCTGGATCGACATCGCGCCGGTTTCCGGCGCTGCCGGCCCCGTTACAGGCGATGAAGCACGGTCCCCGCTCGGAATGGGGGAGGTTCCAATCCTACCCCCGTCTCTCCCTTCTTCCCCCGACTCGCTGCCAGACACGTGGCCTTCCTCCTAAAACATCTGCACATTCGCCATGGTGCAGAAGTCCCGTTTGCCGCCAATTAAATTTAATTTGGAAACTCCTGCCAAAATTTTCCCGCGCTCGCGCGCTTTTCTGTAGTAATTTTATATTCCAATTCGTGGCGAGATTTTAATCCTGGTATATTCTCCCAATACCAAATATAATTTAGAGGGGTTCAAACATCCCACTCCTGACACCAATGTGACGTCCACGGGACTTGAACAGTCCCGCCAACGTAGAATGAGCCGAAACGATGGAGGCGGTTTATTTTTTATAACCCAAAGATGGCGGTTTTAATCGCTCTACTGCAAACGGGACGAGGAAGGTGGCACGAGTCGCTTTTCACTGAGTTAATAATGTTTATTTCTCTAACCAGAAATAATAAGACTCGGCAAGAGGAGGGATCCGGGGCGATTCGACGGGATGGTGGTGTGGGTTCGGGCGTGGGGAAAACACAAACAATTCCAATGGATATACAAATCTCAAACCCTCTAAGGCGCCAGGTACACACACACACACACACACACACACACACACACACACACACACACACACACACACACACACACACACACACACACACACAACGTAGCTGGTCCTGGTGGTCAGGCTGGCCCGTGGTGTAGACGCAACAGTCCCTGGATTGGCGTCGGACGAGCTGGCGTTGCGCTCGTCAGGGGCAGGAGACACCGTGGTGCTGTCGACCTCCTGGTGTCGGCCCAAGTTCGCTCACAGCTGCCAGGGAGCCAGTTCCGGCGCCAAGTTGCGAGCAGGAGAGGGAGGCAGGTCCGCCCGCCGTTCGACCCCGTACTCCGAGCCAGCAGAACCCCAGAGCCAACCGAGGTGAGGCACGAGGCACAGCAAGACCACGAGACACGATCAATCCAGGAACGAAGCAGCGCAACAAAAGAGCACGCTCCAAGCCCAACAGCCTCCACCAAAACGGTTTCTCTTTATCAATCTTCTTCTTCCACCCCTTTTCCCCGAACAGAACCTTTTTATCCTCGAGTCCTCGTCACTTCCAATCGAGCCGTTTTATTGGCCCTCCGCCGTCGCCTTCCGCCAATCGTGATCAAGGGGCGGAGCCATCCGCAGCACTGTCCTGTTACGTCACGGCAAGCCTCAGGGGAATACTAAAAGGGTTTACGCAGACACACTTACCCTAACCCGTCTCCCTATCTAATTACGTGACAATTATCATTTCCCCCTTGAAGAAATGGACATTTACGAGACAACTTATCACCACTGAATTGCTACTTATTACATCGAGATCCTGGTACACTCAAACAGCATGGCATACCTAATTAAACATCCTAATTACCCTTTGAATGCATACATATATATATCGATATATATATATATATATATATCGTCACGTGTATGGGATGTCACGTGTATACCATGATCTCACCACTATCCGCCATGATCTCAGATAGTGGCGAGATCATGGGATATGGTTACACCAACTATTGGTCTGGTCGCTCTGATGGTTACCACTCCCAAAGAGTTACTGCAGCTGTGTCCAATAAGCTGACTCCAATGATAATTGAGGTAATACCAGTTAATGAGCGTATTATGAGACCAAACGAGCGAATTACGAGTCACTCCTTGGGTGACCTTTCCCTGGTCTCTGTGTATGCTCTGACTGAGGCGAGTAATCTCACAGTGAAGGATGCATTCTATGCCACGCTTGAAGTCTGTGGTTGATCAGTGCCCCAGGTGAGATACTTCTCTCATCTTGGGGGATTTCAATGCATTGACTGGAACTGATAGGGATGGTTATGAGATGTGTTAGTCCCCATGGGTCTAGAACTGTGAACCAGAATAGCAGTAAGTTCCTTGACTTTGCAAGAAGTCATGGTTTCAGCGTCCACAAGCTCATCGCTGGACTTGGTATTCCAACGCTGGTGGTGTAGCAAAGCAGATTGACCATGTGTTCGTTGATGGTCGCTGGAGGAGAATCCAGAAATGCAGACTCCACCGGAGTGCTCAGTTGCTCAATACCGACAACAGGCTTGTTGTAGCAACTCTGAAGTTGCAGCTTAAATCTAGGGAGAATAGTACCATCCCAGTCTAGGCTGGATGTTGGCAAGCTCAAGGATGAGAGGGGATCTAAGGTGTTTTGCAAACTGAGTGGGGTGGGGATTTGGGGGATCTGGGTGCTTTGCGGAACTCTGAAGAGCTGTGAAATGCTTTCAAAACCACCGTCCTTGATGTGGCCAGTGGATGTCTTGGAACTCACCCTCGGGCAAAGAAGAATTTTGTCTCTCAAGGGACACTGGATACCATTGACCAGAGTCACAGGGCCAGGCTTAATGGCAGAGCTGAGCTGTTCAGGGAGCTGAGGTGTAAGACTGTACGTGCGCTAAGGGTGGACAAGGAGGACTATGTACGAGGAATCTGTGAGGGGGTAGAGCATCACTTGTGGTCAAGAGATTCTCGTCCTGCTTACAGGGGAATTCGCGCATTGCGTTCATCCAAGCCCATCCCTCGGTGTACTGCAGTTAGAGCAGAGGGTGGTGAGCTCTTGACAGAAGATTCTGAAGTGAAGGCCCGCTGGGCCAGTTACTTTGAACAGCTGCACCAGGCTGATCCACCTGCTGTCGAGTTGGATGTCAGGGGTGTTACTATCCCAATTGCTGACCCTCCAATCAACTGCGACCCCCCTTCGTTTGTGGAAACACAGCCTGTGGTGAACTGGTTGAAATGGGGTAAAGCTCCTGGCATCTGTGGCATCCATGCTGAACTTCTCAAGGCTGGTGGAAATGCTGTACTCGTCTCATTGAACATAGTTCTGTGCTGTGCCTGGAACACAGGCATCATCCCAACTGACTGGAAGAGGGGCCTTGTTGTCCCTTTCTGGAAAGGGAAGGGTAATCACCAAGACTGCAGCAACTACCGAAGGGTGACGCTGCTTTCAGTGCCGGGCAAGGTCTTCGCTTGGATCATTCTTGATCCGGTTCATCACCATCTGCTTGAGCACCAGCGTCCAGAGCAGTCAGGCTTTACACCAAAGAGGTCAACGATTGACCGTATCCTTGCTCTTCAGCTCCTCAATAAATGCAGACGAGAGTTTCAGCAGGGGCCCGCTTGCAGCCTATGTTGATCTCTGCAAAGTGTTCAATTCAGTGAATCGGGATGCCCTCTGGAGAATTCTTCGTCTTCACGGGGTGTTACCAAGACTGATCAACCTGATGTTTAAACTATACGCTGGTACGGAGAGTGCTGAGAGATGTGGAGATCCCATCTCTAACTTATTACCAGTTGTTGCTGGAGTTTGTCAGGAGTGTGTACTGGCCACCACACTTTTCAGTGCTTGTATGGACTGGATGCCCGGGAGGATGTCAGATATAGCAAGCTGCGGTGCATAGTTTGGGATTGTCAAGATCTCTGACCTTGATTTCGCAGATGATGCAGTCATCTTTGCAGAGACTCTGGATCTCCTTTTGGGGGCCCTCGACGTGCTGAATGAGGAGTCGGAGCCACTGGGATTACGGGTTTCCTGGGTCAAAACAAAGATGCAGGCTTTCTATGACATCTTGGATGCTGCTATCAGGTCTGTACCTGTTTTGTGGTGAGGATGTTGAGGTCACAGAGAGATTCACTTTCCTTGGCAGTGATATTCATGCCTCTGCTGGCTGTGAGCCAGAGGTCTATAGACGTCTGGGTCTGGCCTGGGGAGTCTTGGATTCACTGGATCATGGGGTGTGGCGCTGCTGGTACCTGTGCAGGACGTTGACAGTCCAAGCCTTCAGGTACTTGGTGCTTCTAGTCTTTCTCTACAGATGTGAGACTTGGACTTTGACCAGGGAACTGAGATAGAGACTTAATTCCTTTGGTACCAGGTCTCTTCGGAGAATCCTTGGCTATCGCTGGTTGGACTTTGTGTCCAACGAGCGGTTGCTGAAATAGACTCAAACAAGATTTGTTACCTGCATAGTCTGTGAGCATCAGCAGTATCTGTATGGACATGTGGCTAATTTTTCTGATACTGATCCTGCTCACCAGATTCTCTTAGCGAGGGAGGCTTATGAATGGTGGAGGCCAATGGGCCAACTATGTGCCTTGTGGATACAGCTAGAGAGTAATGTATGAACACGAACATTGGTAAGGGTAATAACAGTTATATTCTTGTGTATTTGCAGCTGCAGCGTCATCATTTGTAATCTAATAAACGGATGTCACAAAATGGAGTAGTTGCTATTTATGATAAAGCTGCATCTGCAAATACACAAGAATATAACTGTTAATACCTTTACCAATGTTCGTGTTCATACATTACTCTCTAACAGCAGTTTGATCAGCTTCTCAAGGAGATGGGGATGGGCCAGGCATCTGCCTGGGGAATGGCTAGACGGAGGCCCCTGGAGTACCGGCAGAAAGTGGACGCAGTGACGCGCTGCTCCGGCTCATGCTCCCATACCTGACCTGACCTGCATGGGATGTGTGAAACTGTGATCTGCTGAAAGTGTTGCTGTGGCTTCAAGTGTCTGTACACATAGGACGTGGCCTGGATCGCTGAGCAGTGATTGTCTGATTTGAGCAAACAGTGGGCTTTTCTTCCACTTATACTCATGTGTTTGTCTTACTATTTCGGGATACTGTTGAAAGGAATGATTTGAGATTTGCAAAAGAACAAAATAACTTCAAGCTTTGGAAAAGAAAATACAAGAAAGGGGATCATGGAGGGTAGGGCTATGGTTGGTGATAGTGGGATGTGTCGGTGCTGTTGGGATCTGCCCAGCCCAAAAGAAGAGAGAGAGAGTGCTGAGGATGACCCAACTGTTTCCACCACTGCCAGGGAAAGGGTTTAACCTTCAGAATCTTTCATCCTACACAGCAATAGCACAGTCACCACGGAGGGGGAGATCTGCATATGCAGATTGAAAGTGACATTGAGAGGACATTTTACTCCTTCTGTAAACTTATAAATAATCAACATTTCAATGGCAACCACCTCCACACTTTCAGTTCCTCAAAAGAAACGTGACTTCAGGCAAGAGTTTCTTTGGCCTGGTTAAATATAGCACCCTGGTGCTATATTTAACCAGGCCCAATGAGTATAAGACGCATCTATCGAGATGTTTCAGTCCTCGACTTCAAAACCAGTTTTTCATGAGAACAAGATCTTTTCGTGTGCACGATAAAGGATAAGGACCTCGCAGCAGAATTATATGAATGAAAATCAGCTTACACCACTTTTGCCAATTGATGTTGTATCGTCATTGATGTTGATTCAGACTTTTTAACCACGTAATGATTTTCGAGTTCATTTTATGCCAATGTGATCCTGAGCAATGGAGCAATATGCCAACATGAAGATCAGGAAGTGGAGCTAGTTTTGCCATGTTTACAAGTTACTATACTTCAGAGCTCGTGTTGCCACAGACCAAATTTATTAAAGTAGGCAGTAACGTGTTTCTAAGGACAGCAAGGGGGGACAGCAGTCTAGCAGGACTGCATACAAAACTGAAATGTTTGGCTATTCCCAAGTGCAGGGCGGAGTCTCATGCTACCTGCAACAGCATATCCCTGCATGCATGGAAAGGTTGATTTGGTAAACCAGGCCCAAGCAATCTAGTGGGAATGAGAGTGGAGTTTGAGTTTGACGAAGTGGGTAAGGAGTGGGTAAGGTCAAGGAGTGGGAGACACAGGCTTTTGGGATGGACATACAGCTTAAATAATTGACAAGCATCAATAGGAAGCCCTGTCTCAACAGGGAGGGCCAACAACACAAACTTAAACACAGACAGTACGCGACTTTGAAAATGACATGGATGCTAAACGACACCTTTTTCATATTTGCTGTGTGTGCGTTTTCAGTGACACTTCTGCTTGCTGGGCACTTTTAACCTGCCATTGTTAGTGGAAAATATGTGATTCAAATCATCTTTTAAGCATAATGTTCAGCATTTCAACGAAAGAGGAGCAATTTCAAATTGGATAATCATAATTGTGCTGTTCCTGAACTCAAATAGGACTCACGAGAATATATGAATACAAGAAATATCCGTGGATGACGAGAGTCGGGTTCGTACCATTTCCTGTTAATACAATTAGTTAGCAGTGGCAGTGGCAGTGGTTATAACACAAAGAGACACACATGAACGGACGCTTCTCCTTTCATCAATAGATGCAAAAATCTTGTATAACTTCTGTTGTGGCCCTGGATAAAAACATATATATATATATATATATATATATATATATATATATATATATATATATATATATATATATATATATATATATATACATACATATGAGGCGTTGCGAGGAGGAGTGATGCAAGAGCCACATCGTCCATTTGGAGTTAATGCCATATAGCACTATTTTAACCCTTCCCCTATCATCCGAGCCTATCATCATATCACTAAAAAATGTAGCTTACATCACTCCTCCTCACCGGGCCTATATATATATATATTTATATATTTATTTATATATATATATATATATATATATATTTATATATATATATATATATATATATATATATATATATATATATATATATATATATTGCACTTGCAGCCCATACACCTCCGACTTCCACACCCCCACCCCATCTCCCTCATCCCAAACATGATAAATAGTAAATATCATCATTTTGAACTTACCCTTGTTCATCTACAAGCCCCAGATATGTCATTCCCATGGGTGTTAAGAGGTGCAAAGTTTTGGTTAGAACGCACTCATCTATGAACCTTTGGGCCTTTTACGGCCCACGTCATCAGGAATTTTTGCAGTATGCACACAGCAAATAGCAACTTTTTGGACGAGTTGATCAGAAAGTTCTCCAAGTCTTTTGTTGTGCAGAGGCGCACCCCTTTTGCAGGTACGTTTCCAAGTATTTTCAGCTTCTTTAAAAGCTTGGTAAGCTGTTTCATGCGACAATCATTACCTGGCACATGTGATTCAAGTCCAGGCCACCCCGATTGACTTAGTTACTGGGGGTTATTGCGCATGCATGCCGAGAAATCTTGGACAGATTATGTCATTTTGAAAGTCCCGTGTTCATCATTATACACATGCAATAGCTTGGCCCCATACATAGACTGGCCTGCACACAAATATAATGCCTTAATATACCAATCTCACATGAAACAAGGAGATAACTGCATGACTAGGTTAGCAAAAGACAATTGTAAATCATATCTCATATGACTTAGAGCTTATTTTGCTGAATTTATTATGTACATTAACATTTACGAAAATATCCAAGCATGGAAACCCCTACTCGCAAAAAATAAAATCCTCACTCGCTAAATCCACAGCAGATGAAAAGGCATACCAAAGAATTACAACAGAGTATGATGACATTCTACACATCAATTCCAAAATTATTGATGGGGAAAAAAGAAGGATCTTTAATAACACGGAGTTGTTGTTGTTTTTGCTGCTGTTGTGGCTGTGGTTGCTGTTTGTATGTTTTTTGTTGCCTCAAGGCTTTACAATACAATATTTTGTGTGCTCCTTCCCTGCCCGTCACGCTGTATTTCTAAAGGGTTCCTGTTGTCATACTGAACAAGTCCCAGGCATTGTAAATAGCGGCAGTGATTTTGGCAATAAAAACATTCGGCATCGAGGTCAAGTTTGACCTACAAGATGGCGGATAAACAAAGGCAAGTGTCCTTGTGACGTCATATGACAAAGCTCTATATTGAACATGGCGGGCAGGTGTGCTGTAATGAAACGGGCCACCCTGGGTTGCTGTATTAAAGAGGCCGCTCAGGGGTGCTGTATTAAAGAGGCTGGTTGAAGGTGCTGTATTTTGGAGATACACGCGGGGAGCTGTATTGAAGCTATATGAAGCAGGCCGCCCTGGAGTTCTACACAAGTAGACTGTGTAGAGGTGCTATATTAAAGTTTGCTTCCAGGTGCGACTGTAGATTTAAGTCGGCCACTCTGAGTACAGACGTGGATGTGAATGCACACACACTTCTCTCGTCCCTTCATCACCTTCCTTGCAATATAAAACAGATTTGAAGGAAATGACAACACAAAGCAATAGTGGAGAGGTATTCAGTGGCGACCCATCCAGTATTGTGCCCAGAGCCAATGAAACGGCCTCAGCATCCCTAAGCACAAAAGGAATGGTTATTGTTATATTATTCTGGATCCCATGCCACGCCAACTCTTTATTTGTTGTTAACTTGATGAGAGAAGGATAAAATCAAATGAAGTCTTCAATGAACCTCGATTGCTGTATTAAATAAAAAGTGGCTGCAAAACGCATCTGGGCATCCCGTGCAGGTATGATAAGTCCCATAGCGTTTTCCTCAGGTTGAGGGATCTTGCCTCAATTTTTCTTTCATGTAGAACAAACAGACAAATTCAAACCTTCATCACTGAAATATGGGACAAGTGCTCAATTATATAGTGAAGATCCACTCGACTTAAAATTATGGTGAGTGTTTTGCTTATCCAAATGATCAAATCCCAACCCAAGCCCAAAGGCCAATCTTACTGTGACGTCACTCACAAGTCACCTGAGACAAATGAGAACCAAAATTTTCTGTTCATACTCAAGAACAAAAACAAAAATGACGTCTACAGGAGCTATAACCTGTCCTAAGGTTGTATCTGTTGTTCTTCTGTACCAAAATAACCGGTCTCTTTAATAATGTAACGACAACCAGCTGCCAGGCACTTAAGAGGAGTGTTTCAGAAACAGTGCGGTGATTAAAAAGCATTCCCGCTTCACACATCCTCTGCGGGGCATTTTTCAAGTCTGCTGTTTTGGTCTTTACTTTGAGAAAATCACGCTGCGATCCTTCCCTCCTTCGGTTAGCTTTATAGTCCTTATGAAGTCACCGACCCTTGGAAGCAGAAGGAGCAATGGCTGTATCCTGTATTGATGAGGAATTCCTGCAATGCCTCACACTCTTGTTTCTTTTCTCCAGAGTTGTTTTATGAGGTTCATCTGTGTTTTGTGCTTTCATCTGAGATCAAATATTATTAAAACTTTGCGTTCAAAGTCACATCTCTCGAGAACATGTTGTTGTTCGTCTTTCGGCTGCTCCCGTTAGGGGTCGCCACAGCGGATCATCCGTTATGATCCGCATACTGATTTGGCATAGGTTTTATGCCGGATGCCCTTCCTGACGCAACCCTAGTCGCCTCTTACGACACAGGGATAAGGATTGGGTTTCGCCATGATTCCGGGCTGCCCTACACCCTCTCATAGCGCGGCCCAGTGCAGAGCTCCCGTCCTCAAGCGATCCTCCAACCCAAGCCTCCGAGTAGCCGGATTACAGGCGCACGCCACTACGCCCGGTTGACATATCTCGAGAACATATATATCTAATATATAAAGCTCATTCGAACCATTGATTCACTGACAAACTGATGTTAAAGATCGGTACATTCCGGGTGACGAAGAAAGCTGAAATTTTGCGTGCTGATGGATATCAAAGCCGGTACACCAGGAAAAAATCATAGAATCGTCGTACACCATCCGTAAATGAAAATATAAATAAATGAATACAATGAATGAAAAAATAAATGTAGGTGAGCAACCCGAGAACAATGAGGAAGCATGGTAACTTTGTGTGCCGATGGACATCAAAGCCGATACACCAGGAAAAATCATAGAACCATTGGAAAGCATCCGTAAATGAAAATTTAAATAAATGAATAAAAATAAATGAAAGTAAATATATGAAAAAAATCAAATGCAGGTAGAGAACATTGTACTTTACGGTAATTCCACATATCGACGGTCCCCCGTGCCAGTGCGCATGCGCAGCCTGACCCGGAGCCAGGGATGTTGTGGGTGTTTCAACCTGTTCAATACTTGTTTGATTATTGTCGTTCCACGCTAATAAAGTGGTCGAACAAATTGAACTCTGTTCTTATTTATAATCAAACAGCTTGATGCAGTCGAGTAAAGATCGTCGGTGCTGAGGAGGACGCGACTGGGTGAAAACGGACCACGAGAACGTCGACAGTGAGTTTGGATTTCTCGGGTTCTGTACCCAATCTTCGCCCCCAGGACACTGTACACACGTGTGCATCACCGAAAATAGAACGTTTACTCCAGAATAACTGTTCCTATGGCGCCGGTGGAAGCAGAGTGCCCGATCGAGGGTTGTGACTATATGGCTACACACGCAGAGGCGGCAGTGGTGGCCGCCATGTTGAGTATACACGCCACTGTGCACGTCGCCGCCCCCAGGGCGGCGAGCTCGAATGCCAAGATGGAGAAACTCAAGCGTCCCTCCATAGCACTGGCCGGAACGGGCGAGGCCTGGTCGTACTTCATAACCCGCTGGGGCGAATACAAAACAGGTACTAAGCTTGTCGGACCTGACATAGTCGCGCAGCTACTGGAGTGCTGTGAGGAGGAGCTGAGAAAGGACCTCACTCGCGCGGCGGGTCGGAGCCTCGTGGGCAGCGATGAAGAAGACGTCCTCGCCGCCATGAAGGCGCTCGCCGTCCGGACGGAGAACACGATGGTAGCTCGAGTGGCCCTGTCTAACATGCGGCAGGGACACGAGGAGCCCGTCCGGTCGTTCCACGCCCGCATCAAAGGGCAGGCGGACACGTGCAAGTATGAAATGAAGTGCACCAAGGCGGGGTGCGATCAGGTCAACGACTTCACCGAAGAGATATTGCGCAACGTGGTTGCCCGTGGCATCGCAGACCAAGCAATACAACTTGACCGACTCGGTGAGAAGAACCAGGACATGATAGAGTATATCGAGGCCAAAGAGTCTGGAAAACGCTCGGCATCGCGCCTGCTTGACACTCAGAGCACGGACGCGATCAGTAGTTCGTATCGGCGGGGAAAGCGACAGGACGTCCGCGCCAGAGTAGGAGCCAGGCCGGAAAAACGGAAGGCCAAGCCCGAAGGAGTATGCATCAACTGCGGCGAGGTGGGCCATGGCAAAACGCCTCAATGGCGCGCCAGACGCGCCGAGTGCCCCGGATACGGTAAAAAGTGCCGGAAGTGTGACCGCCAGAATCACCTCGACAAGGCGTGCCTGGGCGGCCGATCGGCAAGACCCCCATCTAAGGAGACCGACGGGATGTACGACGAGCAGACGGCAGCCTTCGTCGAGCTATGCACGGTCACCATGGCCAGCACAGAGGACGAAATGCGCACGCTTCCCCTCGCTCACCACCTGTACGATGATATGTGCGATAAGTGGATGAAACGCATATCCGACCCGCAGCCATACGTCAACCTCACTCTCACCAACAAGCGCGAGGATTACAAAGCGCTGGGTTTTAACCTCCTGAAACACACCCGCGCGGTAACCCTACCCGCTATGGCAGACACGGGGTGCCAGAGCTGCCTGATCGGCATTAAAGTCGTCCAACAAATGGGCCTGAGTACCGAGGACCTCATACCTGTATCCATGACCATGAAGGCCGCAAACAACAGAGGAATTCGTATCCTCGGAGCCGTGGTAGTCAGATTCGCCGGTAACAGTGATGACGCTCGGAGATTGGAGATGCGCCAAATCGCATATGTGACGGACTCTTCAGACCGCATCTTCCTCTCCCGCGCGGCCTGCATGGACCTGGGAATGATCTCGGACAGATTCCCGACACTCGGAGAGGTGAATCTGACAACCTCGGAATTGTGCGACTGCCCGCGACGCGCGGAGCCGCCGACCAAGCCGACCGCACTCCCCATGCCAGCGACCGAGGCCAACAGAGAGGCACTACAGTCACATTTACTCAGGATGTATGCTCAGAGCACATTCAACACGTGCCCACACCAGCCACTACCGAGAATGACCGGCCCGCCACTACGTCTTATGCTCAGTGAGAACGCGACACCGGTTGCCCATCACACTCCCATCTCTGTGGCCATACATTGGCAAGATGAGGTAAAAGCAGGCCTCGACCAGGACGTTCGGCTCGGCGTGTTGGAGGAAGTACCCGTCGGCACGCCGGTGACATGGTGTCACCGCATGGTAATTTGCGCGAAAAAGAATGGCAAGCCGCGACGCACCGTCGACTTTCAGGCCTTGAACAAGCATGCGTTCCGCGAGACCCACCACACCCAATCCCCGTTCCACCAGGCGAGACGCGTACCTAACGGGAAGCGCAAGACAGTATTCGACGCATGGAACGGTTACCATAGCGTCCGCCTACACGAGGACGACCGCCACAAGACGACCTTCATCACTCCATGGGGGCGCTACCGGTACCTATCTGCCCCACAAGGGTATATGGCATCGGGGGACGGTTACTCACGACGATACGATGAGATCGTCGCGGACATTGGTAACAAGACCAAGTGCGTAGATGACACGCTCCTATGGTCAGACACGATTGAGGGGAGCTACTTCCAGGCGGTCCAATGGCTGGATATATGCGGCCGGAATGGAATCATCCTCAACCCGGAGAAGTTTGTCTTCAGCGCACCCACGGTGGACTTCGCGGGCTTCACCATCACCATGACCGACGTGCGACCGTGCAGCCGCTACCTGGAAGCAATCCACGATTTCCCACAACCGCGTAACATCACCGACGTCAGATCGTGGTTTGGGCTTGTCAACCAGGTGGCATACGCCTTTAGTATGGCCGAACGAATGCAGCCATTCCGGAAGCTCCTGAAAAGTGGAGAACGCTTCCAGTGGTCCATGGAGTTAGAGGACATATTCCGCGAGTCGAAAGACGTGATCGTACAAGAAATCGAACACGGTGTCCGCATATTTGACAAAACTAAGCCAACATGCATCGCCACGGACTGGTCGAAGGAGGGAATCGGATTCTGGTTGCTTCAAAAGCACTGCCGATGCGTGCCAGTTAGACCATTCTGCTGCACTGATGGATGGAAAATAACCCTGGTCGGCAGCAGATTTACACACACGGCAGAATCCAGATACGCGCCCATAGAGGGCGAGGCTCTCGCAGTCGCGGACGCCTTGGACAAAGCGCGCTACTTCGTACTGGGCTGCGAGAACCTGATCGTTGCGGTAGACCACAAACCACTGCTGAAACTCCTTTCGGACAGAGCACTTGACGACATACCCAACCCCCGC
>NC_140978.1:10477816-10490316 GCF_056783735.1 Eptatretus burgeri
TGCACATTGTATCGACTGTGTTTGTTTACTTTAGCATGTGCTTGGTTGCAGATTGCTAGCCTGTTAAAACAGTCTGTGTGTCCATTGTTTGTTTACATCAGCATCATGGGACGTTGTGAGAAAAGAGAGTGGGAAAGGAAACGAGCAGCTACAAGCTGCCAACGTTTAGATGGATTTATCCTGCAAAGAAGAGGGCAAATGATGATACCACCAGTGTTTCTTCCACCATGTCAAGAACTGAAGGAGATGAGCAAGTGGTCATGACCATCATAACCTCCAGTGGATGCTCCACGAGTGCTGTGTCAAGTGCAACACCTGAGCTCACAAGGTCTGAATCTCAGTCTGATCAGGCTCTGTCAGACTCGCACACTGATGCAGAACGGCATTCGCCTTTTGTTGCTGGCTGCCTCTCTGATGTCGAGGACCAGAATTTTCACTTTCACTCTCTCGTGGATATTGGGGAAATTTACTCTCTGTCAAGGTCCTCTGAAAAGTTTTGTAGAACTCTGCAGGCTCTGACTTTTTCCCAGACGTATCGTCTGTTGAAAAATCACAAGAAGCCTCATGAAGACCACGTACATTGGTGATTGTAATTGGAGTTTCAGTCGAGAGTGGGTGGCAAAATACCCCTGGATGGTGTTTAGTGAACTGGTGGATGGTGTGTTCTGTATTGCTTATGCTGTCTTTTGCATGGATCCTTTTATAGGCAAGTTTGTAACCCAGCCTATGTCTCAAACAGAGAGGATGAAAAGGTCAAGGTGCATGGACACCTATTCATAAATAGTACAGTGTGTACTATTTTTGAACATCTTCGCAGCTGTGGAGAAACTCTGAGAAGGGTTTGAAACAGCAAAGGGCTTACCTTGGGGAGTCTTTCATGGTTACTTTATGCAGCTTCTTCGGCTCGAAGAGCATGTCAAGAGTCGATATCTAATATATAAAGCTCTTTCTAACCACTGACTGACTCACTCAGAGTCACTGACTGATATTAAAGATCGGTACCTTCCGGTTGATAGAGAAAGCTGAAATTTTGCGTGCTGAAGGACATCGGAGCTGATACACCAGGAAAGATCAGAGAACCATTGGAAAGCATCCATAAATGAAAATGAAAATAAACAAATGAAAAATCAAATGCAGGTGAACGACCTGAGACAATAGGGAAGCACAGTTCATATGCTTACACAATATGTAAGCACACGCTGCTAGTAAATATCTATATATATATATATATATATATATATATATATATATATATATATATATATATATATATACATATTGTTGTGGTTGTGGGGGTAGATTGAGGAATTTAATAGGAAAGATAGGATTGTATAGAGTTGCTTGGTCCGTGGACATGAAGGAGACATCTCGATTTAAATTAAGTTGGGAAACTGTGAGCCCAAGTGTTGTCACCACACGGGAGAGAGAGAGGGGGGGGGGGTGGTGCTGTGTTAATTAGGTTGGGTCTAAGACGAATTTGTCCCAGTAGGTGATTACTCCCTTTGACCTTTTCTTACGTTTTTGCATTTACAAGCCAGCAATAACAGGAATCACATCCTTAAAAAAACAACAAGTGAGCCAAACGTGCCAAGCAGGCAGAAGCCCCGCCTTCCCAGTTTCATGCCAACAAGCCATGCCTGGAGGTGGATGACTAAAGGGCATGACATCAGAAGCGAGGAGGAAGAGGAAATGGTTTTGTTGGGTTGAGTTTTGGGTGTGAAGGACACGGTCGAGAGTGTGACGTGAGTGAGAAGATGGCAGTTGCAAGAGAAGGGCATTACGGTTGCTTCTCCTTGACAAGACGAAGAAGGCTGCATGATGTTCATGCTGTGTGAATTTGCCCGCATGCTGGAGCAAGACGCTAGCCATTGACTGTTTGAACCGTGAAGTGTGTACGTTTCTGAGGAGGGAAGGAGAGCGTTCCTTCTGGCCTGATCACGGGGTCTCAGAAATCGTCTCGCCTTGTGAGCCATCCTTGTGAACAGACGAGGTGCAAGAGCGGAATGGTCGGCATATTTGCTTGTGAGAAGAAGCTACACCGCGGTTTGTGAATCCTGACGTCGAGTACCATCTCCGAATTGCCTCCTGTGCATTTCCTGCCGTGTGAGGGTAGCTCGGCACCATTTTGGGTGCAGTTTCCCATGAGAAAGGGAGGATTTTTCTTTTATTTATTATTTTCCCCTTATCTGTTTTGTGCCTGACTGCAGAGGTGCCTCAAATAGGAAATTAGATTCAGTTTACCTCACGTTTCATTTTTAGTATTACACATTGAATTGTTACCATTGTAAATATTTGGTTTTCATTAAAAACCCGTATTTATTTAAATTGCTTGTACCTGTTGGGGGTTCGAGTATAAAACCCTTGTGCTACCGTCCTGGTGAATGCCTCTGATATGTCCTGACCGTTAACCGTCCCATGCGTGCCATAATCTCCGAAACTCGGCTGTCCGCCTCCAAGGAAAACCGCTCGGCGATCCGGCCTGGTCGGTGGCCAGGGCCGTGACAATATATATATATATATATATATATATATATATATATATATATATATATATATACATTAATATTTCGACACGCCCCTTTCTTTGTTCCACCATCAGATTTTTGTTACTGCATGAAATGAAACAAAATTTGGCACATATACTAATGATATTATTGTCTTCCTTAAGTGGCCCCTCAAAATTCGTTTTGATGCATTTTCACAAACTCCAACCGATTCCATTCAAATTCGGTACGATTATGGCTTTTGGTCCAACTGAGGTCAGTGGCTATAAATTTTTTTCCATAACACTTCCGATATTCGAAAAAAAATCGATAAATCGATATCCCTTATGGGATTTTCCATTCATATCCACTCAAGTTTAAGGGCTACGGGGGACGCAAATTTCCACTTTGCCCCGGGCGCTGTTTACCGCCACTACGCCAAGCTGCTAGGGTTAGGGTTTGGGTTAGTGTTAGTGTTAGGATTAGGGTTAGCTACCCTAACACTAACCCTAACAGCTCACCCTAACCCTAACCCTAACAGCTAACCGTAACAGCTAACCGTAACCCGAACAGCGAACCCTAACCCCAACCGCAACCCTAACCCGAACCGCTAACCCTAACCGCTAACCCTAACCACTAACCCCTAACAGCTAACCCCAAACCGCTAACAGCTATTCAGGAAATTTGCAAGAAAGCCCGGGCGTTGCCCGAGCAACGCCGGGCTTTACTACTAGTATATATATATATATATATATATATATATATATATATATATATATATATATATATATATATATATATATATATATATATATATCCATTATGTACTTTGCGCCCATTATCCATTATGCGCCCGTTTGGGAAGAGCCGAGAAGGCCTGGAACATTTGGGAAGAGCCGAGAAGCTCGTGGCAGGATTTTGCCTTGAGTGGAGCTTACACCACCAATGGGTACAGAGTAGGCAGGCCTGGGCAATGTCACAGGGCAGGGTGAGAGCCAAAGGGTTAAAAGTGGGAGAGGCCAGAAATCTGGGTCCATCTGTCAGTCTGGTTTGGGGTTCAGCTGTGAAGGATGTGCCTGAGGAGGCTTCCGTCGAGCCGGAGCCTATACCTCCTGCCAGCCTCATAAGTTCCTCACCCGACTGAAAGCTGCTGCCACAGCTTAAGCCAGCTCTACCACCTACGCGCAAGATCATGGGTCCCTCTGCCTGTCTGCCTCTGGCTACAGACACACAATTGGGTATTTTGTGTCTTGTCGATATCTCTCTCTGGTCTTTCTACTATGGAGTGCCTGAGGCTCTAAGGTTAAGCTTAGGAAGAATCTTCCATTTGTACGAATCCCCGGGGTGCATATTTATTTTATTGTAAATAACACTGATTATCGCATTCCCGTTCTTCCCCCTTCCCCATTTCAATACATACTTTAAACTCACTGAGTCTCTGATTGAATTATTTTGACTACTATCACTGGTGTGTGTGGTGTATGGGCGGAGCATGTATTGTATGGGCGGAGCCCTGAGTCGCGGATGGTGGCGGTCACGTGGTTATGGCTTCATGTGTCCCGACTCGCCCGCTAGGGACTTGTAGCACCAGTTAGCAGCATGTGATATCATTAGCGATGGCTTGTAGGTCGTGTGCCTGTCGGGTGCAGAGTGCGTACTAAAGCGGAGTTACGGGCATCCTACGCCCACCCTCTCGCTCGAGGCAATAAAGCGGAGTTGTGTTACCCTCCGGCTCATGTCTGCCTGTTCGCACCTCGGCCACAACACCACAGTTTGGCGACGAGGATGCTTCGGATCGACGCGTGCAGAGTGCCTGTTTTCCTCGGCATTGACTTTGAGTTGTTGCCGGAGTAATTGGATTGTCGGGCGCACAGAGCGCCGGGAGAATCAGCGCAGCTCGCGCGGTACGAGTTCGGTCACCTGGCAAGGAGCCCAGGGGAGCACATCGCGAATTTCGCCGAGCGGGTGAGGCATCTCGCCGTCGCCTGAAAATTTACGTCGAGTGAACGGCAGGCCAGGCTCGAAGATCGTTTTATTTCTGGTTTGCAAGAGTTGAGAATGGTTTCTGCAATTCCACGGCTAGAGGACGAGGACATTACATTCAACTCAGAAACGGCGTCGGCCGTCGAGCAGACTCTGGCAGGTGTCCGAGCCCTCACTGGCCAGAGCATGACAGGTGATCCGGAGGTCCGCGTGATATACTAGGCGCCCACAACCGCACGCACAGTCTTCGCTGTGGGCTGTGGCCAGGCGTTGCAACGCGGCCAGTCGGACGGCGATCTGAACACTCAGGGACATCTGCAGCCGGTACGAGGCAACCCCAGCGACACGGGGCGAGACCTGCGACCGGTACGAGGTGTTGTACATGGCGTACGCTTTTACGTCCCAGGTCGAGACCTGCAGCCGGTACGATGTTTTGTGCATGACATACGCTTTTACGTCCCGGGTCAAGTCCTGCAACCTGTGCGAGGTTTTGTGGATGGAACGCCGATCGTGTTTCAAGTTGGTACCGGAGCGGCGGTGTCGATCATAAGCGAGCGCACCGCTCGTGCACTCCCCAGTCTACGCCTTTTCAGGTCTACCCTTGTGTTGCACACGTATACCGGTGAAGCGCTACCAGCGGTTGGCAGGGCACACGTCTTGGTCGCCCATCAAGGTCAGCGGGTCGAGCTCTCGCTGTTCGTGGTGCGAGGGGAGGGCCCCGCCATTTTGGGTCGGAGCTGGTTGGCCCGCATTCAACGAGACGGGACGGCGCCAGCCATTCACCTTGGGCGTCCCGTGCCGAGCTGATTAGAGAGTCGGTGGGAGGAGGTTCCTCTTTCGGAGTTCGTACCTCCAGGTGCGCCTGTGTCTCCTTCGGGGCCCGTACCTCCGTTTAGGCCCGGGCCTCCCTCGAGACCCGAGGGCGAGGTCCCGGTGGCAGGGGCCGCGGCGATACAACATTGGTGTCCGTTCATCGCTTCCTGCAACTACGATATACGGTTCCGGAGCAACGGGGAGCATGCCAGCTACGACGGGCTCTCGCGCTTGCGTTGCGCGGAGGGTCCACGTTCATCAGGATCAACCAACCGGGTTTATGTGTTTGCACTGGGCCAGGTCCAGGATGGGCCGGTCACCGCCAAGCAGGTCGCGGTGGATTCGGCTCATGATACAGTGCACGCCCGTGTCGTTCAGGCGATTTCAACGGGGGATTGGAGCGAACCGGTCGCATTCAAGTAGTTCGCGGTCCGCGACCATCGACGGTGTCCTCTTCGACGTTCAGATGAGGACCTGCACGCAAGTCGCCTCGATGTCATGACAACCAAGAGGCTTGCTCGCAGCGTGGTTCATGATTTGTTAATTGTTGTATGTTTGATTCTCGCAGCACGAGTCATTAAGCATGGCGTTATAAAAGCAAATGCCGACAGTCGGCGTGTGAGCAAAATGTGTTTGATTGGGATCGATGCTTTCTTTGATGTGAAGAACTTGCGGACGATCATTGCGAATAAGGAGGTCTTCCAGATCCCGGTCTTCGACGACAGTCCGCAGTTCGCTGCACCCTCATGTGTTAGAATTATACTGTGGGAGCGCGCTGTACGTAAAGGGGAGTTTGCAGCTGTGCGAACGATGTTTTTGCTGCTTTATGACATTGCTGTGCATCCAGTCTACGCTGATCATCCGTGTGGACGTGCGTTGAAGTCTCGGCTGGATTTGCTGCGACCTAAGGGGTCGGTGGCAGGGCGGTGTTGCGCCCGGCGCTGGTGCGCGGTTTTGGTGTTGGACAGATGGTAATGGGGCCGGCTAATTGCCTGGTTCGGGTTGATGTTTGGGAGCCGGGGCAGGTTCGCTGTTCAGCGTCACCCCCACCCCTGGTTTGGCCAAGGTCAGACGTGCCAGGCGCCATGGAGCGCGAACCTCTGATCTCGCCATGGTCAGCCGCGCTGGCGCCCCGTGGGGCTTGCAGACTCGGGGTGTTTACCTGATTCGGTCCTGTCTGAGGGAGACGAGCCAGCTTGTCGACCGGGGGCATTTGTTGGTGCCGGGGGAGGTTCGCCTGGGGTGTCGCCTCGACCTCGCCGGAAGGCGTGTAAGCATGGGCCGCCTGGGGGCGCTTCTGCTGCATAGTTATACTGTGCTCCCAAACTTCCCTCTTTATATCTTTAAACGGCCATTGTTAGTATGGTCTGCAAACACCATTGACTTTGTCGTGCGACTCAGTACTCAAGCATCCAGTCCACTGAATTTGGAATTCAACTCACTCGCACCAACACAGTATATGATGTGATGGGAATAGAAGAGTGAATTATGTGCCAGATTAAAACAACGGCATTATTGTTACAGGTTGTGTGGATGAAGCACGCTTTCTTTTGTGCCATCTCGTCTGGGTTTGATTCTCAGCCCGACCATCACCCCAGGGTTAGACCAAGTGACGTGGTACTTGGAGGATTTTACATGGTTGATGTCATTTTGTTCCTCTTTGCTTTTTGTGTCGTTGTATTCTTTGCCAATTATGCTTGTCATTTTATAATCATACTTTTAGGAGGGAGGAGTGTGGTGTATGGGCGGAGCCCCGAGTCGCGGATGGTGGTGGTCACGTAGTTATGGCTTCATATGTCCCGACTCGCCCGCTAAGGACTTGTAGCACCAGTTAGCAGCATGTGGTATCATTAGCGGTGGCTTGTAGGTCGTGTGCCTGTAGGGTGCATCGAGTGCGTACTAAAGCGGAGTTATGGGCATCCTACGCCCACCCTCTCGCTCGAGGCAATAAAGCGGAGTTGTGTTACCCTCCGGCTCGTGTCTGCCTGTTCGCACCTCGGCCACGACACCACAGTGTGAAAGCCACCTTGACTTTTTTTAAACCTTTTAGAGGATAATCGGGTTTGAACGAGTAATGCTGCATTGAAATCAATCTCCCACTCAGCGCAGTAATCCGCTCTCACCACCATTTCGAGTGCTTGGCGATGAAAGAAGTCTGGTGCATTGCCCGATCTGCAATGGACCCTCCAAATTAAGCTTGGTATAGGTGCAAATAGGCCCTTGATCTGGCTCAGAGTGTTTGGACCTTTTGGCCGACGTGACCACCACAACGATATAAAGAATATTGTTGTTTGAAGCGATAACCAAAATTAACTTGGGAGTGGAACATGGTAATGAAGAGCCCACCAAACGACCTTCCCATTTCCTTGTTTAAGGTCATACAGGAGTGTGTCACTACTCGTTATACTCAGTGTAGTCCTGCGGAGATCATGGACCCTTTGTAAATGGTATTACTTTCAATTCTGCACTTGGAATATAAATATTTAAATGCAAGTGGTTCGATCCAGACAAGAGAATGACCTTCAAATGTGGAGGCACAAGCCATGCTTCCCCTCCACCTGCCATAACCTATTGAGATATCCTGCTCACAGACAGACAAACAGACAAACAAATAAGGGTGAAACATAAGCGATAAACAATATTAGAGCTATAAACATGCACCAAAAAGAGGGCCTGAGCCACATGGGCATGCCAGTATAACTTTTATAATACATCTGCATACATGCACACACTTTTGAACCATTGCCCTTTGGCTGCATTTATGCTTTGAAATGACCCCGAGGGTTTGTAGTGTAGCACAATGTGATGGTGACATCATGGTGTTGCTGTAAGTTGGCGAACAAATTGTAATATCTATATGCAGTACTGTATATAGTTATGCGGTTCAGTTTTTATTTAAGCCAAACTGGAAATGATCATAAATAAGCGATTTTGCAGTGTGCCGACCTGATGAGTCCAAAAATAATGGTGAAACCTGGGTAGGCGGCTCTGAATTAATTTACTTGTGACCATAAATGCTGGTCCTTAAAGACCTGAGGTCGGCACACTGCACCTGAGGTCCTTAAAGACCTGAGGTGGCATGGAGATCATCCGAGTCTGACTGATGGGTCGGTATAATTTATCCGAGTCTGACTGATGTCAGTGTCATGTCGCATTTAGGGTCAGAAGATTCATTTTTGTTCTATTTTTTTTTACGGCCCAGGGTTCAAGGTTCACCATGAGGGGAAGCCCTTGGGTTCTTTCTGATCGCCCGGTCCTGAGGCCACCAGCTGCAGCTGATTCAGTGTAAGTGGTTTTGGAGAATCTGTGGACTTCATGTCAACGTAAGTGGGAGGCCAACTGTTCACAATGGCCTTGGCCATGACTCATGAGAGTTCTCACCAGCTCATTGTCCAACTGGTGGCCATGCTGCTGTAGGAGAACCGATATGGCATTTCTGGTGGAATGAATCATCCTCTCCCATGTTCCTCCCATGTGAATGGCACGGGGGAACATTCATATTGAAGACAACCGAGTCACAACTGTCCTTGAGCAACTCTTGCAAAATTTTTGTATTGTCCATTTCAGTCAGGGTGGCATCCATTTCGCTCTTGCCTCCAATGAAATTAGTGTCTCTGTCCAACTGAAGTTGGCTGATGCGATCTCTCCTGCGAATCTACGACATGCGTCAACAAAGGAGTCTGTGTTCATGGAGTCTGAGGTCTCGATATGAATGGCATGTGATGCCATGTACATGAAGATTACTCCCCAACGTTTGAGGTCCTTTCATCCTTCTTTGATGATGAATGGACCGAAGTAGTCAATGGCACTGGATGTGAAAGTTGGAGCTGTATCCAGTCTGTCTTGTGATAGGTCAGACATCTTTTGTCCACATGGAGTACCTCAACATTTCCAGCATGTCACACATCTCAACACATGCAATGTCACAGCGGCTCTGACTCCAACTATCCAAAATCCAGCTTCACATATTCCATTCAACGTCATGCGACTCTCAACATGATAATGGTCGATGATGATGCTACTCGTGTGGTTGTGATGTGGAAACAGAATGGGATGTTTGACATCACCTGGCACCATTGCTCTCTTGATGCATCCACCAACTCTCAATATTTTGTTGTTATTCAGAAATGGGTCAAGCATGTATAGTGGGCACCTCGATGACTGACTGATAGCTGCATCGATTCCCATCATTTGAATAACTACTAGATTCAGATCTGCTCAGAATACAGGTTTTCTTCGGGAAAGCCTGAGCCTGTACCAGTCTCACAACTACTTGCCTGCCTGATGCATTTCAGCCACAAAGACAGGAGCATATGTCTTCATCCAGTCATCGAGCAACTGGAGGTTGACAGGAATTCTGGATGGCATTTTCATATTATGGTTTCAAAAGTTTTTCAATGAAATGAAGACACACTGCTATGGCCCTCTTGAAGCGAAACCAGCTGGAGAAATGCTGAAATCTATCCATCAGACTCGCAGAGCCAGTGGGGTGTGGCCTGGACACTGAACCCTGTTACATTCTTCACCTCAGGATCAGCTGTTGTCAGCTGGACACATTATTCATCAGTTGGTGGGATACCAGTCGTTGAAATGAATTCTGGACACATCCACCATAGTTTACTGTCAATCAGTTATTGAGCTGACAGACCATGGGAGGTGAGATCTGCTGAGTTGCTGTTGGTGTCAATATATCTCCAGTCCTGTGGCAAAGTGTAGTATCGTATCTTCTGCACATGATTGGCAACGAAGATGTGGAGTCGTCTCCTCTCATTGGGGATATACCCAAGTACCACTTTGTTGTCAGTATGGAAGAATGGAGTGATGCTGCTGTATTACAATTCCTTCAGTAGAAAACAACTCACTTTCACAGAGGTGACAGCCGCTATGAGCTCGAGTCATCCGCTATTTCATTTCCCCATAACCAGTGTCGAGCTCACTCGACCTTTGGCATCTGTCAGTTGAAGATAACTGCATTGACTGTAGCCGTCCAAGCTAGCATAAGAGAAGTCGTGTATTTTTACTGATTTTACATCACCAATGTCCTTTGGCTCGTAGCATCGGGGAATCTCAAGTAAAGACAAGTGACGAATATCACATCTCCATTTCTCCCACTGGGCCTTGGTGCTTTCAGAGACTGTATCATCCCAGTCACATCTTTCATGGCACAACTCCTGGAGAATGCGTTTTCTCATGAGCAGGAAAGGGGCAACAAGATCAAGGAGGTTAAATATAGAGCTGACTGTGTACATAATTCCACAGCGAGTGAGTGGTTTATCCTGGAGTTCAACTTAAAACTGGAAAGTGTCATATTGAACAAACCACTTCACTCCTAGAGTGCTCTAAATTGGCAAATCTTCTTGAAACATGTCAACCAATCAGTTACAACCAATCAGAAGTCCAATTTCAGTGTCCTTTAGATGGAGAAGGAGCAAGTTAGTAACTCCTTTCAAGTGTGGCCACTGCCTTCCTGTAACTGACCTCAGAATCTGGCTGTGATTGGCATTAATCGACTGTCTCAAGTAGGTACCTGACAATGGCATCTCTTTGTTCTTATTTAATCCCTTGACAATGAGACCATGTATTTTCTTGGAAGACACTCTACCTTTGGCCAGTATGGTAGACAAACTTAGTTTAACTGCTTCTCCATCCACTTTGAGCTTGTCCAGGATAGAATCTGAAACAAAGCGGGAGTCAGCATGTCTGCAAGGAGGTCATACACAATTACAATGGTCTGCGGATTGCCTTGGCGGTGAAGCAAAACATGGACGATGAGGGTACGAGAACAGCTTTGGGCAACACCGCACACCTGAACACAATGTGCAGTGGTGATCTGGACTTTGGACACCTTGTCAGCGGGGATGTCCTTTGTTTCTTTCTCAGGTGATGGCTGTGAATATTCATGGAACAGTGTCAGGTGAGAGTGTCCATTGGTGGAGCACTGCTTCCAATGTCTGCATTTGTGTAGTCTGTGACCCCACTTCATACATCCAAAATACAGACCTCTTTTCTGAAGATATTCCAATCTGTTGCTGAGACTCATGGCCTTGAAACTGAGACATGTTTTGAGGTTGTGGTGACTGGCACAGAACACATTTCAGCATGGCATCTGATGAGTTATGGTGACCACTGTCTTTGTGAGACATGGAGTTTGATGAAACCTCATTTGCCTTCGAAGCGAAACTCCTGGCACGACCAAACTTGTGATAAATAGTGGGTTTGATGTTCTCTTTCTTGCTGTCATTGGATCTTAGGTTGAAGGGGCTGCAGGCAATGCGTGCCTCTTGACCTATAACCTTGCACAGCTCGGAGAAGGGATGGTAGTGAACATACTGAGTGTCAGTACAAAGATCAATGCCTGGTGTTGACTTAATGGTTAGAGTGGTGGGCTTGGGATCCAAGGATCCTGAGTTCAAGCCAACTTGGCTGTTGAATTAATACCAGGTGGGGTTGACTCTGCCTGTCATCTTTCCGAGGTCGGCAAAATGAGTGCCAGCTTGCTGGTATCCTGTGTCAGAATAGCGACCCATCCAGGATTGTGCCCAATAGCCAAGAAGAGTGCTTAGGCAGCACCAACGCTCTGTACAGAGTATGGTCCCAATGGATGGATGGAGTATGAAGATCAGCATCAGTACAATCAGGGCCATGTGTCCATTGATCGATGACACAAACCACTTTTTGTGGATATGCTTTGAGAATTTCAGAAGAATCTTATTGTGCTCAGCCAGGTCATCAAGTACATTTAACTGGCTGAGAGTGGCCATGGCTTTCTCACAATGGAATAAGAAGTCAGACAAGTTGTGGAATGGTTTGCCATCTCCTTGCTTGACTGTCAGCCATTTCCCTGTCCTCTCACGAAAGGTGGATGTGAACATAAACTTGTTGCCACATCGAACAGCCAACAGTCACTTGCTTTTTCTTCTTGCATATGGCAGCTTAGCTGCCAGGCAGCAATCATTTTGTTGGGGCATGACGATGCTGCTGATGCCGTGCCCTTATACCAGTACACTGGTACTCATTTCATCAACCTTGGAAGGATGACAGGCTGAGTCAACCCCACCTGGTGTTAATTCAGTGGTTAACGGGGCTCAAACTCAGGACCCGAAGATCCCAAACCAGCCACCCCAACCACAAAGCCAACACCAGGCTTCAGTCACTTTGCTATGGTGTAGGCATCTGTAGTGTTGATGGCGAGTATGCCCTTGATGCACTCATGAGCCTCTC
>NC_140978.1:10495316-10497816 GCF_056783735.1 Eptatretus burgeri
CTCAGCCTGTCATCCTTCCGAGGTCGGCGAAATGAGTACCAGTGTACTGGGCCGGTGTACACCCCAGTTAAAATAGGTGTACCATATCCCTGTGTTGTAAGAGACGACCAGGGTTGCGTCAGGAAGGGCATCCGGCGTAAAACATGTGCCAAATCACTCTGCGGATCATTCGGATGATCCTCTGTGGCGACCCCGAAAAGGAGCAGCCGAAAGAAGAAGATATATATATATATATATATATATATATATATATATATATATATATATATATATATATATATATATATGTCAGATATATACAGACACACACATATATAGATATATATATTTTTTTTTTTTTACAGCTCTGGAAAAAATTAACAGACCAGTGCAAAATTATCAGTTTTTCTTGGTTTACTATTGATAGGTATGTGTTTGAGCAAAATGGACATTTTTGTTTTATTCTGTAAACTACTGACAACATTTCTCCCAAATTCCGAATAAAATTATTGTCATTTCGAGCATTTATTTGCAGAAAATGACAACTGTTCAAAATAACAACAAAGATTCAGTGTTTTCAGACCTCAAATAATACAAACAAAAGAAGTTCATATTCATTTTTAAACAACACAATACTAATGTTTTCACATAGGAAGAGTTCAGAAATCAATATTTCTGAAGAAAACAAGAAAACAAGAAACAAGAAAACCTCTGAAACAAAAAAAATGTCAGGATGGGCCCCAGGAAGGTTATAGGCGAGGTGGCGAAGGCCCGTCTGCCAGGGGAGCAGGGGGCGATTTTCAACGGTAGTTTATATTTAATGGAATTTTACGGCCGTGGTCACTGTTGAAATTGATTAGAATGGCCGCGGCCTTCTTCATTTCGGCTCAAAATATCCACCTTCATTTCAGTAAGGGGTCACGATTCATGGACCAAGCTGTGAAGTTTTCTATTTTCAAAGTTTGGTGCCGAGGGCTCTCTTCAGGAACATTACTGAGCCCAAGATGGCTTCCAACTGTAGTTTTTGTTGTAGTATTCCCAGGGATGGTTTTTAATATCTCTGTGAGGTTCTTCGTCATCACTGGTACAACTTTGGTATTCTTCAGCTTCCAGGATCTTTTCACTTCATGCTTGATGTCTTGGTATTTGGTCATTTTATTAACTTCTGCATTGTTAATCCAAAATCACCGGTATCAACACCTCAATTAGCAATGCCTTCTTCTCTTTTTTTTTTTTTTGTTTTTTTTGTACCTAAGTATGATATCTGGTCGCAATGCTATATTTTCAATGTTCGCACCCGATGGCATCATAAGGTCTTACGTGAACGGAACTTCAATGTTTCCAGTGATTGCTTTTGTTTCATTTTCCCACTGATTTTCTGGAACTGGAATATCAAAGTTTTTGCAGATGTGCTAGCAGATTACTTTACAAACTTGTGTTGTTGTGTGTACAGCTATTCTGACAGGTTTTTTTTTTTCGAGTTCGGTCATTATGCATCACATATCATTCTCTTTGCTAACCCCACCACCACCCCTCACCTGTGTTTGTGTTTTTTTTCCTCCTCTCCCCCACCCTTTTCTCTCACTCTGTCCCTTCCTCACTCCCCCTCCTCATAAAATGCAGCACTCTCCTCCCACACCTCTGCCACTCTCTTGGTGTCTCTGCGGGTGTGTGTGTGTGTGTGTGTGTGTGTGTGTGTGTGTGTGTGTGTGTGTGTGTGTGTGTGTGTGTGTGTGTGTGTGTGTGTGTGTGTGTGTGTGTGTGCGCGCGCGCGCACGCACGCGTGTGTGTGAGATGCACCTCTCCCTCCCGCAGTGAATAGTAACGTTTGGTGAGGTGTCGCTCTCCCCACCTCCCCCCCTAACTCCCGCTCCTCTCTCTCTCTCCCTCCCTCTTTCAAACCCCACCCCCCCCGCCCCCCACACTTTATTGACCCGTCAGCGAAGCGACGGATTGTATTTGCTAGTGTGTATGTGTGCATGTATGTTTGTATGTATGTATGTATGTATGTATGTATATATATATATATATATATATATATATATATATATATACATATACATATACATATACATATATATATATATATATATATATATATATATATATATATATATATATATATATATATACACATGTGTATATATATATATATTTAGGGCGCTTTTCGCTCCTATGGTAAAAATTCAAATTTGCAATAGAAGTTTGCAGAACCTTCCAAATGGTGAGGTTTCATGAAAAACTAAAATCTTCCAAGTTTTATTAAGATTAAATAATATTTAGGACTTGTGCAGGCACTTGACATCCTTCTCCATTAGTACAACATGGCTAAATTAAAATGAAAATCTCTTTTGATGAAAACAATTAAAAAAAATTATCCTGAAAAGTAAATAATATGCCTTTATAAAATCAAAGTTTCCTTTGAGGCCTTTGGGTATTTCCGTCGGTCATCCTCCATCACTTGAACAAGGTACTGCACTTGAGCTTCATCTCTTGTTCGACCAGCTTTCGTGAAATCTTG
>NC_140978.1:10502816-10550316 GCF_056783735.1 Eptatretus burgeri
GTTCCGATAACCTGAACAGATTTTCTGCAATTGTGGTTTTTCTGCATAACTAGTAATAGCTGTAGTGGGGGAGAGATGCTGTTGCACAGCTACTGTATGTATGGCACAGCCATGAACACTCAAAACAGAATGTATCTGTGTGCCTCAGCAAGCCCATGAGGATGAATTTTTGAAACCAAATACAGGAAGGAAAAAAAAAAGAACTTTCATTATTGTCATTCGACGAATCATTCGATCACTCCATGGAGTGAATGATCACACTTGGTATTTTAATGTTTGAACTATGATTGATTATTAGTTGCCTTTGCTTGATAGAAAGAATGACCCTAACAAGACATTTCAGTGACTACAGTATTTGCAAATTGGATATACCCAAGGACCTGTGGTTAATTCCATTCCACAATATCACACCTTATTGCCTGCACCTGTTTGATCTGATAATCAAGCCCAATTTGGTGGACAGGAATATGCATCAGGCTGCTCATGCAGATGGTAATTTTTCAACAAGCAAAGGTCATTTAAAATAAAGGCAAATGAAATGCATTATTCAGGGGGGTAGATGTGCGAACAGCAATTGAAATTTCATGTCGCAGTTTTTCCAAACGTTCTGCCTCAAAATGATTGATCAGAAGTGCTGCCATGTCACCGCCAACCGCATATGTCAGTGCTGTGATGAATGGAGCGACTCATTTGCATTGCTTTTACATTGACCTTAGTTTGTGCAAATGTATTTCATTTTTGCAGAAGGGCAGTCAAAATGACGAAGGTATTTTTGGTAGCCTGGTGACCAAATGTATAGGGAACAGCAACAACGGGACAGGCTCTGACTTACGGCGGAGTGTCGGAGGTCTTGTGACGGGTTAGGGGAGTCCACGACAAGGCGTGAACTCCTTAAGACTGGAAAATTTATCTTGGGACGACCTGCCAGTCAATCCGAGGATGTGGAAATTTCTGCTGAGTCGTCCTCGGAATCGAACCCAAATCAGTAACCGCACTGCAACAAGGCTTTTTCAATTCACCAACAAGGCTCCAATTGGACTTAACCACCAAGGCTCTATCGACTCAACTACAAAAGCTCTATATTGACTCAACCACCACAGCTCTATATACACTCAACCACCAAGGCTCCATCAACTCAAGTGAAGCCTTGGTGGTATATGGAGTGAATGATACCACAATACCACCAAGGCTCTATACTACCAAGGCTTCACTTACTCAACCACCAAGGCTCTACCGACTCAACCATCACAGCTCTATCAACTCAACCACCAAGGCTCTATATCGACTCAACCACCAAGGCTCTATATCGACTCAACCACCATGGCTTATATTAACTCAACCACCACAGCTCTATATTGACTCAACCACCAAGGCTCTATTGACTCATCCACCACAGCTCTATATCGACTCAACCACAAAGGCTCTACCGACTCAACCACAAAGGCTCTACCGACTCAACCACAAAGGCTCTATATCAACTCAACCACCATGGCTCAATACCGACTCAACCACCATGGCTAGATATCGACTCAACCACCATGGCTCTACCGACTCAACCACCAGTGCTTCATACACTCAACCACCACACAGTGCAAATGCAGGAAACTGTTCATCTTGTTTTCGTCTATCAAACTTCGGCATGGTTTCTCCAAAGAGTCATTTTCACTTTGAAGCGGCGACACACAGTGGTACATGACAGACAGCACACAAATCAACGAGAAACTACATGGTGTAACAAAAACGTAACGCAGCCCTTTGAAGTATTCAATGCTTGCCTGACACTTGTAGCTCATTAAAAGTTGACTTTGATCTTGCCTTTGCATGCAAGTTTGGAGAGTGTTACGTGGAAGCCATTTACAATGGTTTTATGTTTACTTAACTTTACTTTGGTAAATTAATTTATTTTGTGGTAGGGTAAATTGGCATTCACAATACAGGAGTACTTTTTCACATTTACCCTGTTAAAAGCTTTTCCTGTCTGCTCATGTCCTTTGCCGACATTATTTTCCCCCATATGTTCCCTTCTCTTGTTCATGTGTCCCTAATGTTTTTACATGTCTGTATGTTCCTTGCCTTGCCCTTGCCCAATTCCTTGCCCAATTCTTCATCCCAATTTATGACAATCTTCTTCTCCTGCATTGTCTATGTGTCGACCTAACACCACTTTGTGGTCAGCCTTTTCACGAGCCTCGATCACTATTAAAAAACAAAAGGAGGTTTGTAAACGCAATTCAGGATGGTTCCCGTCGTGTAAAGCCTTTTTTGGCTGCTGGTTGCATCATTGGTTGGGGGAATGGCGATGCCACTGATGCAGTGCCCCTATTACCAGTACACTGGTGCTCATTTCACCGACCTCAGAAGGACAACAGGCTGAGTCAACCCCCTGGTGTCAATTCAATGGCTACGGGGCTCGAACTGTTGGCTTAATGGTTAGGGTGGTGGGCTTGGGATCTGAGGATCCTGAGTTCAAATCCCACTTCGCTGTTGAATTAATACCAGGTGTGGGTGACTGCCTGTCATCCTTCTGAGGTTGGCAAAATGAGTGCCAGCTTGTTGGTGTGGGAGAAAATAATTATATTAATATACTCTCAAATATAATTGTTGCTGGTGTTTTATAAATTTAATTTTTATGCTGTAATGTCAGTTATGCTTCCCTTTACCAAAGAGTCTTTTGACCTAAATGTTGATAAAAGGAATGTCCTGCTATGGAACAAAGTGACCTGGTTGATAACACCAACTTTTGCCATGATTACATCATTCACTTTTCACCTAG
Organism: Eptatretus burgeri; assembly: GCF_056783735.1. Classification (NCBI taxonomy): domain Eukaryota; kingdom Metazoa; phylum Chordata; class Myxini; order Myxiniformes; family Myxinidae; genus Eptatretus; species Eptatretus burgeri. The sequence goes on from NC_140978.1 coordinate 10,505,590, forward strand.
AAGACACGTATTGCAGTTGGAGTTATTTTGCCTCAGGCTTATCAGCCCCCTCCACTCTCCCAAAAGCATATAAATGCCAGAAAATGTAATCTTAGCTTAGTGCAAATCATTGTGGATGCTTACCATCTCAGTGGGCTGTACTCCTTGGTACCAAGTTGAAATAAAATTATCTGATGTAATGTACTTTCCGTTGTGGACAGTGAATTAATTGTGGCTTTCATTTGAGTAACAGAATTTACATTGAGTCAGTTAAAACGTAATTTAAATAAAATTCTACAACACTGGTATCCTGTGTCAGAGTGGTGACCTGTCCAGGATTGTGCCCAATAGCCAAGGAGACTGCTTAGGCAGCACCAACATTCTGCACAGAGTATGGTCCCAATGGATGGATGGATGGATGGATGGGACTCAAATTCAGGACCCTAGGATCCCAAGCCACCACCTTACTCAAACTCAGGAGGCAGGACCCTAAGATCCCAAGCCACCACCCTACTCGAACTCAGGACCCAAGGATCGCAAGCCACAACCCTAACCGCTCAGCCAACGCCAGGCTACAAGTCAATAGGTACAAAATAAATCGAACTTTCAGTTTCTGGTGATGGCCATTTCTCTTCTCTTCTCCAAGTGACCTGTTTCCATAGACCGCAGTCCGTAGCTTACTATAAACTGTTCAGAATTTGTCTCTTTTGTCATCCATTGCTCACTTTTGTTTGTGTCGATTGTTGTTCGTAATGTTTGCTCATTACTGCATCTTTTGTGTGCCCATGTGTTACCTCCGCCACCAAAGGTGAATGGGAGTTTTGTTTTCACCCATTTGTCTGTTTCTTTGTCTGTGTGCAGAATATCTCCAAAAGTTGTGGACGGATTCAGACGAAACTTGGTGAACCGGTTTGGTGTGTGACAAGGACTAATTGATTCGATTTTTGTGAAGATCCGGATTGGGATCCGGCCTATCAATGGGATACAAAATGTGAACTGTTCAGCCTGGTGAATGTATTCGCTCCACCGAGTGCCGTTCTAGTTCATTTTGATTTTGGGTACGTTACCTAGGCTGGCTAGGCCGATCCATTTTCTCCCAACTCACACACCAGTTTGTCATTCTTTCCTCCCATAGTCTCTCAACATCACAATTCTCACTCTCGCTAAGTTTATCACCTTCCACCTAAAAAATAAATAAATAAATTGAGTCTTGGGAAACCATACCCTGGGAAGTCTTGGGAAACAAGGGCATTGGTGGGGTCTGCGAGCTTCAAATATGATTGGTCGTGATGACATAAAATGCCAAAATATTTTGTCCAAATACTGCTAAACGAAAGGATTTTGAAAGTGCCAAGAAGGTGATTTGTGTTCGACAGAATTCAAGTATATAATTCAGTTGAAATAAACTATGGATTTTAAAGGTTGTAGAAAAACAACAAAAATTTCAGAAGTTTATCACCAATTGATGCGTATGTTTTTTTTACACCACCTTATCTAACACGTTACATTAGTTATTCATGTCTGTTGTTTGTGTCCTTTATGACGTCCTTAAAAACAGTAAATTTCCTGTTGGAAATGATTTTCAATTTTGTTTGACTGCCAGACAGGCAGATAGGGTAACAAAACGATCTCACTCCTCTCTGCACATGTACGATCGGGCCAAATTCAGAACCAAAGTGCAGTAAATCTGCATGTTCGCGTTCAAGATATAATATTCAATTGAAATCAAGTTGTTCCTCCATCATTAACTGACGTTTGTGGACAGACAGATAAAGTGAAGCAATTGTTTCACCCCGCTTTATGCTTCACATGCGCCGGTTAAAAAGCCTTCTTACCTCGTGTTTTGAATGTCCGTTTTGTTCTTTGTTGTCCACATGTTTGGCAGTTCTGTCCCCTCATTCACTCCTTGCTTACCTATTTATTCCCACCCCCCCCTTTTTTTCACCCTTTCTGAAAATCATCCCCTCGTTCTTTTCTTATTGAACATTCCAAGCTAAACTGTGTGTGTGTGTGTGTGTGTGTGTGTGTGTGTGTGTGTGTGTGTGTGTGTGTGTGTGTGTGTGTGTGTGTGTGTGTGTGTGTGTGTGTGTGTGTGTGTGTGTGTGTGTGTGTGTGTGCTCTTTTCTTCTTGAAATGACAAACAAATAAAGTTATTAATTATTATCAATCTTTCTGAGCTCATTCCTTCAGTCACTCATTCCCCTCCTCTCCCTCTTTCTGGTTCCTCTCCTCCCACTTTGTCAATGAAATTATTTTTCATGGCAGTTTTTTAATGCATAATCTTCCTCCAGTCTCATTTACAAATGTTATTCCCACATACTGCTTATTCTTCCCTTCCGTTTTCTTCCATTCCTGTATCGCTCGTGAACTTACACCCAATCTCCCATCGTGTTCATACAGCGCTGCACTTCTGCATGTCCTCAATGACCCTTGCCACCATCCAATCCTGATGTCAGTCTTCATCTTTCTAACCTTGGACTTCTCAAAACAAACCTGTTTTGTAATGAGTGCATTACGATGGTGGTAAACCCATTCACATCAGAACCCTCCCCCATATCATCTCCTGCACGCCCATGTGCCTCCACCTGTACTTGAGGGTCCCCCAGCACCTTCTTTGGTCCGTTTTCCCCATACCCACCCCTCTCAGTTTCCCCCACCCCCTGCCCCCTTTCCATTCCTCTCACACCCCGACTTATAACCACCCACCCCAACTCTCCCCTCCCCCACCCTCTTTTTATGGGACGTTTTCCCATCACAAGGCCAATAGGCCACTTTAAAGTGGGGGCGACAAAAAAAGAAATTGTGGGAAGGGGAATCACTGGCAAAGGATATACCTCCACACATCTCTCTTATACTGGGAAAGGTTGCATGTTGCTGGGAAACAGGAAGCAGGTGCAGGTAGGGAATTCCAGAGTTTGGCAGTGTGTTGGGGGGAAAAGGGAGGAATATCGTACTGTGTGGGGTGAGACCTGAGAAACACAGACAGTGTGGGGTGAGCACTTGAAAGTATATAAAGGAGGGACAAGTGGTGAAAAGCCCTTTCAGCATCTTCCATTATAGTACCTGTAGAAGAGGCACAGAGAGGCCACAGAGCATCAAACTGAGAGAGGTTCCAGAGATGATGCCAGATCATGGCCTACCAGGTTAACAACTCGTCGCTGAATTCTGTCAATAAGAGACAGAAGATGAGTCAGCGCATCCGCCCAGATGTGACTACAGCATTCCATGACTGGACGTATGGTGGCCCTGTACAAGTGGAACAAGGCCTTTGGAGGGAAGTATTGGCGAGCCTGATGCAAGCAGCCAAGTCGCTGAGAGGCTTTTTTGGCAATGCCAGAAATGTACTTATCCCAACCAAGGTAATAAGTGATGTCCAGACCAAGAAGACAGATGCCATCGAGTTATTGTAATGATGTTTGGTCCATAACCAGATGATGAAAAGAGGGGGATCTTGACCTGGACACGGATAGCAGGTGGGTCTTTGTTTGATCGATGCTGATGAACCATTCTTTTCCCCAGTTACTGACATTCTCAAGGTCCCGATTTAGAATGACACTGGCTTGAAGGTGGTATGATGCAGGCAGGGAAACAGGAGAAGTAGTGTATATGGTTGACTCATCAACATAAATGGCTAGCTGAGATGAAATGTTGGACAGGTCATTAATGTAGGGCAGAAACAAAGAAGGCCCCAACACAGAACTCTGGGAAACACCTGCAATAATGTTATGAGCTGCAGAAGATTGACCCCCATGCCACACAAAAATTTGGTGATATGTGAGAAAGTCTGACATTATTGCAAGCAAAGGCCCAGAGATAACATATGACTTGAGCTTGTGAATGAGACCTTTATGCCAACCTTTATCAAAAGCCTTTGAGATGTCAAGGGCTACAAGTCTGGCCTCACCACTCTGGTCAAGGGCCCTGGTTCACATGTATATGTGATGTAATGATATTAATTGTCACTATGGCAATTGGCTGGAAGATGGTACCTCTTCGACCAGCCACAACACTGCAGCAAAGGACCTCTGCAACTATGTGGGCCTGACCCAATCTGTGAACTTTACCACTGGGATTCTGCCAATGGCAAATTCTCCCTTCTTGTCTTGGTAATGACCAACTTTCCTGCTCATGTCTACTGATCCTCCACTGCTCCAATCACTTCATCCAATCATGATCTTGTGAGTCATCTTCTCTTTGTCTGTTGTCAGAGAGGCCTCAGTGCTTGAGAATGTGGTAGGTCACTGAGGTCACCTTTTAGAGACTGAAAGCAGCCCTCTCACTTCAGGATTGGTCTTCTATACCACCCCTAATATTAATGCTACCTGGTAATTCTTCCCCAAAAGCCTGTTCTCTCTCATACACAAACTTAACCCATCTTATCTACTACAATTATCGGACCAATACTCTCACACCTGGTACACCAAATACTCTTGTGAGACAGTGGTCTTCAAATAAACTTACCTTCTCTTCCTGGAAGATAATCTCAGATCATTCCATAAAGCCCACAACAAATGTGTCCCCACTTTCAGGAGAGGCAGAAAACATCTGGCCAACCTCAAGGCTGAGGTGCCCTCTCAAGTCTGTCTCTGGTGAATGATTCCTCTCAATGTCTTCCCACACTATGTAGTAGATGATAAATGGGGCTTCTGGGACTTCCATTCAAATAAATGGGGGAAAAGGGAAAAAAAAACTTTCTGGCTCAAACCCCAAAAGCCCAAAATAGGAGACTGATTTTCTTCCCACCTATCCCCTTCCCTCCCATACAAACAAATGTAAAATTGAGACTGATTTTCTCCCCCTCCCATACAAACAAATGTAAAATTGAGACTGAAAGATTGAGACTTACTGATTAAAGCACTTCTTCCCTTTCATATTTTCATTCCACTCAAAGAGCGAACCAACGAATATTTGTCCATGTTCGACTTTAGGGAATAACATAATTTTCTTATAACATTCATTTCCATAGAGTATATTCACAAAGAATAACTTGGAACTTAGTTCTTGGTATAAATGTCTTTGTTGAGCAGAGATGAAATTATAAACTTCTCTCAATGCTCGTATTTGACCACCTCCTGAGCCACATATCATTTTGAGATTGTAGTAAATTGTTTTTCCATTGTTCAATTGATAACCATCAAAGTTTTCAGTCCATTCAAGGATTTTAATTTTTTTTCTTGACATCCTCCAAGTTATTTGTAATGAAATTTATCCGCTTATTTGTTTTATCTACTTTTACCCCAGTTATTTATTCAAGAAGACTTATTTGATATTTCTCACATTCTTGATGTTTCCCATTTAAATACCAAGGCTGATTTCATCTCCACTCTTTGGTTTGGTTATTGCTTGGTTCTATCATTTATAAATCAGTAAAAAGACGGCGGGAGCCTGTTAAAATTCCCAACCCAATATCTTCACACTTATACTTATAACCATAAGGGAGACTATTGATTCCATCCTCTAAAATATATCTTTTATCATCAAAAGCTCCGAAAACTTTCTTATTTATCTCTTCTGTATATAATTGATGTTTATAACTTCTTATTGTATTCATTTTTCTGTACTCTTCCTTCTTTAAGGTTAAACAGTTGTAATAATGTTTAAAGTTTATTGTTTCCTTGATTATATTTTTCTTTATTCCCTTTAGCTTCTTATCACACCTTTCAATGTTATTATTATCAATAAACGTGAAAGCATAAGACTTTGATCTCAATCCTATAAATTCACTCATGACCTTCCCACCCAATTCATCTTTAAACTTACCAATAACCTTTTTTATTCTTTGATGAAAACAACACATCACCTGACTTATAATTACTTGTATTATATATATCAATATTATCAATCATATCCTCATATACATCACTTGTCTTAATTTCTAATATAATGCATGCCCGTACATGCGTGCCCGTATGTGCGTGGCAGTACGTGTGTAGCCGTACGTGCAAAAAAAATAAAAAAAACTTTCAAACCGCGTGCCAGAAACAACAACCACACAGGCCGTTCCTTTGCTCTCGAGTGCCCGTATGTGCGTCGCCGTACGTGCAAAAAAAAAAAACTTTCAAACAACCACACAGGCCGTTCCTTCGCTCTCGTAAACGATGACTGGATTGGGGCATTGTGTTTATCTATAAATGCACATAAGAAATCGAGAAATTATTATAATACAGTAAGTCATCATTCGTATTATAATACGAATTCGTATGAGTGCTGCAGTGGTGTCATTTTCACTGATGTTGCAAGTGGACTCATCAGTGAGAATGAGAGGACACTTGGTCCTACTATGGAAGGTGACAACTTTAGGCAGCAGAGTAGCTGCAATACCACTTGCAGCAGTCGCAAGAGCCACTTTGCCCTTTGCTCGCACTTTGTTGAGTATATGAGACAATGTGAATGTTTTCCCAGTCCCACCACTTGCATAAACTGCGATCATCCAGCCATGTACGTGTTCCACACTCATCATCACTTTATCGACAACAACGCGCTGCTCGTCATTAAGAAGGCACTCTGTTTTTTTTTTTTGTATACCTTGGTCGAGGCTCGTATGAGAGCAAACACACAACTCACAGCAAGGAGGCATGAGACAAGAGGGGCGGGAGTGGAAGGGACAAAACAGTGGGGAACAGACACATTAGGTGAACTGTGGAAGGGAGAGGGATGGGGATGGGACGGGGAACATGGCGAAGAGAAGATGGACATTTCAGGGACTTTCAGGAAGGAAAGCAGGAGAAATGAAGGAAGTGGGCTTGGGTGGATTATCGGGGGTAGAAAAGATCGAGGATTTGGATGGGGGAAGATAAGAGGTGGTGGTGAACAGCTGTTTTGAAAGCCTGGAGGGAAGAATGGGAAAGAATAGAGTGAGGAAGTTTATTCCAAAGGCGGGAAAAAGAGGAATGAAAGAGAGAAGATGAGCAGTGATTCGTGATTTTGGTAGTTTTACCAGAAGGGGGTTGTTGGCGGACCTTGAGCGCCCTGTGGAAATGTGGTGGGGACAAATCGCAGAGAGAGCAGGGGGGGGCAAGGCTGGAGAGGAGTCGGTAGAAGACAGAAAGACCACCGACCAACCTGCGGTGATTGAGTGAGAGGCCCAAAGACTCAGCTTCATTGCGGGAGATGCCGATGATCTTAAATGCCCTGGTTTCGACAGCGTTAAGCCGAGAAAGGTGGGAGGCAGGAGCACCAGCCCAGAGGGGAGAGCAGTACTCCATCAGGCTACGGACAAAAGCTTTGTAAGTGGTAAGGAGCTCAAGAGGGCCGAGGAAGGACTTAGCACGACAGAGGATTCCCAGTCGGCGACTGGCTTTTGAGGCGAGGTTGGAAATGTGACTTTCCCAGGAAAGGTCATGGCAGATAGTGAGACCTAGAAGCTTGAAAGAAAAGACTTCTTCCAGAGGATTGTTGAGAAAGTGGATGGGGGGGTTTTGTAAACGGTCCTTTCGAAGAGACATAGTGAGAGTGTGAGATTTGTCTGGATTGAAAGACATGTTCCACGTGTTGGACCAGTTTGTGATTTTATCCAGATCTGCAGTGAGCGAAGAAGCTGCTGCTTGCCGGTCTGAGGGATGACAGATGGTACGGCAGAGGGTGGAGTCGTCGGCAAAGAGAAATAGAGGATTTTCCAGAGAGTCCGAGAGATCATTGATAAAAAACAGAAAAAGAGCAGGGCCCAGAACGCTACCTTGAGGAACTCCAGCCTGCACAGGAAGAGGGGATGAAAGAACTCCATTTAGGGCCACACGTTGACTGCGATAGGAGAGGAAGTCTGCGAGCCATGAGTGGAGATGGCCTTGAATACCATGGGAAGAGAGTTTGGTGAGTAGGGCAGGGTGCCAGACTGTGTCAAAAGCACGTGATATGTCCAGGGATACGGCTTGGATTTCCTGTCTGGCATTGAGGACCTCCATCCATTGATGGGAGAGCAGAAGCAGCATATCCAGGGTCGAGTGACCTGGTCTGAAACCAAATTGATGATTGGAAATCAAGCCATTGGAGAAGAGGAAGGATTTCATATCTGAAGCGATGATGGATTCCATCACCTTGCTGATGATTGGGAGAAGGCTGATTGGTCTGTAGTTACAGGGATCTGTTTTTGCAACTTTTTTATGCAGGGCAGTGATGTTAGCAGATTTCCAAGCAGATGGCAGATGACCTTGGGCAAATGAGAGGGTGAATAGAACAGAGAGAGGGTGAGCAAGAGCAGAAGAGCAGGCTTTGAGGACACGTGGGCTGATGCCGTCTGGACCGGTTGCAGAATCTGACTCGAGGTTTGAAAGCAAGCTCTCCACCTTGTCAGGAGAAAAGGATACAGAGTCCAGGGACAGTTGGGTGCGACTGGGTAAAGTGGGTAGAGATAGTGATGGGTTTAGGACACAAGATTTAGCTGCAAACACCGAGTTTAGACATTCAGCTTTATCACGTGTGGAATCAGCAGTGCGGCCATTTGAGGTAAGGGAGGGGATGGAGGGGGAACATACACCAGAAACAGATTTGATTAAACGCCACCAGGATTTTGAGGAGGGAGAGAGGTTTGAGAGTTCAGACTTGAGATGAGAAAGATGTTGTTTTCTGGCTCTCCTGAGGGTAGATACACACTTGTTCCGAGCTTTGTGGAAAGAACTGAGATTGCCCTCAGTTGGGTTTGCTTTCCATGAGGCAAAGGCAAGTTGTTTCAGGACAACTGCCTCGCCACAAGCTTCAGTAAACCAAGGGCGGGAGGAAGGGTAAGACAACTGAACACGAGAGGGGATAAATCTGTGCATGAGGGAGAGCAAGTTTCTTTTAAAGAATTCCCAGGATGAGTTGATGTTTGAGAAAGTAGTGATAGGAGACCAGTCTGTCAGTTTGATGGCTGCTCGGAGACCCTGCCAGTCGGCTTGAGTGAAATGCCAGACTCGACGGCGGTGAGGTGGTTCTCTGATAACAGCCAGAGAGATGTCCACTTTGACAAGGACGTGGTCAGAAGAACCAATTGGAGCGAAGGAAGAGCAGCAGATATTGTCAGGGAAATTTGTCAAAACCAGATCCAGAAGAGATGGAGTACCATTGGTTGAGATCCGGGTCGGGAAGTTGACCGATTGAGTCAGTCCCAATGAGTCGCAGAAAGCTTTTGCTGAGGTGCCATGGCAGGTGAGAGAGGTACCCACACCTAGCCAACTGGCGTGATGACAATTGAAGTCACCACATAAGAGGAAGAGAGAGTTTGGATGAGAAGATAGAAGATGGTCCATGTTTTCGGATAGTGAGGTGTAGATGGAGTCATCACTGTTCGGTGGACGGTACAGTACACATATAAACATGAGGTGGGAGTGGAGGGGAAGCCGAAGCCAGAGGTATTCCTGGGGGTGTGGGGGAGTGAGAGCAGTGCATGGAGAGTGAGGAATAGAGTCTTTGATGAAGAGAGCAACACCTCCATCAGGGCGAGGCTCAGGTCTGTCATACCGTAAGAGGGAGTAGCCAGGGAGAGATACTTGGGAGTCAGACACGTCTTGGGAGAGGAAAGTTTCTGTTAGGCAGATAATGTCTGGTTTGTCAGTGGCAACCTGTATGGAAAGATCTGAAAGGTTTGAGCGAAGGCCCCGGATATTTGAGGTCCACACTTTTAATGAAGAGGAAGGGGAGGAGGCTTTGGGTGCAGGAGGTGGAGGGGGAGGGGGAGGGTAGGACAAGGGACGAGGGGGGCAGGTAAGGAGGGTTGCTGAAGGAGTGTGGGGTATTGCAGAATAACGAGGGGAGGGGCCAAATGAGGAGGAGAAAAGGCTCTGTGGTGCTGGGGGAGAGGGGGGACAAGAGACAAGGAAGAAGGCAGTTGAGGATTTGAGGAGGTGAAGTGAAGAGATGGAGGTGAGAGGGCAGTGGAGGGAGGCAGGTTGGTGGATGAGAGAGGGGCAACTTTGAGAAGCAAGAGTGAGGGCGATGAAAGGTGCGAGAAAGGTGAGGGGGGAATTTTTGAGAGAGGTGAGAGGGAGGCTTGGAGGGAGAAGAGTGGGATGGTTGCTTTGAGAGTGAGAGTGAGGGGTGAGGGGGGTGAGTTGGCACTGAATTTGGAAAAAAAGAATGGTTGATGGAAAGCGAGCATCCATGGCAAACTGTGGTTTTTAAAAGTTTTAGGTCAGAGATGCGATTTAACACAATTCTTGATGGATGCAATGAAGGCGAATTCAGAGAATGGAGAGAAGAAGCGCTGTAATCGTTGGATTTTTTAGGCTAGGAATGAAGGAGAGGTCGAAATGAGAGCAGTCTGTTAAAATAGCAGAAGAGTAGTGCATTGTGAAACAATAAAGAGTACCACATGTGTGAGAGAGGAAGATGAAGCATTATAAGATCGTTTTTGTTGTTAAAAATAATGTATGAGAGAGTTCAACAGATTCGGTCATGGAAGTGTAAAAAAAAATAAAAAATAAAAAATAAAAAATAAAAAATAAAAAATAAAAAATAAAAAATAAAAATAAAAAAAAAAATCGAGGAAGAAGACGAGGAGGAAGTTAAGAGGAAGAAGAATCGTGAGAAGGTGAGCGTGTTGTTGTTGGGTATATATATATATATATATATATATATATATATATATTTTGTTGTTAATATTAATGTATGAGAGAGTTCAACAGATTAGGTCATGGAAGTGTAAAAAAAAAAAATCGAGGAAGAAGACGAGGAGGAAGTTAAGAGGAAGAAGAAGCAAAATCGGGAGAAGGTGAGCGTGTTGTTGTTGTTGTAGGGTTTTTTTTTTTTTTTTTTTTTTTTTTTGAGATGAGAAAGAGATTAGTTGGGAGAATGGGGGATGTTTGGAAAGTGGGGAGGATCAAAATTGAAGGTAATGGGGAGGATAGAAATTGAAGGTAATGGGGAGAAAAAAACAAACAAACAAAAAAAAACGATCGAACACCGAGTGGAACCGGTAGGCCTCAAGTCTAGGTCTAGGCCTCAAGCACAGGTAAGAACGTCGACAAAAATACTCACAAAATAGCACGATTTTTGAAACAAAACCGAACTAGCAACACACAGTAACATGTAGGTGAGAAAATTAAACAGTTAAAACGGGACAAATAACAACCGGAAACTTAGCTTTGAGAACGTCAGCAGCGAGCCCCGAAGTAGACCTCTTGCTGCTCCAAAACCGGAACCGGAAGTGTTTGAGCGATGTGAGCCTCAAGTTCTCCTATATTGTGACGTTTCGTGCTCGACGACGCGGGGAATGCGAGACTGGATATGAACTGGTTCAGGCTCAGGAAAGCCAAAGCTCTTACTGAGCGAAAAGCCGTGCCTCTCAATTTTGTCCCTCAGCTCCAGTAGCATTTCACTCACAATGCGTCCATTTGGCTCATTCACACCTGCTGCACGCATGAATTCCTCGCACAGCACATACTTGTGCCTTTCCCAGAACTGCACGTGGTTTCCTCTGAGGACAAATATGAGCATGTTGGCAAATACCTCGCGGACTGCAGGGCAAAATGCAATATTTGCAGCCTCTTCCATAACAGAATCCACCTCCTGGTCATTGTCAACGATGCCATACGCAATGCAGGCTGCCAGATAGGTTTCCATGACCCTACCACCAACACGACAGAGATCCTGAAAGCATGTGGGGCCAGGCACGTGGTACAGTAGCATGCGGAGATAGTACAACTCGGCATTATGTGAGTTGACGGAAATAATGGGGAGCCGCCCAACCGTATCAGCCTTACGGTTATCCTGGAAACTCAGCCTTCTCTTCCGCAATTGAAACCTTTTCCTAAAGTAGGTGAAGTGTTGGAACACATCTGGATATAGAACATGACGCATGTGTGGATGGAGATTCATGGCTTCGAAAAAGGCAGTGAGCGTTGTTGCAGGGGGTCCTGACTCCACCACGTTCTGTACAGCACCTTCACCATTGAATGTGATCACCTGCTCATCCTGTAGATGGAATGCCAGCATCTCGACTGGTGGGTACTTGCTTTGAATGGGGAAATCGAAAATGTGCCAGTATCCCTCAGATGTGGTGATGCAACGCCCTAGTTCGTATTGTGTCACTTCATCATGTCGTACTGCCTCTCGCATCCTCTCATGTGGCTCTAGTCTGACCAGGCCCTGTCCATGCCCTTTTCAAGGTATTTGTACAGGTACTTCACACTGGTGACAGCACATACGATCTCAAGGTTGATGTGAGCATCGTACCTGAGGACAATATATGGATTGTAAGGCACAACCCATGCATTGTTAACTAATACGTTAGCACCGCCTCGTATTGTCTTCATGATGGGATCACCAGGTGCTGCTTCTGCCCGTCTTCTGTACAGGGGATAGGAGTCATCAGTGAAGCTTGTCGTTTCTCGTAGGGCTTTGGGATAGTCCTTTGTGCACTTCCGGTCTGCCATGCAAGGGCTCGAGATGTTCCATTCCCCACATGGGCCGTGAATCATGTGTGATGTCACGATACGGTGTAGTTCCGGATTTGTGCGTTTGTCAGGAATCTCAGCAGAGACATGGTGCCAGGTATGGTGCCAATCTCAGCATGGTGCCAGGTACGAGAGGGTGGATATAGTGTTTAATGTGTACAAGTAGTCAAGTCTGAAGTCTGAGGCAAGGTCGAAAAGGGGGCAAGGAATCATAAGAAGAGTGACAGGAACCAGTAAGACCCCAAGTAACTGGAGAAGGTTTTTTTCGAGATGACAGCAACAAGACTGAGCTGTTTCACTTCCTTGCGGAAAAGATGTGTGAAGCACAGACGACAAGCACAGTCATTGTCACAAAAGGAGAAGATGCCATTAGCAACAGAAGGAAGTCACTGGATGCTGTGTCTCCATGTTGTCATGAAGAAGCTGACACTCGAATATTTGTACACGCCAGGGATGAAACGACGGATGGTAGCAAGTCCATTATCATTAAGGCTAATGACACGGATGTACTAGTCCTAGCAATATCTGTACTGCCATCCTTACAGGAACTAGGTCTTGAGAACATGTGGATTGCCTTTGGTCAAGGAGCCAAGGCGCGATGGATTCCAGTCCATGAGGTAGTTTCTGCAATAGGGCCTGAGAAATCTAGAGGGATCCCATACCTCCATGCGCTCACTGGATGTGACGTTGTGTCTGCCTTCCACGGTAAAGGGAAGAAAACTGCATGGCAGACTTGGAACGTCTTTGATGATGTTTCTGAAACATTCACCAATCTCAGCCAGCATCCAACATTGATTTGTGATCTTGACTTTTTTGAATTTTTTTTTTTTCAAATTTTTCAAAATTTGGATTTTCAAATGGCCAATCAGGCAGATTTGATTAAAATCCCCTGGAGAACAAATGTGCCAAATTTGATGCTTGTATCATCATTTGCACGATTCCTCTCAAAAATTGCTGTTATCTGCCCCACTATTGTGGGCAGCAGAAGTTCACGAGAAAATTACGCCAGCGGCACGGTATACTTTACATTGAAGTTCAATAATAATTATCGGTGTATAGACACTGTGCATCAACATTTTTAGGTTGGCATTCCACTGCGACCGCAAACAAACCCAGGGTAGCTGTACTGCTATAGCAGGTTTGCCACCACATCGTTGATTTAATAACTACAGATGGAAACAATTGTAGTGTTGTGATTCATGTTTAGAATTTTAAGTGAGTCCATACTCCATACTAGTCAAGATTTCAGTTAGGATCATTGACACATGTCATGGTCAGTTTATGATTGAACTTCGAAGGATGATACTGATACGAAGTGACAGCAGAATTTAGAGCAGAATATCCAGTCGGATTCATGACAGTTAGATTCTATAGTATAGTCATCACTGGGTATTGATTTTGACCATTCTGTCAAAAACAAGTCTGAAGACGACGATGGTTCACGAGCGGCATTTGACGATGTAGATTGTTTCAGAAGTCAAGGATGAGACAATGTGATAATTTTTGACCAAGTTATAAAAATGATCAACATGATGTGGTACGGTTGACAAGTTATTAGCTGCAAAATGTCGAAAACCCGGTTTCGTTCAACAACTTTCAAAATTTGACCTTTACCTAACCTTTAAAGGTCACAAAACAATGTTGTGGACATTAAAATAAGGAAACAGGATACGTGTATAGCTTATTGGAGTTAGTTCGTCGAAGAAGGTCGAAAACCCGGTTCGATTCCCACAACTTTGAAAATTTGACCTTTGTGACCTTTAAAGGTCAAAGGTCAAGGATTATGACCTTTGGTGCAAAACTTCCTCTGGAACATTCCAGGAACAATATAACGCCATATAGGCTATATGGCATTTCGCACTCCTCGGATTATCCATACTTTGATGAAATCAGCGTAAAAACAAACTTGAAGGGGGCGCCACGGGGAAGGTGTTCGAGATAGAGAAAAATGGTTTCAAGACTTTAGGTGGGGAATGACCTCAAGATTATGCATAAAAAATATTGTCATCCTAGCTCTCAAAGTTTGGGTGGTCGTATGATTTTTTAATGTCAAAATACGCAATTTTCTAAGTTTTTGACCTTGTGACCTTGACCTTGGGACGAAAATGAAAAATGGGACAATGACAAGTTTTAGATAATTCATTTTGCTATTCAAACACCAAAGAACCCATTCCATTCAGTCAATTCCCTTGGAGAAGATAGATTTTAAATCCGACTACCCCCTAAAAATGGCTATTTTTTGGGTGTGGCTCTGCCCACTATGGGCGTAGCATGCCCTCATCCAAGAAAACACAACTCGACATTGATATGGAACACATAACCAAGTTTCATCAAGATCGGATCAAAGTCCACGGAGTTGTGCTCTGGACAGACAGACACTCTGGCTGGCACTCGTGAATCAATTAGTTAACGGTAGAAAGGAGTCCTACCTTCCAGATCCGTCACATTCATCATGATCATCATGATCATCACCGGGCGCGGCATCAGCGGCGACAGCAGCTGCAATCCCCACACCGAGCCTGTGCTGGCTGTGGTGTACTAGTAACGCCTTGACAGTGACCTTACTTTCGGGGCTTTCTTCCACATCAATCCACTGAGCAGCACATTCCTGAAATTTCTTAATGCTTTTCTCACTATAATGGAATTACTTTGTTGTGGGTATTGATGACATGCATCAAATAGAACCCCGAAGAACTGCCTTCAGAATCTTCGTCAGCACGAGCATCAGACGACATGTGCGCCGCCATGACAACTTGTGAGTTTACAGCTTGCCTGCAATCAGTGCTTCCACTCAGGCGGAAGTGAATTTCCCGAGAACTTGGAAAAAAATTTCCCTAATTTCCTTAGATGTTCCATATTTTAATATTTTATTTCCCTTAATAGAAATGAAATGTTATACATAAAGCAAGTTTAATTAAATCGCGTGATAACTCTAATACTTCGCCTCGGTACGGTTTGCCTCCACCTCGCTCACAAAAAGGCGGGAAATACAAATGTCTGCATCATGCACACACTGAAGGGGAACGGTCTCGGCTACTGAGCTGACCTAAATTCTGAAATACATTGACAGAGGCTTATTTTCCATTACTAAAATTAAGTAAAACATTCCATTTGGTACAAAACTTGAGTAGAAGGTAAACGAAGAGCAGTATGGGCCATGCATAAAATTTGGAAGTGTGGTTCTACGTCCGCGGAGCCGAGATCGTTCCCGTTTAACAATTTCGTCAAGTGGATTATTGCGAAAAATAAAAATTAGCAAATATCAAAAACAGGTGGATGGCCTCTTTGGCAATAACTGTGAACTTTAAACCGCAATTTGTGGCGTTTCCGACAGTTTGAAAACAGAAGAAATAAGAAAAATCTGAGTGTGGTACATTAGTTGTTTTTTTGTTGTTGTTGTTTTTTTGTATACCTTGTCGAGGCTCGTATAAGAGCTAACACACACACACACACACACACACACACACACACACACACACACACACACACACACACACACACACACACACACACACCAAGGGGGGCATGAGACAGGAGGGGAGGGAGTGCCAAGAACAAAACAGTGGGGAACAGACATTTGGAGATCTGTGGAAGGGAGAGGGATGGGACGGGGAACATGGGGAATAGAAGATGGACATTACATGGACTTTCAGGAAGGAAAGCAGGGAATTTGAAGGAGGTGGGCTTGGATGGATTATCGGGGGTAGAAAATATCGAGGATTTAGATGGGAAATGATAAGAGGTGGTGGTGAACAGCTGTTTTGAAGGTCTGGAGGGAAGAATGGGAATGAATAGAGTGAGGGAGTTTATTCCAAAGGCGGGAAAATAGAGGAATGAAAGAGTGAAGGCGAGCAGTGATTCGTGATTTAGGTAGTTTTACCAGAAGGGGGTTGTTGGCGGACCTTGAGCGCCCTGCGGAAATGTGGTGGGGACAAATCGCAGAGAGAGCAGGAGGGGTGAGGCTGGAGAGGAGATGGTAGAAGACAGAAAGACCACCGACCAACCTGCGCTGATTGAGTGAGAGGCCCAAAGACTCAGCCTCATTGCGGGAGATGCCAATGATCCGAAATGCCTTGGTTTCTGCAGCGTGAAGCCGAGAAAAGTGGGAGGCAGGAGCACCAGCCCAGAGGGGAGAGCAGTACTCCATCAGGCTGCGGACAAAAAGTTATGCTTTGAACCAGCAATATTCATATGTGGATAACATATCCAACACGACTAATTACTCAGGGCTCACGCTGTCAATGTCGAGACTTTGGATCATCAGAGATCTTTCTCTGAAGAGGAACTCTTCTCGAAGCGCTCGTGCCTCATCATTATTTGCATTGGCCTTCAATTTTTGTGCAGATGAAGCATAACATTCGTGGGCTGCAGAGCGGCCACGTACGTACGGTTTGGTGGCAAATTTGCTTTTTCAGTTTCAAGTCTGGTCGTCATCAAGGCAAACAGGCTTTCTTCTTTCAGAGTGGTACGGTGATCAGTCTTTATCAGCTTCAGCTGAATAAAAACTCTTTCCACGCTTGTGTTAGAGTTAAGTGAGGCAGAGACAGCAACACTCCCACCACGATCGACAACTTCGGGTATTTTGCGTTTCCGGTGACGGTTTTGTACTTTTTAACTTGTTGCCAGTATTCTAGTTCACCCATGGTGTCAGAGAGCCCGTTTTCTGTTGCTTGTGATCACCATTCAGGGTCAGCTTCCTCCAGTTTTACAATGTTCTTCAACCATGGCAGCTTCTGATACAAACCAGCAAGTGATGGAACTGACAAGTTGTAAGCAATGGATGGGGATATAACGTCCATAAAACCATACTGACCAACATCAGTAAATCGTTTCTGTATCTGGGTCGCCAGTTTTTTCAAGTAGCTTTGACAAGTTAGGTAACATTGTTGAACATCAGGATGCTGCTCGCCGATATCTGAGGTGATGGAAGCAATAATGATTGTAGCTCTCACACCCATATACACCTTGGTCAGTGAAACACGATTTCTCTCATCATTCAAGTCCATCATTAGCGGTTCATTCTGTCGAACGTAATGGATGTTCATGAAGTCACCACATACGTTTCGGAGAAGACTTTTCACTACTTGCTCCAATTTGTGGAGTGCAGGTGTCTTACTCTGGAACAATAGGTTGAAAGACACGAGCCTCTGCAGATTATGAGACAGGAATTCAAGATATGCTCTTGTGAATTAGTTGCGGAAACTGGTCAGTATGGCGTCGTTAGTACGAGTTGGGTCTTCGAATACCTGCAGCTCAAAATAGCGCGTTAGTGTATCGTATTGTTCTAGGAGCCTGTCTGAGACAAGACACTTGGAATTGCGCGAAGTGTCCTCGTCTTTTTGACAATATTGAGAAATGTGCGAAAACATTTCTGCATTGGTCTTCAACCGACTTTGGTAGCTCGGAAGCGGCATGCGACGCGCACAAATGAATTGTATGGCAAGAACACTTCACCTGAACCACCGATAGATGATTCTGAGCAATCAGCTGTGAGAGGGATTGTTTCAACACGAACATTACATTACAGGTGTCTGCACAAAATCCTACCATGTTTTCGAAGGGAATGTGCCTATCCCTAAGACATTGTGCAAGAGCATTTTAAATTGTCTGAGATTTTCCATCTGGAATGTTCTTGAGGTCCAGCAACACTTGTTTCATTTTGTATTCGTCGATATCGAAGTAAATTGCCAAAATTGCGAGCTGCGTGGTCATTGCTCAATCTGTTGTTTCGTCCAGTATGATGGAGAATTTGTGGCTTCGAAGATTCTCCACACCCTCATCCGCAATGGTAAGTCCAAGCACTTGCCGTATCACATTAGTGCACTTTTGTTTCCCCAATGTGACTTTTTTCAACGCTGCGTCACTTGGGAAAAGGTCTTTCATGAGGTCAATCAATGGCTCACACAAAGAGATGGGCAAATTGTTCTCTGCAATAAACGCTGACGTTTTAATTTCCATGGCTGCAGCCTTTCTATCAAGGCCAATAAAAGCGTCATGTACAGTTGGCTGAGACTTCTGTAGATCAGATTCCATTTTCGTGGCCTCAACGTGGTACTTGCTTGAAAGGTGGCGCATGAGTGCGGTTTTATGACATCCGACACCTGTTCTGAAAATTTTAGAGAACGGTTCGTACGAACCATCTTCTGCCCATTTTTTCATAAGCCATGGTTTGAATTCCGGCACTTTCAGCCAAGCATCTGCAAATTTCTGCTGGTACTGCTTTTTCGCAGGATGTACTTTTTCAAAAGATTCCGGAACCGGATGCACCCTTTTATCCGACATTATTCAATTCCCAACTGCTCGATCTGAAAATGAAATGAAAAGCAAAAACTCGGACTTGAAACACACTTTGAAATGAACGGGCTTGGCCAGTGTCGCCATAGATCAGGTAGGTTAGGGCAGGGCAAGACAAGTGCCAAAAGGACTTAAAAACATAGACCCATAATTTGACCTCGTTTCAAACATTCTGCTCTTGGAGAAGCAATAGAAATATCAATCAGCGCAAACAATACTGGAAAATCATTTCTGACAAAAGCTGATCATTTTCATTATTTTTAATCTGACTGTGCTGTGCTGCAGGTTCTCAATAAAACAAGTTGTTTTTGTTGTCGTTTCGTTGAGGAACGGACTGGTCAACCCTTGACTTGATTTGAACCACGTCACTTGTCAAGTTATTCATCTAAGCTACTAAAGTCAAAACAGACTCACATAAGGTTCTGAAAAAAATTACAAGAAGACCAAAAATTGCTGACGAAAGGATAAACTGACCTTTCACATGTTCAAATAGACCGCCCACTTGAAACGGCTGAGTGGTGAGACATGAGGATGAGAGAAAAAGCACGTGTACTTCCGGCTTCCACCTTCCGGCAAAGGTTGATTCCTCCACGCGAAAATGGAGCACGTGTACTTCCGGTTTCCGGGAAAGGTTAATTCCTCCACGCGTAAATGGAGCACGTGTACTTCCGGTTTCCGGAAAAGGTTGATTCCTCCACGCGTAAATGGAGCATGTGTACTTCCGGCTTCTGGGAAAGGTTGATTCCTCCACGCGTAAATGGAGCACGTGTACTTCCGGTATCCGGGAAAGGTTGATTCCTCCACGCGTAAATGGAGCACATGTACTTCCGGTTTCCAGGAAAGGTTGATTCCTCCACGCATAAATGGAGCACACAAAACGTGACTCCACCCTCATTGGCCGAAGCGTCCGATGGCAAACACGCATATTGCTATCTTTTTAAATTCAGTTGATTACTTCCATTATTTTCTCTCACAAATAATCCTAATTCATCGAAATTTGATCAATTTATGGATATTTTGAAAATTACTCTGGAATTTCGCTAACTTGTTGGCCTTCCCTAAAAATTTCCCAGGAGTGATGAAATTTTCCTAAAATAGGGAAATTTCCCTAAAAGTGGAAACCCTGCCTGCAATGAAGCACGTGATTGGTTGACGGGCGTGGTGCTGTACGTCAAAAGCGCTGTGATTGGACGATGTTTATAAGAAAAGTCACAATTTCGGGTGTTTTTTCCATATTTTGATATGATTTCAAATATGATTTCTATAATATTTTCACACAACATATTATAAATTCAGGTAGATGCACAAGGTGGGTTACGAAACGAAACAAAATGGGAGCTCGGCCCACGGTCTCTCTGTTCCTTCTGGTGTCCTGCTCTTCGACAAAGCATGACCTTGTTTACAAAAAAAAAACGACTCGTTAAGATGAATGGATACCTTCCGTTGAACCATAATTTTGTCTTGACTAATATTTGTTTGAATGAAGATTGCAAATTATTCATTCACTAGTGCATGCCCATAGGTGCGTGGCCGTACGTGCAAACAAAACAAAAAAAACTTTCAAACCGCGTGCCAAAAACAACAACCACACAGCCAATTCCTTCGTTCTCACGTGCCCGTACATGGACAAAAAATAAACAAAAAAAAAACTTTCAAACCGCGAGCCAGAAACGACAACCACACAGGCTGTTCATTCGCTCTCGCGTTCTCGCGACAACCACACTTCCACACACAGAGTTGATTAAAATCCAAATTAAAATCAAGTTTACTTCCCTCTTTGCTTGCCATGACATTCGCTGCCATGTAACCGACACGGCCCGTGACGTAATCGTCGGCCGGCCGCGCACCGGCCTACTGAGCCACGCCTACGCAGCAACGTGTCATGTCATTGGCTGGTAAATAAATGGCCGCAGCAATGTGTCCTGTCATTGGTTGGTAAATAAATGGCCATAACTTGGGAAGCACTTGTCCGGTTAATATCAAACCTTGAAAAGGCACATACTCAGGTCCCCAGCAATATACCTGGCAAGTTTCAATTCTCGGGGTTGGACACCGGGAACTTCGCCGACCCATAATGCAATGTCCGCATAGCAACGCTGGCAAAGGGGAAAACAAAGTACCTCGTTCGCTCGGATCGCCCTGCTATGCATTGCAGCGGTGTATGTAGCACTAGCGCTATCGCACGGCACTCGACTCGTACCTGTTACAAGTTTGTTTCTTTCGTAGCCTTTATTACACATTATTACTTGCAACAATGCTGAAAAGTTGCTGTATTTTCAGTTGTACCAATAACAAGGCAAAAAATTCAGAACTCTCCTTTTATCTCATACCGAGTTGGGCTACTGAACCAGAGAGGAGACTTCTGTGCCTTAGAGCCATCAAACGTGGCATCAATTTATATCAAATGTTAGAGTTTGATGGTTGATCAAACAAGTGTTAGAGGCTTTAACATGGTTACCTCCAACATTTTTGTGCAGCACAGTCTGCACCCAACCAGAGACAAAAAATTTGTGGGCTTCCAGTGATCGGTAGTTTTCCATTGCCTCATGTGTAAACACTCCTGAGATTAAAAAGAAAAATATATTCTGTGGTTAGTTAGTAAAATAGTACCAGGGTAATTAAGCAATGGTACATCACGCAAAAACATTAATGCCTTGGCCCTTGATTGCCATTAATAGGATTAGAACTTGCAAACTAAATGCAATGACAATGTGTCGGCCTTTCCTTAGTTCACTGCAGTCTTGTCCTCAGCCCAGGCGCTTCAACTCAGCAGCCACAAGAAACAGCCACGCACTGCTACATCATTACCAAATGTAGAGACACACAGGCACACATGCTCACTCACATACGGCAACGCTCATACACATAGTCATACACCTAATTGAAATCAGGGATAACACAGAATTTATACAACGTGAATGTGAGCAAAATTTTAATCATTCATTGACATTCTTGCTGGGTCAGTGAGTGATCCACAACTAGCACAGATGACTCACCATCACACAGTACAGACAAGGCAGGTCAATTAAAACTATTACTAACTGGCCACATCAGCTTGGGAGTTCATAAATAATTGAAATAATATATTAACAATCCAGTACAGTAATATTTGATAATACACAGTTAAAACTTGGTTTAAAATTGAATTACATACCTGGTGTCTTGACTAGATACGTGTATCCGTCCGGGTATTGCACGTTCGGCCAGTCCTTCGGGTTGTCGATCCACGAATCACCGGGGTACTGGTAGGGCCAAGAATCAAGCCCAATTATCAGTATTTTGGCTCGATATCTGGCCAATGCATCACCTCACAAATGTTCGATATATTGATACTAGTAAAGGTGCCCGTCTTCGACGGGCGTCACTGGCAACATATGATAAAAGACAGATAGCATGAATGTATTTTAAGCAATATATTGTTGCGGATTCGCGCCCGCCGGCGTGCGAGCGGCCACGTAACTCGAATCGCGGCACGTCGCCCACCGGACGGACAATCCCGTCGTGACCCTCTCGGACTAACGCCGGGAACTAGTCACAGGTGGGCCTTTCGGCCTCACCACGATCATGCCAATCGGTCCCCCGCGTGGGATAGGGTTGCTCGCCAAATTCGACCTACCTAAGTACCCACACGGAGGGTAGACCGGGCGATCGCACCTCGCCGCAGGTCGACTTCGGACACGGGCCACTTTAAGCGACCCGTTCCGTACTATCGGGATAACCGAGCGGTGTTATCGTCAACCTCGACGGTTCGATTAATTATTGGGCGTATTTAGCCCACGACCAACCCTTTACGTGAAGTAAGATGGAGATCCAATAGAAGAAAAGACGAAGCGAAACGGGAAAAACAGTTCAACATAAAGCACATTTATTCCGCGCAAACGGAAAGCACACATATACAATTATACACCAAAAGCAAATGTAACAAAAGAAGAAACACCACAATAATGCACAAAAAGCAAATGTAAAAGAGAAACACAATAGTTATGCACAAAAAGCAAATGTAAAAGAGAAACACAATGCAGATCTACTACCGACTACCGAGCACACGGCAACACTTATACAGTTTTACTTCACAGATGGCGCCGACAACACATATAGTCAAAGCAAAAGAAAAAGGGACCACCCTCAACTACAAGGGGGGCAGACGGGCCTGGGGCCGAGACCGCGTCGAGCCTACCCGTCTGGTGATGAGCCGCAAGATGGCGGTGGCGCCCCGACTCCGCGGGCCTCGCTGGCACTGCCTGGAAATGGGGTGGGAACGGGGCCCCCTTCTCACACTATCTCAGCGCGGGGGGAAACAAGAGGGGGGTTGTTGATGCTCGGGGGGAATGAGGATATTTCGCTGGCTTGGGTCCCGCGACGAGCGTCTCCACCGCGACCTCGGTCGCGTTACCGGCCTCCCCTCTCCGCAGCTCCCCGACTCTGACACGAGCGCCCTCTCGACTGCCTTCGCCGCCGCCACCTCTCCAACTCTCCCACTCTCCTCAACTCCGTCCAACTGCTTTCTCTGACTCTTCTCTTCTCAACTCTCCTTGACTGACTCAACTACTGCTTTTTCCCAACTCAACTACTTTTCGGCGAGCGAACGCGGCCCCTTATAGCCCCCGGGGCTTCGCTCCTTCACTTTCGACCCTTCACCTCTGGCTGGCTCCCCATTGGACAGAGGAAAAGTGGGCGTGAATGATTTTTGATCCGCGAATCTGCATATAGCGATTATACTCCGACGCACCTGGAGGCGGGGCCAAATCACCCCACGCTCGCCGATAGGACGGAACAGAAGTGGGCGTGAATCGTTCTTGATTCGATTTCTTCGGAAAGGCTGGTGTTTTTGCACCCGCCGCTCGGCGCGCGCCCTGCACGAGTCCAGGATCGGCGCCCACAAGCGGCGCGGGAATGGCGGTTATGCGATGGTTGCGAGAGCGAGATGTGACGGCAAGGGTCGTGGCTGTTGTTGTGAAGCGGCATTGCGGTTGGTGGTTGTTGTGTGATGGCTGTTGAGACGTGGTTGGTGGTGGTTGTGGTGGTAGTAATGGCGGCTGGTCCAAAATAAAGACAGTAAAAGAAAAACGGCTATCCTGAAGGGTCGCAGCCCGAATGAATGACATTTATTCCCTCTAAACAACGGGTTTGGACTAACTACACATATACTTACAGAGATATCTCACCTAAGGGACCTGAATGGTGGTTTGCGAATTTCGTCAACCACAACACTACCCCCTCCCCTTTTTACAGACTCGTCCCGAGTCGTCAAATTTCCGTGTGCCATCATGTGTAGATTTCCCCTAGTACATTTTACCTACGGATCCCTGAGTGCGACATTCATGGTATTCGTGTCCCCAAAATAAATAAACTGAGGGCTGAGTAACTACCTAAACAAACCCACTCACACGGACGACTCAAATAAAATTGCCGGCGCTAGGACAGACATGCCGGGGGCGCACTCATATTTACAGTACATCTTAACCTTAACTTACAAATTTTACACTAAACCATGGCCCAGGATCAATGGACTCTGCAAAAAGAAAGCAGTTAGCAGGGAGCCAGGCTGCTCGCATGCAGTCTCTGGCTCAAACAATGCAGGTGACAGGGAATGTGGCCGGCTGCTCACACACAGTCCAAGGCCTTCCCTTTTGAAACTGAACGCAGTGAAAAACGGTGCATGGACTGCACAAACGCAGTCTCCATGCCAGCTCAAGTGGCACACGCAATGAACACAACGGATGGATGGATGGACACAAACATGGTGCACGGGCCGCCACTGCAGGCCCGTGTTGTAGCTGCCAACAGGGCAGTTCTCGCAGCTTGCAAACTGTTGCTTTCTGATCCTGGCGCACATGGCAATGAACAGGGGGGGGGGGGGCAAAGCAAAAATTGAACGGGGCTGGTGAACAGGGGCAGTGGGCATGGCATGGCAAAGGCAGCAGGCAAACACAGCCTGCAGAAGAAGGCCGCTGCAGGCAAACACAGTCGGCAGATGAACTGGCCGGCACAGGCCTTGAAGCACAGCAGCTGCAGACAATCCGACCGGCACAGGCCTTGCAGCACAGCAGCTGCAGACAATCCGACTGGCACAGGCCTTGCAGCACAGCAGCTGCAGACGATCCAGCCAGCACAGGCCTTGCAGCACAACAACAGCTGCCGATGAAGTGGGCCGGCCTTTGCCTTGCAGCAACGCAGCCAGCAGATGAAGCTGGCCAGCCTTTGCCGTTCAGTGGAGGTTGGTGGAGGAAGTGCGGTGGTGCTGGCCACTCGGAAGGCGGGCTCGGACCTACCCTACGGTCTCCCTCCCAACCTATCGCCTTTGCCTGTCATTGTCTATACCCACTCCCTTAATTTGTCAAACCCCAATTTAGCCCCAACTTATTTTTTTGTTGTTTTTATGTTTACTTCCCCACTATAAATCGTCCCCTAACCCCCTGTACTGTCCTTGTTCGGCTAACCTATCCTGTCACCTAGCCTACTCCCAACCCCTACGTTCCCTTCCCGGAGGGGAACAAGGGAGAGCTAACGTCCTGTGCCGAGGCCCGATCCAAGCCTCAGAATGGCCTCCCCAGAGTTCAGCGATCTAACCCAAAGTGGGTCCAGCGGCCCACAACGAGAGCGAGGGGATGGATGGTGCGGAGGGGTACACTTCCTACCTACCCTAACCATTTAACTGTTAAACTACCCCGGGGCTTTCAACAAGCGCCTCGCGCTTAAACTATTGGTTCTAACAACCCAGATTCCCGTCGCCTGTGTTGGTGTCCTCACAATTTCGGGCCTCGCCCCCCAATTTTCTCTCCGTGCCCTCACACGGTCTCATGGCTGGGACACGTGGCTCCCTTTGGCAGGCACGACCCTCTGCCGAATCTCCCGCTATGGCAACCCCGGGCACTACACTGCCTCCGAGCCTACCAGCTCCCTAAACACCGGGGAGTGCCCCCCATGGCACCTCCCCTGAAACGCACACGTGGCAGGCTGGCTTCCCAGGCCCCTTTCCGAGGGTCACCAGTGCCCACAACACTGCCCACGCGCTAATGGCGCCCCGGGCCCCTGCATCAAGCAGGCGCACCCGTGCCCACGACGCTATCCCGGCCCCCCATGGGCCCTTGGCCTACCACGGCCGACTAGCCTGGTGCCCGGGGTACCCACTCAGCGATACTCACCTTTCGCAGCCACGCTCCCAGCCCGTCAACAGGGCTCCTGCACCCCTCCAAATGGGTTTCGAGCCTACATTCACACCAACAACAAAACGACCTCCATTTTTCAATTTAACTAACCCCCTAACTCACTCTACACTGACCCCGGGGGTCCCTTGGGCGGGAGTCACTCCTCCCCCCAATCACTCATCGCACCATGCATTCCAAACTCGCTCCATTCACACAGACCTGCTGGCCTCACTCACTCACCTTCACTCACCAACAACTCTTCAACACACACACCACTGAACTCTGCCATCCTTCTAACTACCTCCCCTAACTAACTCGTGCTCCCACGTCGTCCCTTAAACTACAGCACGTTCCTTTTAACACTACGTAGCTAAGCTACGTCCCCACTACACATCCAAAGTCTGTCTCTGTCTCCAAAATAATCCCATACTCCATTTTCCCAACCTAAATCTGACTAACAATCCCTCTAACTAATCCATTCCACGGGCCCCATGAGGACATACCCCTGCCCCATGGAGCCGGTCTAGCTAAGCTAACCCTTCCCCCAACTAGTTTCCATCCTGTGCCCAGGCAAGGGGGTCTTCCACCCCTTGCTCAGGAATCCTGTGCACCCGAAAGTGAGGCTTGCTTTTTTTTTTTTTCACATGCGCAGCACCAGCGCGGCAACTCACAGCTCGCGCACTTTACACCTGCCCGTGACGTCATGCAGCTGCACGTGTACCTCGTCCCTCCTTGGACGGTACCATCCGGCAGGGATACCCCTCCTGCCGGATTCCAACCCCACGTGCAGCCATGACGTCACCGTGCGCATAAAAAAAAACACAAGCCCCACGTCTCGAGGGGTTCCCCACGCGAACACATGTGCTTTGCCCGTTGGAGCTGAACACACACGATCGCGTGGAGAACCCGTCCGGTCCAAATCCGTAATCCTGCCTAAACTTTGTCCGTCGCGGGATCGGCAACATTCACCGCGCTCGTTTCCGGACCGGGACTTCACTCTCGCAAGCGAGCACGTGGGGGGCTCGTGCGTTGCACAGCACGGACCTCGTGCTCGCTGCTGGGTGAACCCGGCACGGTCCCCGAAACAACTACAGCCGCCACCCGGCTTTCTTTCCTCTCATGTCGCCGTCGTCGCCATTCAACACACGCGCTCCCGCGTGTTACGACGCTAACACACCTCACCATTAAACTCACACCGGGAGACGCGGCTGCATGTTCGCACATGCCGACCGACATCTCCCTCACACACAGCGACCTTGCACACGCTGTCTCTCTCACACTCGGCCGCTCACTCACGCATGCCATTTCCCTTGCACACGTGGCTCCACTCACTCGCGGCCTTTCACTCACTCGTGCCATTTCCCTCACACAAACCATTCTACTCACACACGCGGGGGCACTCATCCGCGGTGCCACACTCATACACTGTGCCTCACTCACACACGCGGGGGCACTCATCCGCGGTTCCTCACTCATACACCGTGCCTCTCACACACGCGGGGGCACTCATCCGCGGTGCCTCATCCACACACGGCGTGCTGGGAAGCACGCCCTTCTGCACACTTACCACCACACCACTCACACACGGGGTCGCTTCCACACACGGGGTCTTTGTCACCCACCCGGTCGCTCTCACACACGCCCTTGGACCCGCGCTATGCGTGCGTTGCAGCACGCATTTCGCCACACTCGTGAACACACACCTCGACACCACACACACCGGGACAACCACACTGGGGATTCGTGTCCCCACAAGGGTCTCAGGGGCCTCTATACCCCCCAAGCTCGGCGTGCACCCGTCCACAGCACTCCTCCCCTCGAATTCGCAAAGCACGACCGAACTCACCTGGTCGTGACTCGCCTCAAGGGGGCATACTCCCTCCCCTCGTTCCTGGAGGAGGATGTGGTGTAGCCATGCCCACGGGGAGGGGCATGATGATGATGCATGATGGGCGTGATGGTGGAGGAGTGGCCGTGGGGTTCGGCGAGGGATATGAGGTGTGCACGCCGTCTGAGGCGTCGTAGTAATACGGGAGTCGGCCGGCTCGTGAGTGTACCGCGTACGGAATAAAGGAGAGCCGCGGGCACAGTACGCCCGCGCTCGCACTCGTGCAACACAGCCCGGCTCGACTGTTCCTCCGCTTCGTGTCTGCCTGCTAAGCATCTCCCAATCCAGTATAGTACAGTTGGCGAACGAGGATCTTCGAATCGACGTGTGTAAGGGCGGCAAATGACCCGTGCGGTTCCAGGCTACGGAGCCAAAGGTCTCGCCGGCGCGAACATGGCAAAGGGTCGGTGCATGGCAAACGTACGCGTGCCCGCCTTCGTCGGAATCGACTTCGGCCACGTCGAGTGGGCAACGTTCGTTCATTTGGTTCATTTTCTTGTTCGTTTTGTCGAGGATACGCGTTTCGGCTCGAACGCGGCGTTGGACGTCGCACAAGCTCTGGAGAATATCCGAGGTCTCGATGGTCGGGACACAGCAGATGGTCTAGGGGTCATCGCGATGGGCCAGGCACGCACGGCCATGCGCACGGTCTGCGGCGCGGGTCGTGGGCGAGCGTGGCAATGCAATCACTCGGACGGCGGTCTGGGCTCTCGAGGTCGTCTACGGTGTGTGGGCCGAGGGTCATCGCCCATTGTTACGGTCATAGATGGCGGTGTGCGAGGCGATCCTTCCGTCCCGCGTCGAACCCTGCTTGCGATTGATCCGGAAATGACAAGATCAGTGGCAGGCGGGGAAGTGAGCGAGGCACGGATCGGGTGTCGAGTTGAGTCCACTCGTGCTGGCCGCGCATCGCATTCGGCTGTGCCGTGCAAATTCACGGCAGAGGAGCATCCGGCACGGTTCAGAGATCATTTTATTTCTGGTCTGCGAGCAGCCATTGACATTGTCTGCGAGCAGCCATTGACCGACATCACATTCGACTCGGCGATCGCGACTGTTTCATCTGTCGAGCAGACACCGGTGACCGCGCAAGTCCGCGCGATGGCTCAAGTGCCGCAGGGTGCTCGCACGCCTAGCGGTGCGGGACGAGAGCGCGCACCGCAGCACGGTCGCACCGGGAGCGAAGGGGCACCGCAGCACGGTCGCACCGGGAGCGAAGGGGCACCGCAGCACGATCGCACCGGGAGCGAAGGGGCACCGCAGCAGGACCCCAGTGACCTGGAGATCAGCCTGCAGCCGGGGCATGATGATGCCGGCGAGCCGGAGCAGGAGCCGGGCTCGGCGAGCCGGACCCTTTTGGGTCGGAACGGGTTCCGGTTCGTGCCTCCAGATGTGCCAGTGCTCTCTTCGAGACCTTCGTCGAATACCGAGGGCGAGGCTCTGGCGGCGGGGGCCGCGTCGATGCAGCGGGAGCCACTGTTCGTTGCTGCCTGCGGCGATGATGTGCGCTCCAGGAGCGGCGAGAGCCATATCGGCTCTCGCGATGAGTTCCCGCGCTTCGTTCGCGATGAGTTCCCGCGCTGTGGCAAGGTTCGTGAGGCAATGCGCATCGGTGTGGTTCAGGCAGCTTCAACAGGTGGCGGTGGGCCCGTGGCGTTAAAGGGAGTCGCGAGTCGCAGCATCAAGTCGACAACCAAGAAGCGGACTCGTGATGTGGGTTGTGGGTTGTTGTTCATTGCATATGTGCTTTTCCTTGCTCTAGTGATGCAGTTTAATGTTGTTGAAATAAATGCCAGCAGTTCTCATGTAAAAGTGGATGAGGCGGAGTTCAGTCAATGGGAGTTGGATTATGGTCAATGTGATGTGGGGGCGAATAAAGAAGGTTTGTTAGCCTCCAGTTGCTCCAGGCCGCAGGTAATTGCTTTGTCTTGTACTGGGATTTTATCAAAAAAGCGCGCTGTACGGAAAAATGAATTCGCAATGGTTCGAATGTTATTCCTATTGATTTATAACGAGCTTATGGTTGGAGTGGGGTTTAAATGGAATTACTACCGTCTAACTGCCGTGTGGGTCTCGGAGATCGACTCGGAGCCGGGACTCGTGCGCTGGTCGGCGTTACCCCCACCTCTGCTTTCAGCGAGGTCAGTCGTGCCTGGCGCCTGGTGCGTGGCTCTCTGGGTGCACTCAAGGCCGTTTTGGCCATGCGGTGGAATCTCAACTGATTATGGTGCGTGAGGGTTGGGGAGTGTTTGTTGCTTCCAGCCAAGGGTGCTGTTCAGCGCCCCCACCAAGGTCGGTTGGGTCTGGCGGTGGCGCCGCGGGTTCCAGACAGCGGGGGTCCGGCCTCGAAAGGTTTGTCTGTTTCAGGTCTGC
Source organism: Eptatretus burgeri (assembly GCF_056783735.1). NCBI lineage: Eukaryota > Metazoa > Chordata > Myxini > Myxiniformes > Myxinidae > Eptatretus > Eptatretus burgeri. Next base: position 10,535,640 of record NC_140978.1, read on the forward strand.
CTGGGGGCGGGTTTGCTGAGTCGTGCTGCTGTGCTTCTCCAGTAGCTCGCTTTCACGCATTATATGATGTGATGTGCTGTTATACTTCGCTGTTTTCATTTTATTTGCATGATTATTATACCGAGGTTCTTCGTGTTGTCTATGCTTCTTATAATACTGATCATTTAATAATCATACTTTTAGGAGGGAGGAGTGTGGTGTAGCCATGCCCACGGGGAGGGGCATGATGATGATGCATGATGGGCGTGATGGTGGAGGAGTGGCCGTGGGGTTCGGCGAGGGATATGAGGTGTGCACGCCGTCTGAGGCGTCGTAGTAATACGGGAGTCGGCCGGCTCGTGAGTGTACCGCGTACGGAATAAAGGAGAGCCGCGGGCACAGTACGCCCGCGCTCGCACTCGTGCAACACAGCCCGGCTCGACTGTTCCTCCGCTTCGTGTCTGCCTGCTAAGCATCTCCCAATTCAGTACAGTACAGAGGACATCCAGCTGCTCGCACTGGGTCCCTACACGCTCCGCGAGCTCACCCTCACTATCCTCCACTACCTCCGTGTGTGTGTGCGTCTCTAGCCTTGTCATTATCATGCAGTCTCTCCTCTATTTTTTCTGTCTCCCGTGTCTCTATAATTTATAAGTTTCTGTTGTCCCCTCCTGTCTATTAGTCTCCGCTTCTTTCTGACGTCTTTCCCTTATCTTTATATAGGTCAACCTTGCTTTCTCCTTAAGTCGCTCCCGTCCTTCCCTGTTTTTCACTCCTTGCTCTTTCACGATCTCCGCGTACCTCCTCCTTGCTTTCCGTATTAATTGTTCTTTTCTCTCCCTCCCAATTACTTTCACCTCGTCTCTTATCTCCCTTGTGCACGTCTCCGTCACGCTTCTCGCCCAATACGTCCCCCGAATTATTTTCTCCTTACCCGCCCCCACCGCGGGCCTGACAGCCGTTGCACTCCCTCCCAGCTCGTTCGCTCCCACACGTGGAGTCGCCATTTTGAGCTCCGCTGCCATTGCCTTCATGCCCGCCTGCAGGCTTCGGCCGATTTGCTGCATCTCACCCCGCAGTTCTTTCATTTCTTCCTTCATTCCTTGCGCATTCGTTTCCATTTGCTTGTTCATGCCTTTTATTTCGTTTTTCATTTCGTTCATATTTGTATCCATTTTTGCCAGCATGGCGAATAGCTGGGCCATGTCGGGTGCGCTTGGGTGAGCCGATTCGGCAAGGATCGGGGGAGTTTTGGCGGAGAGGGGGAGGGGAGGTGTCATACACCGCGGCCGCCGCCTCACGTATTTCGGGCTCTGGGTTCAGTTGGGGGAGTTCGTGTTCCTGCACAACCAACATTTCCTGCACGGGGATTTCATCCTGGACCATGGATCCTACATTACGACACATATACATTTCTAATACCCCCGGCTCCCGCTCGCCTTGAGACGCCATCTTATTTCTCGTAAAGGGTTAATTTGAATCACTCGTAATTTGGAGGGAATCGGGGGTCGCTCCTCTCACCCCTGGACCGATTCCCGTAAATTTAGCTGGAGACAGGAGAGCCCGTTTTCCCGCTCTCCGACACCAGTGCCGCGAGGAGGGAGATGGGTTTGTGTCCCACTCCTGACAACAGTGTTGCGGATTCGCGCCCGCCGGCGTGCGAGCGGCCACGTAACTCGAATCGCGGCACGTCGCCCACCGGACGAACAATCCCGTCGTGACCCTCTCGGACTAACGCCGGGAACTAGTCACGGGTGGGCCTTTCGGCCTCACCACAATCGTGCCAATCGGCCCCCCGCGTGGGATAGGGTTGCTCGCCAAATTCGACCTACCTAAGTACCCACACGGAGGGTAGACCGGGCGATCGCACCTCGCCGCTGGTCGACTTCGGACACGGGCCTCTTTAAGCGACCCGTTCCGTACTATCGGGATAACCGAGCGGTGTTATTGTCAACCTCGACGGTTCGATTAATTATTGGGCGTATTTAGCCCACGACCAACCCTTTACGTGAAGTAAGATGGAGATCCAATAGAAGAAAAGACGAAGCGAAACGGGAAAAACAGTTCAACATAAAGCACATTTATTCCGCGCAAACGGAAAGCACACATATACAATTATACACCAAAAGCAAATGTAACAAAAGAAGAAACACCACAATAATGCACAAAAAGCAAATGTAAAAGAGAAACACAATAGTTATGCACAAAAAGCAAATGTAAAAGAGAAACACAATGCAGATCTACCACCGACTACCGAGCACACGGCAACACTTATACAGTTTTACTTCACAGACGGCGCCGACAACACATGTACTCAAAGCAAAAGAAAAAGGGACCACCCTCAACTACAAGGGGGGCAGACGGGCCTGGGGCCGAGACCGCGTCGAGCCTACCCGTCTGGTGATGAGCCGCAAGATGGCGGTGGCGCCCCGACTCCGCGGGCCTCGCTGGCACTGCCTGGAAATGGGGTGGGAACGGGGCCCCCTTCTCACACTATCTCAGTGCGGGGGGAAACAGGAGGGGGGTTGTTGATGCTCGGGGGAATGAGGATATCTCGCTGGCTTGGGTCCCGCGACGAGCGTCTCCATCGCGACCTCGGTCGCGTTACCGGCCTCCGCTCTCTGCAGCTCCCCGACTCTGACACGAGCGCCCTCTCGACTGCCTTCGCCGCCGCCACCTCTCCCACTCTCCTCAACTCCGTCCAACTGCTTTCTCTGACTCTTCTCTTCTCAACTCTCCTTGACTGACTCAACTACTGCTTTTTTCCCAACTCAACTACTTTTTGGCGAGCGAACGCGGCCCCTTATAGCGCCCGGGGCTTCGCTCCTTCACCTTCGACCCTTCACCTCTGGCTGGCTCCCCATTGGACAGAGGAAAAGTGGGCGTGAATGATTTTTGATCCGCGAATCTGCATATAGCGATTATACTCCGACGCACCTGGAGGCGGGGCCAAATCGCCCCATGCTCGCCGATAGGACGGAACAGAAGTGGGCGTGAATCTTTCTTGATCCGATTTCTTCGGAAAGGCTGGTGTTTTTGCACCCGCCGCTCGGCGCGCGCCCTGCACGAGTCCAGGATCGGCGCCCACAAGCGGCGCGGGAATGGCGGTGATGCGATGGTTGCGAAAGCGAGATGTGACGTCAAGGGTCGTGGCTGTTGTTGTGAAGCGGCATTGCGGTTGGTGGTTGTTGTGTGATGGCTGTTGAGACGTGGTTGGTGGTGGTTGTGGTGGTAGTAATGGCGGCTGGTCCAAAATAAAGATAGTAAAAGAAAAACGGCTATCCTGAAGGGTCGCAGCCCGAATGAATGACATTTATTCCCTCTAAACAACGGGTTTGGACTAACTACACATATACTTACAGAGATATCTCACCTAAGGGACCTGAATGGTGGTTTGCGAATTTCGTCAACCACAACAATATATGTATCATTTTTATCCATTGATTTATGAGGATGTTCAATATCACTGTTCGGATCAAGGCTCGGGCTTGGACTTGGGGGGATGCTTGCAACAGAATTTTCATCAGAGGAGTGACTTGAGGAGTCTTCATATTCCTTGTGATTATTGGCATCTGCCATCACGATCGAACTCTTACTTGTGAGACGGTTTAAGAAGTACTTTTACGGAGCGGTAGACTCAAGGCTCACTGAAGCACTGAAGGCTCTTTCTGTCGGTTCAAATTTCAAGGATCAAGCGGCCATTGTTGTTCAACTCAAGTTGGGTTGCCAGATCTTTATGTGCACGTGCTCAATCCTGCACCCACCCGGAAAAGACCCAAGTACACTGTCAGTACTCACCTCCACACTAAAACGATGATCATGATTTTGGGTTTAACCGTAACTGACGGGCGATACTTTGTTGGGAGTTGGTCCGGCTGGGCAGCGGGTATCGGTCGATGAAAATTTCAAAACGGCAGCCATGTATAAAAAAAGCAAAGAAATGCTTTGTACTTAGTCAGAAAGTCATGGTTTTGTGAAGAAACTACGGCACATGGAAAGTGCAAATTCGTCAGGTATGAACTCAACTGTTTTCTCCCCAAATGGAGCGTGATTCTATGAGCCGAACTCATCTTCGTGGTCCTCTGAAAAATGGGAAACATTTTTATTTCTTTTTTGTGCAATAATTCCTCCCGTTTTGCAAATGGAGTTTTTGAACTGTTTAACTACCATAATCATCAAAACAAATTTTGAGGGACCTCTTAAGGAAGACAATAATATCATTACTATATATGTCAAAGCTTGTTTCATTTCATGCAGTAACAAAAATCTGATGGTGGAACAAAGAAAGGGGCGTGCCGAAATATTAACATATATGACATTGCAAACACTTTGGTGAACACGATGTATCAACAATTTATCTGAAATACATCGACAGAAAAAAACAAATCACTCGGCTTTGCGAGCAAGTAAACAACGATGTACGTGCGTCTGCGATCGGTGCTGCGTTTGTTTTCCCCTTTGCCAATATGGCGGTCACGTGACCAAGCGAAGTCACGTGACTGGGACGTATGTCCGACCTGAAGAATTCGATCGGCCAGTGGTTGTCGAGAAACAGCAGTAGCAGTCACACACACACACACACCTGGAATTATTAAAATCCAAATTAAAATCAAGTTTACCTCAGTCTTTGCTTGCCATGACATTCGCTGCCATGTAAGCAGCACGGCCCGTGACGTTATGGTCGGCCGGCCGCGCACTGGCTTACGCAGCCACGCCTACGCAGCAACGTGTCCTGTCATTGGTTGGTAAATAAATGGCCATAACTTGGGAAGCACTTGTCCGATTAATATCAAACCTTGAAAAGGCACACCCTCAGGTCCCCAGCAATATACCTGGCAAGTTTCAATGAGATCGGACCAGCGGTTGTCGAGAAACAGCGGTCACACACACACACACACACACACACACACACACACACACACACACACACACACACACACAGATTGCTGGAATTATAGATCGATAACACAAGCAAGTTGACCGTCCCCACCCAGGATTTTCAGTGGGGTAGGGATGGAGAAGGCGAAAATGTAAATGGCGTCTTCTGTCTACTCGCTGGGAGCAACAATTCACATTTATTTCCACGTCCGATGGAATTTAAATGCTCTCAAGGTGGCGAAGTGCTCCATTTGAAACTGTTTGTTCAATATATGTGGCTTTTTGATGCCAAAGATCCGGAATAACAATTTGTATTGGTGTCAAAGCCAGTGACCAATTGCAAATGAATAGTAGGATCCTATATTATTATAAGTCGGCTAACAGAGTTTGTATACTCCCCTTTGAGCTGACCACACCGTGTTCGATTCCAAAATCAATGATAACAAGGTCATTTGAGGGAACATGAGGCAAGGTACCTTTTGAAAATAATACATTGTGCATTTACCTTTTGAAAAGGAACCTTTTTTGTCCCATGTTACCTTTTGAAAATAATCTTGTTTTGTGCTCGTACCCGAGTCAAATTTTTTATTCCTGCCTGACGTCAATGAGCACTCCATGAACAGCATAACCTTGACTCAGCAATGATGCAACCAGCAGACCAAAGTATTCACTAAACACAGGGTGTTCCAAAACGACTTGGACAAATTTTGTTGTTAATACAGGGTGGTGCAGAGCCGACTGACATCTTTGGATATGCGATAATTGAAACACACGAGGTTTATGTTCATAGCTTGCAAATACAACCTGTCGCTTCGCTGACGGTGGTGTGAAAGGGGGGGGAGAGGAGGTGGAGAAAGAGAAAGGGAGAGAGAGTGGGGAGGGGAGGCAGAGAGGATGGATGGAAGGGAGGGTGGGGAGACGAGGGAGGGAAGTGAGGAGTGGGTGAAGAAGGTGAAACTAGGAAGGGGAGAAGAGCGAGGAAGGGGGTGGATGTGGGGAGAGCAATGCCTCGCTAAACGTTGCTATACACTGCGGGGGGGGACGGGGGGGGAGAGAGAGAGACAGACAGACAGACAAACATACAGAGGTGTGGGAAGAGAGTGCTGCATTTTATTTAGAGGGGGGTGGGGGCAAGGATGGGATCGACAAAGAAAGTGTGAGGTGGGGGGGGGGGTGAGGAAAACAAAAAAGAAGGGTGAGGGGTGGAGGTGGCGTTAGCAAAGACAGTGATAAGTTATGTTTAATGACCGAACACAATTTTTTTTTAATCTCATATCAGAACAGCTGTACTCCCGACATAACAGAGTTTGTAATGTTAACCACTGGCACATCTGCAAACACTTTGATATCCCACTTCCAGAAAACTTGTGAGAACATTAACCAAAATCATGGACTGAAAACATGGAAGTACCGCTCACGTAAGACCTAATAATTACATCAAGCGTGAACATCGAAAATAAAGCATTGTGACCAGATATCATACATAGGTACAAAAAAGAGAGAAGCCATTGCTAAGTGAGGTGTTAATACCAGTGATTTTGGACAAAACAATACAGAAATCAAGAAAATGACCCAATACCAAGACCTCAAGAATGAAGTGAAAAGATCCTGGAAGCTGAAGAATGCCAAAGTTGTACCAGTGATAGTTAGAGCTACAGGAATGATGACAAAGAACCTCACAGAGTATTAAAAACCATCCCTGGGAATATTATTACAAATGAACTACAGTTGGAAACAATCTGGGACTCAGCGATGATCATGAAGAGAGCCCTCGGCATAAAACTTTGAGAACAGAAAACTTCACAGTTTGGTCCATGAAGTGTGACCCCCTTACCAAAGTTAAGGTGGATACTTTGAGCCCGCTCTGGGAGAACTCCATTCCTCATTCTGAAACTCGCATATGAAGATACCAATCAACAACACACATCTGGTAGGTCTCAGTTTCACCGCCTGAAACCCACCCACATGTGGAGCTAGCAGACAACAGCAACTTGCACATACACAAACACACTCATACAGAGGTGGATACTTTGAGACATGGGAGGGCTCCATTCCTCTTTCTGAAACCCCTATATGGGGATAACACACACACACACACACACACACACACACACACACACACACACACACACACACACACACACACACACTCTAAGACCTGGGTAGGTCTCACCTTCATCTCCTGAAACCCACCCAATGCAGATTGCACAAAGCGATCCTTGCACATTGTCAGTGGATAAGACACCTCACGAGGCACCCACTGCATGGCACCACGGGACCCAACAAAGGTGGAAACGTACGTCAAATTGATGTGACATTGATGGCATGTGTACTTTTTCCCGAAACAAATAACCAAGCAGCTTGGAGAGCACTTGCCAAGTGGCTTAAGCATTCAAGCAAGCACTCCAACAAAACGGTCGATATGAAAGGGTTCCCTTGGAACGCAACTGACAATCACCGAACCATTGTATTAAATATACATCTCCCGGAGATGCCCGAAATGTCACATAAGTCTGAATTGGACAAAGTAACACTTTTCTCGGAGTCGAAACTGCTTGTAAGTTCGATTCTGGATCTTATATTTTGTAATTCGTTTTAATTTCAGAGATACTCATGGCAAACACATATGCGGAAACGAAATAAAACAATGAACGCTGACGTCTCCAGGCATTTATAAGCATTGTAATGTACCCAGCGCTTCATAGCTATGATGAACAGCTTCTTCCAAGTTGCAGCCTGTTCTAAGTCAAGGGGAGGTTGAGCAGGTCAAAAAAACATGCTGACTTCAGACCCCAGCGAGGTTACCCAGGAAACGCCTTAAGACCGCAGACAGCGAGGTGGCCAAGGATCATCTGATGAAGGATATAATTAAATAAGGCTGTTAATTATCTTCAAAAGGGGTGTTTTAATTAACCAAAGCACCCAATTTTCACTCTTGCACTTCCTTGGGGTTTTCTTAGTATGCATGCAAAGTTTCAGGCTGCTCAGTTTTATAGTTTTGGAGTTGTGGAGGAGACAAACACACTGGCACACACACACATTGCCTTTTATTAGCATAGATGGTAAATAACATCAGGAAGGTGGCCTCCACCAGTTGCAGTGCATAATCTTAGAAAAATGGTCCCACAACCCCAAAAATTCCCACACCACCCCTGGGACAGGAGTGCGGTCTGAAATGTGTCAGTTGGCGCTGCACCACCCTGTATATTTAGAACCACAAAGGATGCAACGATACCCTTTGGTTTATATGATACAGAGACTTGTAAAGTTTTGTGCACACTATCAATACACTTCAATGTGAACTCTATTTGTCATGCGCAGGATATCAAGGTAGGTACACGAGTTCTTACCCTGTTTGGCTCAGCATGCTTGTGTCCACCAGTGTGCATGCAGCTGTGATCTGAGAACGAAGATCCTGCAGGTTTGCCACAGTGGTGTTGTAGACAACATATTTGCCAAAACCCACAGAGAAAAATTCAAGGGGGGTTATGTCTGGTGACCATGGGGGCCAGGCGGTTGGTGACAGCATTTCCAAGGAACTCATCCTCTATGTGACTGAGCATTTCCAAGGCAAATGCCTTGCATTTGGGTCCATCATTTGGTTTGAGTTCCTGCAAAATCTGCACCTTATAGGCATAAAGTTTCAGTCTTATATACACAATCCTGTGTACAGTGGTGGTTGGTAGTCCTAGGTCTCTGGAATCTGGATGCACATCAAATTGATTTTCTGGGACATTGTTGAAATGATTCACACACTCGTTCCACATCTGCTGCACTTGTGCTTGGTCGACCGGTACTTTTCTGTTTCTGACAACTTCCAGTCTCCTTAAACTGCTGATACCACATTCTGATACTAGTCTGCGATGGCGGATTCTTTCCAACACCTTGTACGGAAATTACGCTGAACTTGCATGTCGGATCTCATTGAGCTCTCTCCTTTCTTTGACGCATTGAGCTTTCTCCTGTGGAGTCGCCATTTTCTTTTATATGAAACCACCAAACCTAAAAAGAAAGAAAATTTTATGAGTTTCTGTATTACATAAAACAAAGGGTGTCGTTGCATCATTTGTGGTACTCAATATATTAACCAACGTTGTCCAGGTCTTCTTGGAACACTCTGTGCAGTACTTGTCAAATATGTAGGTAGTCAGTAGTCAAAAGGAGATAATTACCATAAGTACGAGGACAACAAGAGAAATAAACAGCGTTATTATTGGTTTACATTTGGTAATAAGCACGAGGCTTGGAATCTGCCAGTCCGCCATGTACCAAATATTGTAGATGTCAGGTGTAACATTGCCATTCCTTCTTCAGAACAAGTGAAGGTTCAGTGCTGAAATGTAAGATATTCACACTGGACAGCAAACGTCATTCCAAGATGTCCCATATTGGTCATCTAGGTTGAAGTCAGAGTTATGGGTTGGCTGCTGCAGATTTTCAACATTGTGACCTTTTAAAATTATTGCCAACAGGCACAGCAGTATGTCAGGTGGCATTATCATGACGACACAATTGCTCCTGCTTTGGTGTTGCATTTGCAGCTTAATCAGGATCATGAGTAAACTACTGTTGCATTGGCATCATTCACTGATGTAAGTTCGATTCCCATGATAATACTAAGCAGAAATTGCCACATCTTGTGGTAATGACCTGTGACCGGTCCAGGATTAATACATTCAGGACCTGTCATAGGCACCTTGACAGTCTGTCAAGAGTTTGGGCAAGTGTTGTTATTGTACTGTCACCCACCTCCGGTAGCAATTCACAACACCCTGAGTTGAGCTCTTAATAATGTAAGCTCAGGCAGAAGATGGGATCGAATGGAAACCCATTCTCTTTATCTCTGACATGGTTCCATTTTGAGCCTAATTGCACTCTGAAAGCCAGCAAGTAACACCCCCATGATTATAAACAAATAAATGAAAGGAAGTATACAAGGCCAACAACAAATAAAATGACAGAATAATAAATAATAACCAATTACAATGCTATTGACAAGAAACTTACACAACAACAAGGGGGGGGGGGGTATAAATTAAATCAAATAAGGGGGAATAATTAAAAGAAAAAACGATAACGATACAAGTCAGGCCTGTTGGAAGCTGTTGTGAGCAGAAGGACGAGGAGTGTGAGAAGCAGGAATAGCCTGTCGAAGCAGATCGACAGATGACCCTTTGCCAGCCAACACTGATTGCAGGGTCATCATGGTGAACTTTAGTCGTTGAGGCAGTAGAAGTACCCTGAAGGCATCAGCAGCATGCAGAACAGAGCAGTGGCCTCGGGTGGAAAAGCTCTGCAGGTGCTCAAGCCACATTAACTGCTGCAGTGGTGGTACAGTCTCATATAAACAATGAAAGTGGTTTGAGGGCACCAACATTGTGCAGGTTGGTTGAGTGGGTCCAGGCGAGAGAGCGTCCGTGGTGCTTAAAATGACTGCTGAACCACAAACCCAGTGATGGAACGGTCGCCAAATAACAACCAGCACTTTGAGCAGTACATAACCAGCACATTTGGTATATGGTGCAATGACTTGTTCAGGCCCAAATGTGTTTGCTGCTGCTGTGCCCACTGCTGCGAAATGAACCAACTCTGAAAACTGGGCGCGACTCCTCTCCACTTGACCGTTCAGTCTCAATTGCAGTGGTGAGACTCTCCCTCCGATTCTCTCAACTCCCTCCAATCACTGCGAATCTGTCAAAATTTTAACTTCCCACCGTCGCCAGCACTAATCCTACAGTAACTTGTACCTCTCCAAGCTCCAGTTTCTTGTTTGAACCAGCCGACCTATCAGGTGAGTAGGCTCAACTTACGTGAGCTTTAAACCAGCATCAGGGAGCAGAAATGATAATGCATGCGAAAATATTCCACCTGGCAACTGGTGGTGGAATCAGACAGGTACTCTCACCTCGCCAACTGGCATGATGACAGTTGAAGTCACCACATATGAGGAAGAGAGAGTTCGGATGAGAGGATAGAAGTTGGTCCATGTTTTGAGATAGTGAGGTGGAGTTGGAGTCATCACTGTTTGGTGGATGGTACAGTACACATATAAACATGAGGTAGGAGTGGAGGGGAAGCCATAGCCAGAGGTATTCCTGGGGGTGTGGGGGAGTGAGGGCAGTGCATGGAGAGTGAGGAATTGAGTATTTGAAGAGAGAAACTCTGCTGCCAGGACAAGGCTCAGGTCTGTCATACCGGAGGAGGGAGTAACCATGGATATATACTAAGGGGTCAGAGACGTTTTGAAGGAGGAAAGTTTCTGTTAAGCAGATTGTGTCTGGTTTGTCAATGGCAACCTGCATGGAAAGATCAGTCAGGTGTGGTTTTGTGCATAGACTGGACGTTAGAGGGTGCGATGAGGAAGAAGGAGTTCAGGGTGAGAGGTCCGGAGGTGTGCAGTGTAAAGCTTGTTACGTTCCGATGTTCGGTTGAATAAACCGTTGGTGAGTATTGAATTCCTCATTCTTGGAGTATTTTACGACACAACGTCAGGTTTGAGCAAAGGCCCTGGATTTTTGAAGTCCACACTGTTAAGGAAGATGGAGAGGAGGAGGCTTTGGGTGCAGGGAAGGGGAAGATAGGACAAGGGAGGAGAGTGGGATGTAGGGAGAGTTGTTGACAGTGTGTAGGAGATTGCAGAAGAGCTTTGGGAGAGGGTCGGATGGGAATGAGGACAAAGGGTTAGGTGGTGAAGGGATGAGTCGCAGTAGGAATAATAAGAGAGGGTGCAAAGGGAAGTAGGATATTGGAGGAGGTGAAGGAATGAGTTGGAAGAGAGAGGGTAGGGGAAGGAGGCAGCTTTGTGGATGTGAAGGGGGTAGCTTTCAGAAAGGGGAGTGAGGGGTTGATTTGAAGGGGAAGGAAGAGGGGGAGATTTGAGGGAGAAGGATGTGGGGGGGGGAGCTTTTGAGAAAGGTGAGGGGTCCTTTTGTTTTACTTGGAGGTGGAAGACAGACAAGTTTGCTTTGTCGAGGGAGGAGGTGGCTGATTTGGGAGGGAGGGGTGAAAGGAAAGCTTTGAGGGGATGGGAGACAATGAGTGCATGCATGGCCATGCTGGAGGAGGGAAAAGGGAAGGGTAGAGAGAGGGGAAGGATGAGACAGGGGAGTGGTATTGTGAAGATGGGAGTGAGTGGGAGGAGGAACAAGATTTGAGGGGGTGGGAAGTGGAGGAGGTGTGATTGGAGGAAAGAAAGAGCATGTTGGAGATATTGAGGAGTGTACTAAATGACAGAGTGAGATATTTGTTCGGTTGGAATGGAGCCCACAGATGTTTGAAAACCATACAGTTTGGGATACCAGAGGAGGACATGTTAATGAAGCAGAGGGCAACAATGGAGCGGGCGGAGCATGCTGAATGGAGCTCACACAGCGGAGTGCGGAACAAGCAGAAGAGCCAGATGCCAGACTGGGCACAGTTTAGACAGAACACGCACAGACCTCTTTATACTTCACTTTCGGACTATCTTCTCACACGTTCTTTGCTTTGTTTTCAACTCCCCCTTGATCCACATCCTCTCCACGCTTCACGTCACATCCTTCCTCTCCACGCTTCAACTGCATATCACCACACCCCTCACCGCGCCTCCCTCCGACTATGCACCATAGACACCCTCAGTTTTCCTCACACCCACCCCCACTCTTCCCCCTCCTTAGTGACAGGGTTTGCATTGGCCCATCGACCAGGCCAGGTTGAGACGAAAAGCCAGGAATTGGGCATCATAAACGAGGAAAGGTTGAATTGTACGAAACTAAAGAGGAGCACACACACATAGAACTGGTAGGGACATTGGGGTTGAGCTTGGGGAATGTATTGGGACCCGATGCGAGGGTTGGATTAACCTCCCGCAGGAACACGGGGAGATGATCTGCTCCCTCGAGGCAGACCGTGACGATATGAGTCTGGTAAGACCGTACGAGGTGGAGCCGTTACATGATGCAAAAGGGTACATGCCGAGCTTTGGGGGATTAGAAACCCCGGGATCTTTTGGGCAAACCCAAGCACCCAGTATGATTGTCCAGGAGTGTGTGCAGACTGCAAATGACATGGCATGTGTGAGTGCATGTGTGGAAATGGGACACGGACTGACCCAGACGGGAGACGTGGGTCGTGTAACGGACGGAGTTATTTCAGAAACCGCGCCGCCTCCGTGGGACACTGTGTGCGAGGTCCGTCCCATGTTTTGTGAACGGCCCAAGGGTGCACATTTGCGTGATCGAGAGCCAGCGTTAAATGCTCACATGGCGGATGGCTCAAAAGCGAGCGCTTGTTGCGATCAGCAGGGCGACGTTACGCTTTAAATTATCGGCCAACGGAAGGGGACGAGCGAGTTGCAAACCGCCGCCCTGGCGATGCAAGGCCTACCGAGCCTTTGCACAAGTACCCGATCCCCGGCCAGGATGTAGCGAACATCCTCGTCAAGGGCAAAGGAGCATTAGTTAAGGGAAGGGTTTAGCGTTAAATAGACCGGCCTCATGGGGAATGAACAGTCCTCCATTGGGCCTGGTAACACTAGTTAGGGAAATTTAGTTTAGAATTTAGGAATGGATTGGAGACATGGACAGACCTGAATCGTGTAGTGGGGACGTAGATTAGCTACGTAGAGATAAATGGAACATGCATTAGAGTAAGGGATGACGGGGAGCACGAGCTTGTTAGGTGAACGTAGTTAGCGTCAGTATTGGTGTGAAAAGAGAGAGAGAAAAATTTACAATGAGTGAACGTGGGACAACGGGCCTGAGTGATAATGGAGTGAATGTGGAATGCATGGTGCGAACGAATGATTGGGGGGGGGGGGAGTGAATCCCACCCAAGGGAACCCGGGGTTAGTGTAATGTTAGTGAGTGGGTTAGTTAAATTAACCAAAACGGATGTCGGTTTGTTGTTGGTGTCAAACGAAGGCACGAAACCTTTTGAGGGGTGCAGGAGTCTATTGATCGGCTTGGAGTGTGGCTGTGGAAATATGTGGACTGAGTAGAGGGCACCCCAGGCACCGAAGTAGTCGGCCAGAGTAGGCCATGGGTCCAAGGGACCGAGTTAGTGCAATGGGCATGGGTAGCCCACGGAAACGGGACCCAGAGCACCAAAATGCCACATGGGCATCGACAGGGAAGATGCCAGGAAGTGCATCCCCCACGTTCATAAGGAGTATGAACGTTCATAAGGCTCGGAGACGTTCATAAGGCTCGGAGACAGCCTCAGTGACCCAGGGGTGCCGAAGTTTGAGTTCGGCAGATGGGTATCCCTGCCAATGGAGCCACGCTGCCCAGCCACGAAATTTTGCAAGAGCACGAGAGAAAATTTGTGGGCCAGGCCCAAATTATGAACGAACACCAACACAGGCAACGGGAATCGTGGTTGCCAGAACCAATTGTTTAAAGAGACAGGCATGTTGAAAAGCCCCGGGGATAGATTAACGTTTAATAAATGCTAGGATAGATAGGAAATGTGTACCCCTTCGCACCATCCATCCCTTCACTGTTTGTAGGCCGCTGGACTCATCTTGGAAAATTGCTGAAATCTGTGGGAGTTATTCTGAGGCTGCATTGGGCATCGAGACAGATTCACTTGTCTCTTCCTTAATCCCCTCAAAAAGGGATCTTTGGTATTGGGAGTAGACAGTTTTGACAGGCAAGCTGAACAAGGACAGTAAAGGGGTTAGGGACACGCATAATTGTAAAATTATAAATAAAATAAATAATAAACCAATGTCACCCGCAGGTTGACCCGTATCTTGCCAAAAGGTGACCACGTGTGACTTCTTTAAGATCACACCGAGGTGAACAGAGCTGCTATCCACCAGGAGCGACTCCTTGAGGAA
>NC_140978.1:10562816-10652816 GCF_056783735.1 Eptatretus burgeri
GTAAAAATAATCAGAGGAGGAAGAGGAGTAGAAATAGCTTAATGAAGAAGTCTTGAGTATCAAAGAGCTGATACCATCAGCTCCAAGTGGCAGTGCAGTTAAGAGTGGCCAGGAATTTGCCAGAGGGAGGCTCAAATGCTCGCTAGAATTTTCATTCTGTGAGTTCGGCATGAGACGGATTGGGAATCTTGGCCTTTTCAACAAAGACAGAGCCAACACAATCAGAATTAGCTTGAGCACTGTCCATCGTGACCCCGTCTTTGAAGCTGAAGGAGCAGATGAAGTGCAGTATACACCAGAGATCAACTTGAGCGACTGCTACGAAGGTTTGTGTATGGTGACAGACCTGGATGACCTCAGGTGAGCCTGACATTGAGTTCTGGTGTATCTGAGGATCGAAACACAATGGTTGCAAGGTTTAGAGATGGACTGCAGGTTCCCATCAGTGAAGTTGGCCTTTGAGGAGGAAAAACCAAACTTTTTTTTCTGGCAACTACCTCATTACATGACTTGTTCTACAAAAGATGAGATGTTGGGCAATATAGCTGGAAGTATGACGGTACAATAAACTGATGCAGAGAAAGTGGTGGGAACTTCGTATCAGGAGAGAGAGAGAGAGAGAGAGAGAGAGAGAGAGAGAGAGAGAGAGAGAGAGAGAGAGAGAGAGAGAGAGAGAGAGAGAGAGAGAGAGAGAGAGAGAGAGAGAGAGAGAGAGAGAGAGAGAGAGAGAGAGAGAGAGAGAGAGAGAGAGAGAGAGAGAGAGAGAGAGAGAGAGAGAGAGAGAGAGAGAGAGAGAGAGAGAGAGAGAGAGAGAGAGAGAGAGAGAGAGAGAGAGAGAGAGAGAGAGAGAGAGAGAGAGGAGAGAGAGGAGAGAGAGAGAGGAGAGAGAGAATTAGTCAATGGAATAGATGGCAAAGTGCAGGCCAGACCAATCTGGCTGAACTGCCAAATTCAGAGGCCCAGTGTTGATTAGAAGACCGCCAATGAGAAGGACACTTTTCTGAGGGGCCAAGGGGAGCTGAGGAATAGCAGGAAGAGTTGGATATGATCATCTCTTGCAGAGAGTGAGCCTGAGGGCCATTGCCAAGTCATCTGAAATAGTGGCAATCACCACAGATTAGGAAAAGAGAGCTCAGGTGGAAGGAGAGGAAGGAGTCGAAGTTGGCTGAGAAAGCCTCATACACGGAATCCTCACTGTTGGGAATGCCAATCAGTAGAGAATGTACATAAAACAGCACATTGATGTGAAGAAAGACACTGATCCAGAGATATTCCACAAGGGGTTTGGGGGGGGGGGCAACATGTCGCAGGGCCGATGGGAAATAAAGTTCCTGATGAAGACCGTGACACCATCACCATGATCTTGAGCATTGTGTCTGGAGACTGTCAACGCTGCACAAGGAATAACTCGGGAGGGAGACATATTCTGCTACTCAAATAAAGTTAAAGTTTGCCTGATGATCTGAAGTTTGTTTTTCATTTGTTTTGATGGATCTTGGAAGACCATTCCAAAACAATGGATGGCTGCTCAATAATTTAGTGGATCAGTGGCATCAATAGCCTTCAGGTGGAGAAACAGAAATCCAGCTTAAGCCTGCTCTAGTGATGCTACTTCAAAAGCACAGTGGAATGATATTCCTGAATGAAAGGAAATGCATCATGATGATTGCCACGCCTGGTGTTACCATCTGAACACTTGCCTCGTGATAATAATCTCCCTGAAGATTAGCATCCCATATACAGTACAATGTTGATTGGCCTGTCATGCCTGGTGTCGGCTTCACGGTTCAGGTGGCTGGCTTAATATCTCAGTCTTGAGTTTGAGCCCCTGTCTACCGTTGAATTAACACCGGGTGTGGTTGACTCAGCCAGTCATCCTTCCGAAGTCAGCGAAATGAGTAGCAATGCACTGTTAATAGAGGGCATTGCATCAAGGGCACGGCTGTGCCCCCAGAAAATGATGCAACCAGCAGCCACAGGCTGCACACGACTACTAAAGTGTGTACCGTACGTAGTTCCTGTGAAAGTAAACTGTCCCCCATTGTCCTGAATGTGATCAGAAGCTCTATCTGTAAGGCACGTTGCGTTGACGTTTGTGTACGTTGTTACGGCCTTCCGAGCACATTCGATTCACAGCTCAGACCTCTGGTGCCATCTGTTGAGCACACCGCTCAGGTCGTGCTCTGCTGCTGCATTAAATAAGCCTCAGGTATTTCATCCAATTTATTTCATTAAACCGGTCCACTAGTTCGAATAGCTCTTCCAGGGATTGTCCAGAATGACAGTTTTGCTTGCAGCCAAGTCGACAAAAATATAGAAACATTGCTTCAACAGTGCAGAGCACATCCAGGTGAACAGCTCGACCACCTTCTCAGATGGATTGCTCACCGTGCAGTCAATCTGGATCTACACCAGCCAAAGCTCAAGCATCTTGTGGATCACGATGTTGTAGTAATTCTGAGCACCGATGTCCAGGAGCTATCGTGAACTCAATTCCTCAGCCTCTGTTGGTCTCACTCCCCTGTTGTCTGTCGCCGCCATTTTGTGTAGGCCTTGGCTGACTGCTTCTCCCAAAGCGCCGCTCCGCAGCCGCTGCGCGCTCACAAATGAGCTGCGGAAGGACAAAGCATTTGGAGACCTTTTTGGCTGGGAAAAAAATTAATCTCCTGAGCATCATTAAAGCAATTTTTCCAGCACTCCATCAAGTTTGTAACGCTTGTCACCCATCTGATAAACGAGTCCAGCCATTAGCATAGTTTTTGCATTAACAGGGACCGATTTCATTTCAAACAAAGGTTACCATAATAGCGCTGGAAATGATGAGCAAAGAGGCAATCGCTTGTCTGTCAGATGAGACGAGTTAAGCTTGAGCATGCATGCAAGGCCTACATAAAGCACGAGGAGAAAACATATCTCAAGGTTGGTCTGTTTTGATTGAATTTCAAAATGGATTAATGATTTGATGTATTAAACTGGGCAATGATTTCACATCACAAATTAAACAATGGAATTATTTTATTCGATGACGTCGATATGATGAGAATGATTTCATAAATTAACAGTTGCATTTTTTTTGTGTGTGTGTGTGTATACAATGTCGAGGCTCATGGAGGAGCTGGAACATCGAACGCATCATGACGTAGATATAGTGCGCAGCCTGTAGCTGCTGGTTGCATCATTTTCTGGGGGCACAGCCGTGCCGCTGATGCAATACCCTCAATTACCAGTACACTACTACTCTGTTCACTGACCTCAGAAGGATGACACGCTGAGTCAACCCCACCTGGTGTTAATTCATCGGTTGACAGAGGCTCAAACTCAAGACCCTAAGATCTGAAGTTTCCTTAACCGTAAAGCCAACACCAGGCTTGTTCACAACAAAAGGAACAGTAGAAAGGAGGGGTTGAGGGACAAAATAGAGGGAGACTTGGAGAAATAAGGGAAGATTGAGAGCAGCTCGGGGAAGTCACACGGGGATGGGCCAAAGATGGATACAGCCACAAATTCTCAGGAAGGATAAACTAGAAACTTGGGAAGAAGTGGACTTGGGGAGGGTTAATGGGGGTGAAATATACATTTTCTATATAAATGAAAAATATGGATTCCCCAGCCAAAAAGGTCTCCAAATACTTTTTCTTTCCACAGTATTTGATGTTGGTTGGTATTGTAATGAGTAAAAGTGTTTTTACGACAATAGTATGAGTGCACAGATGTTTGTGTTTTTAAAACAATGATGGATGTCCATAAATAAATAAATATATTGTTAATGAAAGGAGGTCAACAACAACCCGGTGGGTTTCAGCTACCCAACAAGCGTTATCCAGAGTCCTGGACCAAACTCGTACTGTTGTGCAATATCACGGGACATGTGTTCACAAGCAAGTGTCTAAGGAAAGTTAAATCATGAGCTGAATGGCTTTGGGGATCAAAATCACACCAGGGGAGGGGGGGGGGGTTAAACCTGCCAGTCATTCATGAGCAGTTTCAAGGCTGAACACGATTATTGGGAAAATTGTAAAATTTTCATTTCATGTAAAGATGCGATGAACGATGAAGATCTGAACACGTGGTTGAACTTTGACTAGTCCTTATTTTCAACAAAATGTCCTAAAAAGCCTTTTTAGCAACGCTCCAGTCCGGTCACTCCGGTTTTCTGAAATAAGGGTGCTTGTAGGGTTCATTACGTCCGCACAATGCCGGGATCCTCTCGGTCAGCCTCTACCCTTTCCTTCCTTCTTCCATCTTTCTATTTCTGTCTCACTCCTGTCATCCCCCCCCTTGTGTACAATTTCCAGCCACACGTCACACGAAAGCAATCAAAGTGATATCGTAATTTCTGCATCAAAAGCGTGTTGACTATTCTCACTATTTGGAAGAATGTGTAGTCTCAACCCTCGACTGATGATGACAACAAGAAGAAGTCAATTTTGCAGAGGCCATGCGAAAAGGAGAAATGAAGATCATTAAAGGGGTTGGCTGTGCACCCCCTGCACCCTACAACCAACTCGCCCTCCCCATCTCATTGGCTTTAATCCTGCCTAATTGACAGCCATGCGATGGTAGCACAGCTTGCCGTGCATTGCCCACCGCCTGGCCTTCATGCCATCCCTCAGGCAAAGCAGGCACCGGCTGGACGCACAGACTTAAGGACACGTCAGTACAAGAACTTTTACCAAGCCACCCCCAATCTTCCACTGCTCCCATATTTCCCCCCTTTGGAATTGTTGCCACTATCATTGTAGTATTGAAGTGAAAGCAGCTGTCTCTATGTGCAGGCACTGTTAGCTGTTATTGGACAGCTAAGCCTCAAGCCAGCTGGTCCTGGGGCTGATCCAACTTTGATGAAGCACACAGGCTTTCACACCTGCCTGTCGAGCAGCTTCCACCAGGCAATGAAAGGATTCTAAATTGAAGTCCAGCTTTATCCTGACCCCAAAATATGAATTTAAACGGTCAGACTGGCTACTAGCCAACGACTTTCCAGGGGCTAAACACAAAGTATTTACGTCACCAAAATAAATAAATAAATTTGTTTTGGGTTGTCCCCCAAAAATGTATCGCATTGCCTTCATTAACTGGAGCTTATTCGCATTACCTTTATTTTTACTTCAATACTTCATTCACACTTATAAAATACTCTTCACAGCCCGATCGTATGACGCCATACTGTACCTCAGCAGTCTATATGTGATCATATAGTATCAGCTAAATGGAGTACATCAGGAACAGTGGGTAGTACCTGATCAAATACCTTCTTAAAGTCTAGATAAACTCTGTCCACTGCCTTTCCCTCATCCACCCAATCAGACACTGCCTCATAGAACTCTAAAAGATTTGTTAAACAGGAACTACCTTTGGTAAACCCATGCTGACTACCTTTAATTAGTTTGTTTTTATTTAAATGGTTCCTCATCTGGTCCATAATTCCTGTCTCCAACACCTTCCCCACAACTGAAGTCAAACTAACAGGTCTATAGTTTCCCAATTCTTCTCTGGATCCTTTCTTAAATAATGGTGTTACATTTGCTACCCTCCAATCCTCTGTTATCTATCCTGACTCCAGTGAGCTATTGAAAATATTCGTCAATATCTCGCTTACCTGCTCAACCACCTCCATCAAGACTCACAAGTGAATATTATCTGGCCCTGTACTGGAGCCTTATCATCCTTTAATTTTTCTAGCTGCTTCTTCACTTTTTTTTCACTTCATCTACTCCTACATGGATCTCTTCTTAAAGCCCTTGCTCACCCCTGACATTGTTACTCTCTAATATTGGAGATTCCCCTGTTTATTCCAGTGTAAATGTAGAAGCAAAAAAACTATTTACAGTGATAAGCCTGCCATCTCACCCTCATCGTTCACCAATTCTCCTGTGCTATTCTTCAACGGGCCCACACCCCTCTTCGCCCTTTCCTTATTCATTATATCCTTGAAGAATGTCTTGCTTTCATCTTTCGATACTAATAAGTGTGTGTGTGTGTGTGTGTGTGTGTGTGTTTGGTCATGAAGCATAACATATTGTCGCGGTGCTGGCGGCAGTGCTGGATTAACCATTAGGCAGACAAGGCATGTGCCTTAGGGCCAGCCAAAAATTCGGGCCAAAAATTATTTTCACATTAAATATTTGTCTTTTTTTGTATTAAATATTTTGTTCTTGAATCAGTTCATCTTTTGTCTGGGGTCCATTTCCATGAGCCCGAGATCTAATTAAAAATTTTCAGGCCATTCTCTAAAATCTCAAAATGTGCCTTTGGGCCAGCCGAGGCTTAATCTGGCACTGGCTGGCGGCCAACGTTAACCCCCCGACCCAAATTGTAGTGATGGGCAGTTAACACCGCCAGCTCCTGGATGGCCGAACTTCTCCCTTGGAGGCCTCCAACTGAAACTCTTGAAGATTAATGTGCGTTTGCGGGAAAAGGGCGCAATGGCAGAGAGACGGAGGGGCACAGCACATCGTGGAGGGGGTGGGGGGGGGGTATACTCGAACCTCATGACAAATACACGGATCCAGCTTCTTCAAATGAACACATTTAATGAAAATAAACAAATATTTACAAAGGACAAAAATTCAAAAGATAACAATAATCACGTGAAGTAAATATAACTCCAAATTGAGGCACCTCTACACACAGACTTAAATACAGACAAGGGGAAATAAAAGAAAAGAAAATCCCTCCTTTTATTTTTGTACTTAGCTTGGCCCAGAGATGGTCTTTGTGGAACTTAGAATTGAAGCGCTCCACCAGCACATGCAGATGCGTGCAAAATAGCGCCAAGTCACTTCTCTCGTAGTGGGACAAACGCACACAAGGCAATCCACAAGCAGCACTCAACACCAAGGCTCAGACACTCCGTGCAGCTGCTTCATGCATCGATCGTCCTCACCAACCTGCCATTTGGCATACACGAGGTTCGGGGTCCATTTCTCCTGACTCAACCAAGAGCCCAAAGGCCAGCGTCTTGCTTCACCACGCGAGCCAAATCGCCTCAACATGAATACAAGAATCGCGCCCTCCTCTTCGTGCGTCGAAGGGAAGCCAGCCGTAAAGCCCTGTTCTTACAGGCCATCTCCTAACTACGTTCTTTCTCGACCGCATGCGTCCCTCACTCCACACTCAACTGCTCCTTCCCTCAACTCAACTATGCCTCATGCGTGCACCTGCTAGCCATTAGCCAGCTCTCCCTGAACCCCACTCTCCTCTCCGACATCACACCTAAACCACCATTTCCTCCTCCGGGGCATGGCTTGCTTGCACAAAAACCGGGAAGGCGGGGCCTCCTTCTCGGCCTCCTCCTCCTCCGCCTTCTCGGCACCCCTGGCTAGCCTCTGACGTCATGCCCATCAATCATCAGCCTCGGGGGCGTGACTTCACCCGCCATCACCCTTGGAGGTGGGGCTTCTGCCTGCTCGGCGTGTTTGCTTGTAGTTGTTTTGGGGACGCGTTTCCCCACCTTTATTGCCGATCTTGAAATATTAAAAACATAAGGAAAAGTCACAGAGGGGCGAATTCATACTGGGGAAGTTTATTCTTATCCCTAGCTAAAAACACCGCACCACCACCCCCCACCCCCCCCCCCCCGCGTGTGGTGACATGTAACACTTAAGCTCACAGTTTCCCTACTCAATTGCATCGAGATGTCTCCCACACATCCATGGACCAAACAACTCTATTCAATCCGAAATTCCCTATTAAATTCTTCTATCTCGCCCCACAACCATAACAATATCATTTTCTTTACTAACCCCACCTCCATCCCTCACCTTGCTCTCCTTTTTTTTTTTTTCATAATAATAATTCTCTCTCTCTCTCTCTCTCTCTCTCTCTCTCTCTCTCTCTCTCTCTCTCTCTCTCTCTCTCTCTCTCTCTCTCTCTCTCTCTCTCTCTCTCTCTCTCTCTCTCTCTCTCTCTCACTCAAAGGTTGCTCTCCTAAAATCCAATAACTTTACACCACTAGCCCAAACTTCACATCTGAACAGTGGCATTGTGCTTACTTCGCTCTGGTCCCAAGACCTCAGATGCTCTCCCACCTCCACCTCTTCCACCATATTGGGATCGTTCCTTAAAAAGTCAAACACTGCACTCCCCCTGGTGTGCTTATCTACAAATTGCGTTCAAAAGCAATCCTCGACGATATCTCAGAAATCCTCACCTGCTCTGCCTTTTCCCTGTTCCTGGACCCAATCTATCCCTGGTAAGTTAAAATACCCCATAATCAATACTCTTCCCAAACCACATTCCTTTCTGAATTGTTCACAGATCCATCTTTCTTGCTCTTCCTTCACACCAAGAGCCCGATCAAAGCATCTTACAAGTATCATACTATTCTTCTAATCTCTGCTCATCTCTAATACTTGCAGCATATAGAACAAAAGACTTTCATATCAAAATCAAATCAAATCGGAGAATCTGATGGCCTTGACTGCATGTACTGCAAACTTGCAAGTTTTGACTACACCGAGCAAGTCACCCTGTGCTTCGTATGGTTGTTATTGTCGATGTTCAAAGCCATATATACTCTTTCTCGGGTGTCTTTGCTGCAAAAGCAGTCTGATGGCAACGAAGACTCTGGTTTGTTTTGCCATTGCTTTCCCACGGGTAGTAGTCAGGGCAAGAATTTGTCCACGGTACCGGTGATAACTCACGTACTCTTCTTTGAAAGACACCGGGATCTTTTACGTGTTGTACACAGATGGCAAAGCGAAGTGCACATCACCGTCCGTCTGTCCGTCCAACCAACCCCGTTTATCCTCATGGGCCACGTCCAGAGACCCCACGAGCAGAGACTCTTTTGCAATGTGTTCTTCTCTGCCAAGGGACTGGTTTTCCTGCGTTTTCGTGACGAGCCAGCGACACGAGGCGGATTGCGAGATTAAACGCCACGTCGTGACGGCGAACTGTCAGCAGGTGACGAGTGTTAATGCATTTAGGGTGTGAACGAAACGATGGCCTCAGATATTCCGCAGTGGGGTTAGACGTTATATGGAGAGGACTTGCTCGACACGCCGGACGCAATGATGGCAGGTCGCGAGAGATCGGAAGGAGACAACGCCGGTAAATTCATGACTTCCATCCACAACGACGTGTGGAATTACATCGGCGAAGGGCATTTGAGACTACGCTCTCTAAGTTAGGACAAAACTAAATAAACCATCTGACGGGCAGATCTATCATCGTGACACTAAGTGGAACGCATTTGTCAATTGGAGGCCGCGAGTGAACCATCGGATGTTCGGCTTTCATTAAAATATCCGAGTGTGGAAGAGACACACGGCGACCCTTGCAGAGCAAAAACATTTGGCTTGATGGAAACCATGAAGCGTCAGCCATGCGGCATGTTGCCAAGCAGTCAGGAACAAACTTTAGGGAGAGTCAGGTTTATGTCATAGAAAGAGAGTCCTTCATATTGTTACTGTTGCATGGAGAGATATCCAGTCGACCTAGGATTTGCAACACCCATTCAGCTACCGGCCCAACGGTGTGAGCACCATTGATTTTCATCGAGTCATGCTCGCATGATTGGGCTGATAAGCAAATCAGTGATACAAAGCCTTTCTGTATGTATAAATAATTAAATATATGCATATATACACGTTGCTGATACTTCTTTAGCGGCCCCAATTATTCTCACCGACTTGTGGGTTTGGCCGGGGAAAGTTTGTGGCCCAAGTATTATCACACACCGGCTCGGCAGGTTTGCTGTTCGAAGAAAGGTGATTTAGTTGTTGACAGGTTATGACAAAACTTGGTGGATGAAGAACAAGGTAGGTGACAAGACCAAGTCGAACAGAATTTCATTACAGTCTTGTATCCCAATGATAGGCTGGATCTGGATTCAGACGTAAACTGCTCAGCCTGGCAGAGGTATGAGCTCCACCGAGTGCTGTTCAAGTTTCACCCCCGTCTGTCTGTCTATCTGTCTATCTCTCTGTAAGCAGGATAGCTCAAAAAGATATGGACTTCGACAAATTTGTACAGATTCGGACAAAACTTGGTGGACAGGTTGGATGTGCGAAAAGGACAAATTGATTCGATTTTGGTGAATATCAGAATTTGGATCCCACAATTTTTAAATTGATTCTTCACCATTGACAGCGAGGGATAAAAACAATATATAACATGATATTTCCAAAAGTTGTGCACAGGTTATACCAAAACGAGGTGGATGAAGGTTGGATGTTCCACTAACCCTAACCTTAATATAATAATCGTTGTGTTGGTGACAAGAACAAGCTGATTACATTTTGGTTCAGGTCCAGATGTAGATCCGGCCTATCATTGGGATACAAAACATAAACTGTTCAGCCCGACGGAGGTATGTGCTCCACCGAGTATCGTTCTAGTTTTAATTCCTGTTTTGCTGGTCATGTTTTTCATCAGATTTTCTGTACCAAACCGTATTTTATTGAGTTGAATCATTAGGTTCGTATCCTGGAAAATCCCATCTCACTGGTGATAATCGGGTTGCGTCCGATTTTTTATTTTTTCCCATATGCCTCATTTTCGCTCCTTTTATCCCAGGTAATGTTACCGCAGATCAGCTCAATCCTTTTCCTCTCCCCATTCCCCAGAATACAAACAAAATAACACTCCACTTCACTGTGAAAAACAATAAAAAAACAAGTGCAACAACATCAGAAAAAACAAGGAAAAAAACACATAAAATGTCATGGTTCCTATTGTTTTAGTAATTTTGCTGTACAGATTTAAAGAGATAGCCAATATTTATTTACAACTTAAATGGCCACCAGTCAGCCATCTTTGATCAGATCGCAAAATAAAGTGAGGTGCACGTGTATGCCATCATGTACCGTGCTAGTGCGAAGTTTGAACAGAATCGAACCATGCATGTCCGAGAAATGGTTGGACACACGTTTAAGTAACAAAATGGCCACGGGTCGGCCATCTTTTTTTTATATTAATTTTTTTTGTATAACTTGTCGAGGCTCGTATGGGAGCCAACACACAACGCACAGCGATGGGGGCATGAGACGAGGGGCGGGTGTGGGAAGGACAAAACAGTGGGGAACAGAGACATTAGGAGATCTGTGGAAGGGAGAGGGATGGGGCAGGGAACATGGGGAATAGAAGATGGACGTTACAGGGACTTTCAGGAAGGAAAGCAGGGAATTTGAAGGCGATTGGCCTGGGGTAGATTAACAGGGGTAGAAAAGATCGAGGATTTGGATGGGGGACGATAAGAGGTGGTGGTGAACAGCTGTTTTGAAGTCCTGGAGGGAAGAATGGGATTGAACAAAGTGAGGGAGTTTATTCCAAAGGCGGGGAAAAAGAAGAATGAAAGAGTGAAGGTGAGAAGTGATTCGTGATTTTGGTAGTTTTACCAGAAGGGGGTTGTTGACGGACCTTGAGCGCCCTGCAGAAATATGGTGGGGACAAATCGCAGACAGAGCAGGGGGAGCGAGACCAGAGAGGAGACGGTAGAAGACAGAAAGACCACCGACCTGTCTGCGGTGAGAGAGTGAGAGGCCCAAAGACTCAGCCTCATCGCGGGAGATGTCAATGATCCGAAATGCCTTGGTTGCCACAGCGTGAAGCCGAGAAAGGTGGGAGGCAGGAGCACAAGTTCTGAGGGGAGAGAAGTACTCCAGCAGGATGCAGAATTAAGCTTTGTATGTGATCAGGAGCTCAGGTGGGCCGAGGAAGAACTTTGCACAACGGAAGATTCCCAGTTGGCCGGCGACTGGCCTTGGAGGCCAGTTTGGAAATGTGGCTTTCCCAGGAAAGATCATGGCAGATAGTGAGACCCAGAAGCTTGAAGGAAAGGATGTCTTAAATAGGATTGTTGAGAAAGTAGATGAGGGGGGGTTCCAAACGGTCCTTTCGGAGAGACATAGTGAGTGTGAGATTTGTCAGGATTGAAACACATGCTCCACGTCCACTAACCATCTTGTTCACCCCTCGCATTTTCTTCGACCCCTCATCACGACCCGCATCTTTTGTTTATCTGTCTCCATCTAAGTTTTCTTTCAGCGCTGCTGTTGGTATTTCCCTCATCTGTTTCTGCTGTTCCTTTTGTTGCATCCTGATCCGTTCTGTCTTCTGGCTCTGTGCAGTCTCATCCCGAGCGTGCATGCTCACTTGTGGTATAGCAATTGCTTCAGTCCGTCTGCCTCTCTGGCAGTCAAACAAAATTGAAAATTATTCCAAACAGGAAACTTACTGCTTTGAAGGATGTCGTTCAGGACACAAACAACAGGCACGAATAACTAATGTAATGTGTTGGATAGAGTGGTGTTTGCGTAAAATGGCACAAAAAAACCGGAATTTATTTATTTATACGACTTATACAATCTTTGTTTTATTTTATTTTAAATTTAATTTTACACTTGAACACTGAAGAACACAAATCATCTTCTTAATACTTCTAAGAACCTCCATTTTTGCAATGCTTGGACATGTTCTATATGGTGGTGTGCAAGGTTGGTGTACAAGACTGCTTCATAGCTTTAAACTTCCCTTATTACTTACGAAATCTGAAGATTTCGTAAGTATATTGATGACTTCCGTCCTCTGTTTGTGTGTTTCTTTGAAGGCACGATAACTCGAGAACGGAATAAGCTCCCAATGTCAAATTACACCACGTGATTCAGGAGGGTGATGGCTAGTGCTGATTAGATTTTGGTCAAAATCGGTCAAAAGTCAAGGTCACAGTGAGGTCAAATATTCGATTTTTGATGGTTTGGTACAGAATCATCGTAGAAACTTCTGGTTTGCGTCGCTACCTTCTCTTGAGGCAGCTTTTATTGGACAAGGTCAGAGGTCAAGTTTACGATTTCGTAAGTACCAGTCTATGACTGCTTGTTTTATTTCTTAATGATCTTTAAAATCATTATTTTATGAAAATTGAAGTACAGGAGGGCCTTGCCATTCGTGGGTTTTCTATTCGTGGATTCGCTCGAACGCGATGGATTTATTGAGACAAGGTTTGCGGATTGCGGTCAATGCGCTCGAATAATCGTGGGTTGGCAAACTATTTTCCACATTTATGCACCTAATTAACGTGGGCCATTAATACAATAACTCCCTAGAACCCTCCCCCCTCCTCCACATCATCATCATCGCCATCACCATCACAATATTGGATCATGTTTATCATCACTTATTATTAAAGGTAAGTTTCATGATCTTAATTACTCAAGAAAATTAACTTCAACTTGTGTTCTTCATGCAGGAAAATAAAACTTTGTTTTATGTTCTTAACAGCTCTTTTATTCATGAAAATAAATAGCACAAAAACAATGCACCAGCATATTAATTAAGGGCGCAGTTTAGGAAAAAAGGGCTGACAAATTTTAAGGTTGAAGTCACTAACCTCATATTTTCCCCATTACCCCGAAGCTTCCACATCGCAGATTTGCGGTTTACGGGGATTTTCAAGAACGTAAAACGCCACGAACGGCAAGGCCTTCCTGTATATACCTGAACACTGTGCGGGGTATCATGTTCCATGAACTTTCGAGTATTTCCATGGATTTATATATTTCAACACTATAGAACACAACTCGCCTTGTTTGCATTTACAAAAACCTTCAGTTTCGTAGTACTTGCGCAAATTGTAAGCCATCTCGACCAATCAAATTTGGCGTGCGCTCTGGGGTGGACTAACTGTGGTTTCAGTCAAAATGGTGGCCCCTCGTGATGCACCTCGAGCTACCTTCGTACAAAAGATCTGCCTGTTTCGTGCATGTTTTTCTCAAAGATCGTTTCAAACTCGCCAGTTTCTCGAAAAAGAGCTGGTGGAAAATTTAGCTCTGGACTGCTCCATTCAACCCACCAGCTTTGTATGGTTGCCATCGGGCCTGTCATTCGAAGTTCACGAACAAAGTTGGTTGGCATCCATTGGGAGGAGGAAATTCCTCCTTCGTAAATGTCCCGCTGAGTGTGGTGAGAAAATCGGTACCATTGTTGTGACGTCGCTGGCACCCAGAGTATTCCAGGAAGTGATGGTACCTCCCCCAAAGCTCAGTGGCTGTCTTCGGTGTTTGTTCCGTCAGTATGTCCATGTTTGTGTCGGTGGCAGCTCCATTACAAGCCTTAAATATTGTGTATACAGTATATAAATAAAAATACATAAGAAAAGCTAATATACAGTAGATTGTTCTCGGAAACACAAAGCAAGAGTTGAAAAGACCCTTCCCATGTCCGTTTCATCAAGACTGCAAGGGGTAAGGTGGTCCATGAAACTCTCGAGTATATCCCTGTTCTCCCATCAGTGGAAAATAACTGGGCTAAAATAAGGTAAATCATTTTCCCCAATCCTCTGGAAACTGTGGATCTCTGCCTGAGGCACCAGTTTGAAGTTGCAAATTATTTGTGCTCAGGCCACATGGAAATGGACCTTCTGCCTTGTTGGTCAGCTTAATATGGTGCTTTGGTACAAACGCTCTTCCAAGATTGAATCAAAAACTTTGACCAATCAATTTGAAGTCGTGAAGGTGAAAGGAGTTAATTGGTGCCAGAAAGCCTCTCCCTGCATGCAAAACACCAGGATGGCAGTTCATAGCTTGGCTTGGTCCAGATTCAAATCCAGGAGAGACAGCTCAGAGGCGAGTGTGCATACCTCTCGGCTATCCTGGCAGCCCCTGATCATAACAATCTCAACAGATTTTCCATTCCTTAAAAAGGTACCCTGCCATTTCTCATGGAGTTCTCTCGAGGCATTGCCATGTGAAAACGACATGTTTTACTTGCACGTCGGAACAGCCTTGTCAAATGCCGACATCACAAATGACATTCGAGATTTTTTTTGGCTTTTTTTCTCCAGTGAGAAAAATAATCCTTTCCAAAGAGTCAGAAAAATATAGCAAATTGAAAAAGAAAAACAAACTGAGCAATGAGCGAGTCAAATGGTTAAGGCTTCCATTTTTCCCAGGCTTTTGAACAGTACAAAATTCGGATTCGATGACAGTTTTCCATTTTCAGTGAATTCAAGGCGTGCATACGTACATCAGAGCAACACCCCAGGTTCGTGATCCTCATGGTATGGCGATATGCTGAGAAGTCAATTTCAACAACGATGAAGTTATTTGGTTGGCATGTGCTTCTTGGACCTTTTCTATGAAGAAAAATTCCTAATCACAATAAGTTTAGTGGGTATTTTAAAATATACTGTAGCTGAGTGATTATGGTTTAATTAATGGCTGGTAGGGTGGGGGGGGGGTGGGGGGGTTGTGAAGAAATGACTGGATTGGGACATTCTTTGCTCATAATGTAACGACTTCACCGTTGCAAAAGCTTTTACGGAGGAGACAATTGAGGCCTGGTCTGGTTTGGGGCCCTCTGTATGCAACATTCACGCTGGGAGAGAAATAGAGTTGGACTGGTGCGAAAGGGAAGGATGATAGTGCCCACAGTGGAAAGTAGAATGGCACTTGGTATAGCACATACCTCTGCCAGGTTAAACAGTTTATGTTTTGTAACCCACTGATGGCCTGGACCAAAATCTAATCCACTTGTTCTCGTCACCGAACCAATTCAACCAGCTCGTTTTGTCATAACTCGTCCACAACTTTTTGAGATATCATGAATATATATATATATATATATATATATATATATATATATATATATATATATATATATATATATATATAGTTTTTGGCCCTATCCCTCAATTTTAGAAATTATGCCGATGTTGACCTTTTGACCGTAAAAACAATTGGTGGTTGAATTCATTGACCTGATATGCAAATCCTATTCAAATTTCAAGTTCATCAGATGAAAATTGAGGATTTTAGAAACTGCACCTCGCTTTCTGACCTTTGGCCTATGTTGACCTCAAAAATAATTGGTGGCTGTATTCAGTGAGCTGATATGAAAATCCTGTTCAAATTTCATGTCAAGTGGATGAAAATTGACAATTTCAGAAATTTTGGCCTATGTTGACCTTTTGACCCATGTTGACCTCAAAAGTAGTTGTGTGAAGATTTTAGAAATCTGAAAAAGTTGTTCACCTTTGGCCTAAGATGACCTTTTGACCTCAAAAATAAATAGGCTTCTGTCGGACCACCATCTCCACCATTTGGTGAGGTTTTGTGAAGATCGGTTTAAAATTGTGACCTGTAGGTGATTAAAGGTGAGCAAACAGGTAAAGGGAAGCGATCAACATAGTACTTGTCAATAAATTTTTTCTGAGTAACAAACACAGACAGGGGTGCAAACATAGCCTCCATCTACCTTCTGTGGCAGAGGTAAAAAAAGGGGGCAGAGGTCAATTTTCAGAAGTAAACAACTTATGCTCCGTCACATGATGAGCTTATAATTCTACCAACAACTGTATCGATATACTAGTGGGGTATCCTTACACATTGTAGGCAATAACGAACCGTGCTTCCCCCATTTCCTCAGGTCGCTCACCTGCATTTTATATTTTCATTTAATGATATTTTCATTTACGGATGCTTTCTCACGGTTCTGTGATTTTTCCCGGTGTATCTGCTTCGATGTCCGTTGGCACGTGGAATTTCAGCTTTCTACGTCACCCGGAAGGTTCCAATGTCCCCCCCACCCCCCCTCAACCCCTCCTCCCCAGATTACCAGCAAAGATAAAAACACCCGACACATTAATTGGGGTTATGCTGATCCTTTGTAGCAAGTCTGGATGTAATTGGGCCAGAACTGGAAGGAGTAGCGTGACAAACAAACTCACAAACACCGGCCCATGAATTATCGTAAGGATATTATTTATAGCTCACCTGGACTTCAGTCAGGTGAGCCTATATGATTGATCAGTGTCCATAGATGAGTGAGTCAGTCAGTTAGTCAGTCAATAAACACTTCAGTCATTATCGCTAGAACCAAACACATGATTTTGATGAAACTTGGCCACGAGCTTCATATCTGATGCTTAACGAAGGTGTATCGACTGCATCAAAATCTGTACTCATTGGGGGGGGGGGCGTAAACGGGGTTGTTTTTTGAGCCCACCAAAAAAATTGGTATTTGCTCTCTTCTCCGAAACGACACACACAATTTTGATGAAAGTCGATAACAACCTTCACCACTGGTAATGCACCCTAGTGTATTGACTGCATCAAAATCTGCGCTCATTAAGGGGGTCTACGGAGGTGGGGAGGGGAGATGAACCCCCAAAAATAGGTATTTACACTCTTTTCCGAAACTACACAGGCAATTTCGATCAAACTTGACCACAACCTTCATCACCCATGATGTACCAAAGTGTATTCACTGCATCAACATCTGCTCTCATTCAAGGGGTCTATTCGGGGGGGGGGGGGTTGGACACCCCAAAATAGGTATTTGCTCTTCTCCAAAAACACACACAATTTCGATGAAACTTGACCACAACCTTCATCACCTGTGATGTACCAAAGTTCGTTCACTGCATAAAAAAAAATCATGGTCCAAGGTGGTCTGCAGGGGGTTTTGAATGACTTGCTCCTGATCCACGTGAGCTACAAAACAGGCGGTCCTATTTTTACACATTATATGGCTCATGGAAGAGCTGTTGCACAAATCAAGCATGCACATTAGACCACTGGACTTGACTTTTTTCAAATGTCAGACAAACACAGCTGGTGACCTTGAGGGGAAGTCATGTAACTTCACTGAGCAACATGGCCGCGTACTGTGCATAAAGATATGTCTTAAAGGTCGCATACTCACTTTGTGTTGTCTCCTCCGTGTTTGACTCTCCACCCAAATATAAGTTGTCGGGTTGGTGTTTCATAAGCAGTACGTTGTTGCATCGGATACCCAGCTCGCGTCACAGTCAACCTCAGCCATTGCCTGTTCGTTGGACGATGAATATCCTATGGTGGATTTCACAAATTAGGCCATTTTGTGCTTCCTCAGAGATCATAATCCAAGTTCCTGCTCCAACATGGTGCAGTCAAACGACGGTGTTGTGAAACGCCTTAGATGCGTGACGCAAACAAATAATGTCACAAACTATCAATAATCAATCAATCAATCAATCAATCACAAGTGCACCGGGCTCTTATACAGAGGGTCGATGCTGCCAAAGCAGTCTCTTGACTTGGTTTACAATCCTGGACAGGTCACAACTCTGACACAAGAAGTCAGGACAGGAATTTGTAATTTGTTCAGGGTGCCGGCGATAGCTCAACTACTCTTTGTGAA
This sequence comes from Eptatretus burgeri, assembly GCF_056783735.1. NCBI lineage: Eukaryota > Metazoa > Chordata > Myxini > Myxiniformes > Myxinidae > Eptatretus > Eptatretus burgeri. The sequence continues at coordinate 10,580,940 of NC_140978.1, forward strand.
GGACACCAGAGGACCAATAACGTCTGCCAAGTAATTCCGGCAGATGGGACGCCCAGTTCAACATCCATCCCAGAGACGTCACACACATTGAATCACCGTGCCTGTGAAACACCAGGATGACAGTTTAAAGGGTGTTTCAAAAAGATTGATGCAACTTTGACTTCCTGCCATTTCTTTGTTTTTTGACCTATACCGCTCCAACCCATCTCTGCTTCCCCTTCATTCCACCCCCTCGTCTCACCCCTCTCAGCTCCCCCCCCACCCCCACTCCTCACCATCATGGTTTCTCCCCAGCCCTTCCCCCTCCCGGCTTCACCCCATCCCCGCACCCTCTCGGCTCCCCCCTGCCCCGCATCCTCTCCCTGCCCTCCTCCCTCCTCCCTAACTTAGTGCACCTCAAACGACTGAGGCCTCTGTTCCAACCTCACATATCTCTCAATTCAGACTGTTGCCAATAAACTGGACATAATCTATTTAACAGAATCCTGTTGAACAGGATGTCTCTGACTCCTTCGTGTCTCTCCCTGGCTATTGTCTGATCTGGTTTGATCAACCTAAGACCCGTCCTGGCGGCGAAGACACATTGTACATCCAGAACTCCATTTCTCACTCTCAGCGTACAGCTCTTACACCTCCCAAACCCCAGGAGTACCTCTGGCTGCGAACTCCTCTCCGCTCCCACCTCATGTTTGTTTGTGCGTTGATTCGTCCTCTCCATCTACATCTCTCTCAGATGACATAGACCAATTTTTAACCACCCATACCAACTCTCTCTACCTCATATGTGGTGATTTAAATTGTCACCATGCAAATTGGCTGTGCTTTAGTACCTCTCTCACGAGCCATGGTACTTCAGCAAAGGATCTCTGTGAGTCCATAAGACTGACTCAATCTGTAAACTTTCCCATGAGGATTTATGTCAATGGAACATCCTCCCTTCTGGATTTGGTGATGACCAACTTCCCCGCCAATGTATCCTGCTCCAACTCTGCCCAAAATGGTTAATCTCATCATGGCCTTGTGAAGGTCAACATCTTTCTTGCCATTTTAAAAGAACAGTCTCAGCACTGGCAAGTGTGGCAGAGACTACAAGCAACCATCACACTTCAGGACTGGTCTCCTATATCTACCGCCCCTGATATGAATTCAGCCTTGGAAATTTAATCAGCCTGTGTAATCACAGAGTCTGTCTGTCTGTCTGTCTCTCAATTTCATTCCATCTCACCTTCAGTTATCATACCCATCCTCCCACCCATGGTACACTGAATCCTGTGGTGAGGTAGTTGCCTTGAAACAACTTGCATTCTCCTCCTGGAAGGCAAATCTGACCGAAGATCATTCAACAAAGTCCACACTGTCAGCCAGAAAACATCTGTCCAACATCAAGATTGAACCTTCAAACTTGGCTCCCTCCCCTCAAACCTGATGGACCATTAACTCTGTGTCTGGTCTATTCTCCCCCTCCATCCCTTTCCTCTCCTCAAATGGCACCACAGCTGACTCCTGACTTGTGAGAAGTCTGAATCCCTCAATTCTGTGGTTGCTTTCAAATCTTGGGTGCCCAACCCATCTCTCCCTGCACCCACCCTTCCCAGTCGCACCGAACTGCCCCGAGACAATGTATCTTTTGCAACTGAGAAGGTGGAGAAGTTTCTGAGAAATGTCAACTCTGACTCTGCAAATGGATCAGACGGCATCAGCTCACGTTCTAAAAAAAAAAACCCTGCTCTGCTGTTGTTGCACTTCCTGTCTCTGCCCTTTTTACCCTGTAATTTACCATATGTCAACTTCCATCTGCTTGGAGATCAGCCAACATCACAGCATTACATTAAGAAGGTGCAAAAACAGATCCCCTTGACTGCAGCCCATGAAGCTCACTTCCCATCATCAGCAAGGTCATGGAATCCATCATGGCAGTTGACATAAAATCATTCCTTTTCTCCAATGACCTAATTTAAGATCATCAATTCAGATTCAGACCTGGTCACTCTACCTTGGGCATGCTGCTTAGACTTTCCCAACAATGGTGAAGGCCCTCAATGTCAGACATGAGATCAGGGCCATCTCCCTGGACATATCACGTCTTTCGATATGGTCTGGCACCCTGCCCTGCTCACCAAACTCTCTTCCAATGGTATCCAAGGCAATCAAACTCATGGCTCGCAGACTTCCTCTCCTGTCGCAACCAACGTGTGGCCCTTAATGGAGTTGTCTCACCACCTCTTCCTGTCCAGGCTGGAGTTCCTCATGGTGGTGTTCTGGGCCCTGTTCTTTTTCTGGTTTTCATCAATGATCTCTGACTCTCTGGAAAATCATCTTTATCTCTTTGCTGATGACTCCACCCTCCGCCGTACCATCTGTCATCCCTCGGATCGGCAAGTAGCATCATCTTCACTCTCTGCAAATCTGGATAAAATCACAAACTGGTGAAATACGTGGAACGTGTCTTTCAATCCTGACAAATCTCACACTCTCACTATGTCTCTCTGAAAGGGTCGTCTGGAACCCGTCCAGGATTGTGCCCCCAATATAATTAAACTGTCTCAGGAGTCTTATGTTTTTGACTGAGTGAGGAGGAGCATCCATTCACCCTCAAATCTAGCTCCCTCTGTTGTCTCAGCCCTCCAAGCATCCACAGCTCCTCTGGAATGCACACATCATTCCACTAACCTCCTCCAAGTTAACCTTCCAAAATAAAGGCTGACTGCACACCTCAACTCTTTTGTTCCTTGGCTCTCCCATCTGTGGAACTGCCTTATTGAGGGCTTAAAGTAAGTGGTGCACTGCCATTTGAAGTCAGCCACCATCCTTTCAGACTATGGTTTTTCACCCCCAATACCCATACCTAACCCAACCTCACTCTTACTTGCAGGTTACTGTGTTTCCTTCTCTTCTCTTTTCCTGTTCATTAATTCCCTTGCTTACCATGTCCAACCACTGACCCACGATGAGTTCATAACCTGTCACCTTTTTCTTGCACGAGCCTCGATCCTGTAAAAAAAAAATTGGAAAAAATTTCACAATCAGAAAAAAAGGGAGAATGTGGAGGTGAAGGTATGCAGAAAATTAAAGGATGTTAACAAGGAGTATTCTAGTGGATAAACATTCCCAATAATCTGATAAGGCGGAAGAAGGGTGTACATGGCTAGTAGGGGACAGGGTGCAAGGCAAAAATGAGAAAACCAAGAGACCACTGACATGTCTGCTGTGAAAAAGCAGCATGCCCTGATTCTGGAATTCCAGATGATAAGTTCTAGTGACATTCAATGTCTGGGAGGTCAAGGTTGGTCTGTTTGGCATTCATATCTGAGCATACATCTGGTGATGCTGAGATTGCACAATTAAAACTCACCAATTGTTGATTTGCAATTCAAAGAAATATACTTGTTTCGAGGCAAGTTCTTCTCATGCCAACTTATTTAAAATGTATGAATATTCGGACTTGCTGGCTCTGTCCATGGCTGATAGTATAGCTCAGAGGTCGCATGTTTGCCGTGATGATATATAATCTGGTTTTGATTCCCGTTCAAACTCTACTGGTAACCCCAGTGCTTCACAGGGTGGGCATTGAATCAACTGATGTGCTCATTTCACCATTTTAATTGAGTTCGATATGATGGTAAGCTGGGGTTCCTATCTGACAGAAGTTGATGTTGGAGCCTAAAGATCCCACGGTGTCCGAAGCAATATGTAGTCGGCCATTGTGTGCCAGCACCTTGGCCAAATTCCAAATTCCTGTCGTGATTGACAACGGTTATGGCCAAGTAATGCAGCCGCCTTCGTGAGCTGCTCAGCGAACCCAGCGATCGCCAGAGGATGAAAGGTTATACAGTACCGAGATAATTGTCTGCCAGACACGAACACGCACGCACAAAACTTGTACTACATGCACATGAATCGTTATTTTTATAACACACAAACACACACTAACAAACACACTTTTAGGGGCCCAGGTTAAAATCTCATATATCATATTTATTTGTCCATTGTCGATTATTGTTCTTGCAATTCATTTAAAAGAACGATGATGTCTTCAAGGGTTTTCTCCTGCTGCATGTGATATATGTACATAAATACATACATCACATGTGATATATATATATATATATATATATATATATATATATATATATATATATATATATATATATATAAACATATATATATATATATATATATATATATATATATATAAACTGTATATTTTTATATATATTGTATGTGATATATACTTGTGATATTTTTTTTATATACACACACATATATCTATATATATATATATATATATATATATATATATATATATATATATATATATATATATATATATATATACATAAATATATACACATGTAGTTACATGCAGAGTCAAATATATATATATATATATATATATATATATATATATATATATATATATATATATATATATATATATATATACTGTATATACAGTAATCCCCCGTTTCTCGCGGGTGTTACGTTCCAAACCCTCCCGCGGTAAGTGAAAATCCGCGATGAATGGACGCCTCCACAAAACAGATTTTAATCTCGATTAAACACATAAAGAAAACATTTGAAGCATAAAAATGCTAACTGTAAACTCAGTAACGTTGTAAAAACATTGTGATGGCCAGTTGCTGGCGTTGTTTCTTCATGGTGGTGAGGAGAGTTTTCGCCATTGTTGCTAAGCGTTCAAGTGAGAGGCCTTCGTCGTCGTGCTCATGCGATGGATCAGATTGTTCCTCCTCCTCCTCCTCGCATGCAAACTTCGTAAGCTCAGCCAAATCCTCGTCCGTTAATGGGTCAGAGTTGGTTTCGATGAGGTTATTCACTTCGTCGTGCGTCATGTCGTTGAATCCTCCTCCTAGAATCTTCGCCAGCTTGACCGCCTTATCGATTGCCGAATGGTGAATTTCGTGTGGAGAAAAGGCCTTGTATTCGTGGACGCATTCTGGCCACAGCTTCTTCCAACAGGCGTTTAAGGTTTCTTTTTTCATTTCTTGTGGAGCCTTCTGAATTATTTGGAGACACGTTGCTATCGTGAAATCACGCCAATACGCCCTCAGAGAAAAATTGTCGTCGGAATCCATGGCCTCCACGAGGTGCTGCAGCGCGTTGCGAATGTAAAGCGCTGATGTTGGCTTCGTCCTTCTTGATGTAGCGTATGGTCGATTCATTCAAACCGTAATGGCGCCCAACCGCGGCAAACGTTTTTCCTTTCGGCGGCATCGTAGGGCCTGGAGAAAAAAACGTAGAAAATATCTGTGTGGTTCACAAGCCAAACACTCAAGACAGCGAGAGTGCGCCTCGTGGGCAGCAGCCAATCAGCGCCAAGGAAAATGAATAGCGCGCTCTCTGTCTTTGTCTCGTGCATTGTGTCGACAAACATACAAATTTTTTTTGTTTGTTTTATTATGAAGATACTTTCGAGCGCCACGCGTTATAATTTATTGCTTAAATAATTTATATTTCATATATTATAACCGCGATGTACCGGGGGAATCCGCAGAAAAAATTAGTTACGTTCCAAGGGAAAACCCGCGATCAACCGGGGGCGCGAGAGGTGAATCGTGATGAAGCGGGGGTTGACTGTATATGTATATATATATATATATATATATATATATATATATATATATATATATACATACATATATATATATACATACATATATATATATACATATATATATATATACATATATATAGAAATATATACATATATATATATATATATACATAAATATATACACATATATCTATACACATACATATACATATATATATATATATATATATATATATATATACACATAAATATAAACACATATATTGTTATGGATTTCCTGCCCGTCGGCGTGCGAACGACCGCGTCTAACCAATAGCGGTCACTTCGCCCACCGAACGGACAATCCAGTCGCGGCTTTCCGGATCAACGCCGGAAACCAGCCACGGGTGTGTTTTTAACCACACCACAACCTTGTCCGCACTCGACCCACGCACTACAGGGTCCGATCGCCAAATCTTCGATTTACCTAATTATTCGCGCAGGTAGGTGACCGAGAGATTGTACCTCAACGGGACCGCTTGGAAACGAGCGGCTTAAGCAGCTCACTTCCTTTTGGGATAACCGAGCGGGGTGTTATCGCGCAGTCCCATTGGACCCGATCACTTTACCGGCTATTTAAAAACCAACTATATTCCGAGTGCAAGATGGCAGCTCAATTAAAGGAAGAGGTCGCAACGAACAGGTTTACATTCACACAAGGACATTTATTATAATAAAGCATGTATGCAATTAAACAAGGCAAAACACGTGTGCAATTATACAGCAACAAAAGTACGACAAAAGAACTACGACCGTCTATACGAAATGCAATGCAAACATTTACAGCACACAAAGCACTTAACAATTTCCGACTTATTCGACGGGCCCACAGACACACGTACGCACACACACACACACACACACCCAAGAAATGGTGGCAGAGGCCTTTAATAACGAGCTCCAGCTCGGAGGACAGGTGAGCTGAAACCCAGAGGCTATCTCGAACCTCTCCACTTCGTGTGGTCTTCAAGTTGTTCGGACCCTGGGCTCCAGCGAGAGCGAGCTGGATCCAATCGCCGTGAGCCGCGATCCCGCCCAAGCTCCCGCGCGCATCCTCCCGCGCTTCTCAATACGTGCTGGTGAGACAAGGCGCCGATCCTTCCCGTCAATGCGTCGCTTCCCCGAGGAACCACCTCCATGAAGAGGTCGATGAGTCGCACCAAGCCGGGAACCAAAATGGAGAACAAAGAGCTCCACAAACCAAGAAGAAGAAGAAGCCACCATTCGCAGCTCAATCCGAGCAACCGGCTCAACTTCTTTCCAAAACGTGATAAAGCTGAATGTCTAAACTCGGTGTTTGCAGCTAAATCTTGTGTCCTAAACCCATCACTTTCTCTACCCACTTTACCCAGTCGCACCCAACTGTCCCTGGACTCTGTATCCTTTTCTCCTAACAAGGTGGAGAGCTTGCTTTCAAACCTCGAGTCAGATTCTGCAACCGGTCCAGACGGCATCAGCCCACGTGTCCTCAAAGCCTGCTCTTCTGCTCTTGCTCACCCTCTCTCTGTTCTATTCACCCTCTCATTTGCCCAAGGTCATCTGCCATCTGCTTGGAAATCTGCTAACATCACTGCCCTGCATAAAAAAGGTGCAAAAACAGATCCCTATAACTACAGACCAATCAGTCTTCTCCCAATCATCAGCAAGGTGATGGAATCCATCATCGCCTCAGACATGAAATCCTTCCTCTTCTCCAATGGCTTGATTTCCAATCATCAATTTGGTTTCAGACCAGGTCACTCTACCCTGGATATGCTGCTACTGCTCTCCCATCAATGGATGGAGGTCCTCAATGCCAGACAGGAAATCCGAGCCGTATCCCTGGACATATCACGTGCTTTTGACACAGTCTGGCACCCTGCCCTGCTCACCAAACTCTCTTCCCATGGTATTCAAGGCCATCTCCACTCATGGCTCACAGACTTCCTCTCCTGTCGCAGTCAACGTGTGGCCCTAAATGGAGTTCTTTCATCCCCTCTTCCTGTGCAGGCTGGAGTTCCTCAAGGTAGCGTTCTGGGCCCTGTTCTTTTTCTGGTTTTCATCAATGATCTCTCGGACTCTCTGGAAAATCCTCTATTTCTCTTTGCCGACGACTCCACCCTCTGCCGTACCATCTGTCATCCCTCAGACCGGCAAGCAGCAGCTTCTTCACTCACTGCAGATCTGGATAAAATCACAAACTGGTCCAACACGTGGAACATGTCTTTCAATCCAGACAAATCTCACACTCTCACTATGTCTCTTCGAAAGGACCGTTTACAAAACCCCCCCATCCACTTTCTCAACAATCCTCTGGAAGAAGTCTTTTCTTTCAAGCTTCTAGGTCTCACTATCTGCCATGACCTTTCCTGGGAAAGTCACATTTCCAACCTCGCCTCAAAAGCCAGTCGCCGACTGGGAATCCTCTGTCGTGCTAAGTCCTTCCTCGGCCCTCTTGAGCTCCTGACCACTTACAAAGCTTTTGTCCGTAGCCTAATGGAGTACTGCTCTCCCCTCTGGGCTGGTGCTCCTGCCTCCCACCTTTCTCGGCTTCACGCTGTCGAAACCAGGGCATTTAAGATCATCGGCATCTCCCGCAATGAAGCTGAGTCTTTGGGCCTCTCACTCAATCACCGCAGGTTGGTCGGTGGTCTTTCTGTCTTCTACCGACTCCTCTCCAGCCTTGCCCCCCCTGCTCTCTCTGCGATTTGTCCCCACCACATTTCCACAGGGCGCTCAAGGTCCGCCAACAACCCCCTTCTGGTAAAACTACCAAAATCACGAATCACTGCTCATCTTCACTCTTTCATTCCTCTCTTTTCCCGCCTTTGGAATAAACTTCCTCACTCTATTCATTCCCATTCTTCCCTCCAGGCTTTCAAAACAGCTGTTCACCACCACCTCTTATCTTCCCCCATCCAAATCCTCGATCTTTTCTACCCCCGATAATCCACCCAAGCCCACTTCCTTCATTTCTCCTACTTTCCTTCCTGAAAGTCCCTGAAATGTCCATCTTCTCTTCGCCATGTTCCCCGTCCCATCCCCATCCCTCTCCCTTCCACAGTTCACCTAATGTGTCTGTTCCCCACTGTTTTGTCCCTTCCACTCCCGCCCCTCTTGTCTCATGCCTCCTTGCTGTGAGTTGTGTGTTAGCTCTCATACGAGCCTCGACCAAGGTATACAAAAAAAAAAAAAAAAAAAAAAAAAAAAACAAAGCAGCTCGAAGCAAAACGCTCTCCCGAGCCAAACAGAAGCCGAAGCTCACTGAACCACCAAAGCAAAAAGCCTCCTCCCGAGCCAGGACCACAGCCGAAGCTCACTGAGCCAGCCGAAGCAAAAAGCTTCCGAAGGCCTCAACCCTAACGCAAGCCAAACAGGACCCGACGGTCTGCTAAATGACTCCCCTCAACTCCCTTCTCCAACTCTGCCCACAAACAAAAGAAAAGATCTCCTCTTATCCTTCTCCCGCCCTTCCCCGCTCCCGGAGTGACTCATGACTCATGCCCCATCCCCCGCTCAGCCACGGGTGGGAGGGAGTTGGTGACATCATAAGTCACGGGACGGCAGGGTTCTTATTCCTCTTCGCAGAAGAGCGGGGAAGGACGCCTCCATTGTTTCGTTCCTTCACTATTAAATTGATCCGCAGTGCATCTAATCGATTTCTGAACATTTATACAATGGAAGGTGAGCTATCTTGGGAACAAGCACTTATCGACATAGCTGATTAAAGGAACCTGAATGTTGTGTGCAATCGAATTCCCAAATTCGTAACACTACCCCCTCCCCTTTTAACAGACTAGTCCCGAGTCGTCAAATTTTCGTGTGACCAGCATGTGTAAGTTTTCCCCTAGTACGTTCTACCTTCAGATCCCTGAGTGTGACATTTCTTTATACATGTCCCAAAAATAAATAACCTAATGCGCTGCGGAACGACCTAAACAAACTCTCACCGACTCATTCGGACAACTAAACTAAAATTGCCAGCGCTAAAACAAACATGCAGGTGGGGTTCCACGTATTTACAATTTTCACTCAACTTATCCATTTCTTAACCATGGCCCAGGACTTGTGATCTGTGAAAGGGGAGAAGGTAAAAGTCATTTCAAAGTTCATTCATGCAGGGGAATGGATGGAGATGGTCTCAAAACATAAATGAGCATGATGGATGCACGGGCTGCCTGCAGGGCAGTCCTTGCAAAACTGGATGGTCCTGGCGCACATGGTGATGGATGGACACAGGGGCAAACACAAACGAGGGCTAGCAGGCATGGGGTCATGGCAGAGGCAGGCAAACGAGGCATGGCAAGGCAAGTCCATGCAGAACAGGCGGCTGCAGCACAACAGGTCGGCAATGAAGCTGGCCAGCCTCTGGTGTGGTTCCATTAGGTCTGGAGGGAGTGCGGTGGTGCTGGCCGCTCTGAAGGCGGGCTCGGACCTAGCCTACTATCTCCCCCAACTCTATCGCCTTTGCCTGTCTCTGTCCATACCCACTCCCTTAATTTTTCACAAAACACAACAAAATTTTGCTCCTCTTTATTTATATTATTTTTATTTCCCTTTTATAATTGTCTTCCTAACCCCCTTTATAGTCTTTGTCTGGCTAACCTATCCTGTCAACCCAGCCTACTCCCAACCCCTACGTTCCCTCTCTGGAGGGGAATAGGGAGAGAGTAGCGTCCTGTCTCGAGGCGCAACAAAGCCTCAGAATGGTCTACTCAGAGTTCAGCGGTCTACCAAGATGGGTCGAGCGGCCTTCAACGAGCGAAGGGATGGATGGTGCGAAGGGGTACATCTACTAACTACCCTCACATTTGTTAACCTGAAACTACCCTGGGGCTTTCAAAAACGCCTCACACTTTTAAACTATCGGTTCTAAAAACCATGATTCCAGTCGTCTGCGTTGGTGTCCATTATAAATTTGGGCCTCGCCCTCAAATTTTCATTCGTGCCCTCGCACAATTTCCTGGCTGGGCAGCGTGGCTCAACTAGCAGGAACTCCCCCTCTGCCAAACTATAACCATGGCACCCCCAGGCCCGCAGGCTGCCTCTGAGCCTAGCTGCTCCCTACAATGCGGGGGTTGCCCTCTCTGGCATTGCCCCCCTCCGATGCCCACGTGGCGTGTTGATGCCCCGGGGTCCCTTTCCGAGGGTCGCCCGTGCCCACTACACTGCCCCCGTGGCATTCTGGTGCTACGGGTCCCGTTTCCGACGGGTCGCCCGTGCCCACTACACTATCCCGGCCCCTCTTGGGCCCTTGGCCTACTCTGGCCGACTAGTCCGGTGCCCGGGGTGCCCACTAAACAAAACTCACCTTTCCACAGCCACGCTCCCAGCCAGTCCATGAACTCTTGCACCCCTCCAAACGGGTTTCGTGCCTTCTCTCGACACCAACAACAAAACGACTTCCTTTTAGTAAATTTAACTACTCACTAACTAAACATTAAACTGACCCCGGTGTCACTTGGGTGGGAATCACTCCTCCCCCCAACCAGTCATTCGCACCATGCATACCACATTCGCTCCACTCGCACACTTGGGCCCACTGTCCCACACTTTCCATTTCGCAACTCACACCAACACTCTATACTGCCATCCTTCTAACTAAATCCCCTGACGAACTTGTGCCCCCTCATCATCCCTTATTCTCATGCACGTTCCATTTACTCTACGGAGCTAAGCTACGTCTCCACTGCACATTTCCAGTCTGTCCACGTCTCCAAAAAAATCCAAAAATTCCCATTTCCTAAATCTAAACTTAAATCCCTCGAACTAATCCATCCACAGGCTCCATGAGGAACAACCCATGTCCCCATGAAGCCAGTCTAACTATCGCTAACCCATCCCCCGAACTAGTACTTCCTGTGGCCCCTGACAGGGGGGGTCGTCCACCCCTTGCCCAGAGAATCCTGTTCACCCGAAGCGAGGCTTGCTTTTTTTCCATGCGCACACCAGCGCGGCAACTCGCAACCTGTGCTCTTTCCCCGTGATGTCATGGCAGCTGTTCGCGTTTCTCGCACCTCGTCCCTTATCGGACGGCACCATCCGGCAGGGATTTCCCTCCTGCCGGATTCCAACCATGCAGCCACGACGTCACCCTGCGCATCCAAAGCACACCTTGCGTTTCGAGGGGCTCCCCACGCGAGCACATGTGCTCTGCTCGTCGGAGCTAAACACACACGCTCGCCTGGAAAACCCGTTCATTCCAAATTCACAATCCAGCCGAGCTTCTGTCCGTCCCACGGGATCGGCTAACATCCACCGCGTGCATTTCCGGACCGGGTTTCACTCGCGTAGCCGCGCACGTGGCGGCCTCGTGCGGAGCACAGCACGGACCCCGAACGCGCTGCCGTGCAAACCCGGCACGGTTCCCAAAATGGCGACGGCCGCTACCCGGCTTTTGTCCCTCATCTGTCGCAGTCGTCGTCGCCATTCAACGCGCACACTCCTGCATGCCACGACGCTCACACACCTCACCATTACACTAGGACATGCGGTTGCGGTCTCCCGCATGCTAACCGCCATCTCCCTTACATACGGCGACTTCACACACACGGTCTCCCTCACACACGGCCGTTCACTTACTCGCGCCGTTTCACTCGCACACGTGGTTCCACTCACACACGGCCTTTCACTTGCACAGGGGGTTTCACTCACACACACCTTTTCACTCAAGATCGCTATTTCACTGACACACACTGTCTCTTCATCCACACAGGGCGTGCTAGGAGGCACGCACTTTGGCTCACTCGCAACCTCGCACACCATTTTACTCACACACGCGGTCCTTTTCACACACAACCTTTCGCTTGCACATGCCATAACACTCACGCTATGCGTGCTTTCCAGCACGCATTTCGGCTCACTCGTACACACACACACACACACACACACACACACACACACACACACACACACACACACACACATACACATCTGGACGACCACGCTGGGGATTTGTGTTTCTACAAGGGTTCCCGGGGCCTTCACACCCCCCAAGCTTCGTGTGCACCCGTCAACAGCACTCGCCCCCTCTACCTCGCAAAGCTCAACTGGACCCACCTGGTCAAGATCCGCTTCAAGGGAGCATAGCGTCTCCCCTTGTTCATGGAGGAGGCTATCCGGCTGCTTGCACCAGGTCATGACACATTCCCCGAGCTCCCCTCATCGTCCTCCACTAACTCTGTGTGTGTGTGTGCTCGTCTTTATCGTGTAGTCTCTCCTCTACCGTTTCTACCTCCCATGACTGTTAATTCTATCTCATTCGTCTTTCCGTGTCTTATACACATCGCAGTCTCCCCATTTAATTTTTCCCTCCGTGTCACCGTCACTTTCTTTGTCACCTGTATGAGTCTCGTCTTACACGTCCCCTGTATTAGTTTGTCCTCCACCGCGGGCCGACACAGTCCACACTCCCCCCTTGTCGGTTCGGTCGAGCTGCCACGTGGTGCCGCCATTTTGCCCGCCTGCAGGCATCGCCCCAAGCTCTGCATTTCACCCCGCAGTTTTTTCATTTCATTTGTCATATTCGCATTCATTCTGCACGCATTTTTTTATTCCGTTGCTCGCTTTGTGTGCATTTTCATCCATTTTTTATTCATGGCTTGTGTGATCATCTCCACCATTCGTGTGATGACCGATGGCTCGAGCTGGACCGATCCGCCATTGTCGGCCGCGGTTTCGCTGGGGAGCGGGGAGGGACCTTGACGGAGGAGGGGAGGGGGGTGTCATCCACCGTGGCCTCCGCTGCTGCGCCCATTTGTGGGGGATGTTCAACCTACATAACGGATCTTTCGTCCTGGGCCATAGACTAACAATACATCTATTTCTAAGCCACCCTGCTCCCGTTCACCTTGAACCGCCATCTTGCTGATCGGAATAATTTTTAAATGCTTGCAATTTGATGGGAATCGAGGGTCGCTCCACACACCCCTGATCCGAATCCCGTTAATTTAGTTGGAGGCGGGATGGATTCGAATCCCACTTCTGACACCAGTGTTACGGATTTCCCGCCCGTCGGCGTGCGAACAACCGAGTCTAACCAATAGCAGTCGCTTCGCCCACCGAACGGACAATCCAGTCGCGGCTTTCCGGATCAACGCCGGAAACCAGCCACTGGTGTGTTTTTAACCACACCACAACCTTGTCCTCACTCCACCCGTGCTACATGGTCCGATCGCCAAATGTTCGATTTACCTAATTATTCGCGTGGGAAGGTTACCAAGAGATTGTACCTCAACGGGACCGCTTGGAAACGAGCGGCTTAAGCAGCTCGCTTCCTTTTGGGATAACCGAGCGGGGTATTATCGCGCAGTCACGTTGGACCCGATCACTTTACCGGCTATTTAAAAACCAACTATATTCCAAGTGCAAGATGGCAGCTCAATTAAGGTAAGAGGATGCAACGAACAGGTTTACATTCACACAAGGACATTTATTATAATAAAGCACGTATGCAATTAAACAAGGCAAAACACGTATGCAATTATACAGCAACAAAAGCACGACAAAAGAACTACAACCGTCTATACGAAATGCAATGCAAACATTTACAGCACACAAAGAACTTAACAATTTCCTACTTATTAGACGGGCCCACGGACACACGTACACACACACACACACACACACACACACACACACACACACACACACACACACACACATACACACACACACACACACGAAATGGTGGCAGAGGCCTTTAATAACAAGCTCCAGCTCAGAGGACAGGTGAGCTGAAACCCAGAGACTATCTCGAACCTCTCCACCTCGTGTGGTCTTCAAGTTGTCGGACCCGGGCTCGAGCGAGAGCTAGCTGGATCCAATCGCCGTGAGCCGCGATCCCACACGAGCTCCCGCAAATTCTCCCGCGCTTCTCAACACGTGCTGGTGAGACGAGGCGCCGATCCTTCCCGTCAATGCGTCGCTTCCCCGAGGAACCACCTCCAAGAAGAGGTCGATGAGTCGCACCAAGCCAGGAACCAAAATGGAGAACAAAGAGCTCCACAAACCAAGAAGAAGAAGAAGCCACCATTCGCAGCTCGATCCGAGCAACCGGCTCAACTTCCTTCCAAAACAAAGCAGCTCGAAGCAAAAAGATCTCCCGAGCCAAACAGAAGCCGAAGCTCACTGAACCACCAAAGCAAAAAGCCTCCTCCCGAGCCAGGCCGCAGCCGAAGCTCACTGAGCCAGCCGAAGCAAAAAGCTTCCGAAGGCCTCAATCCTAACGCAAGCCAAGCAGGACCCGACGGTCTGCTGAACGACTCCCCTCAACTCCCTTCTCCAACTCTGCCCACGAACAAAAGAAAAGATCTCCTCTTATCCTTCCCCCGCTCCCGGCATGACTCATGACTCATGCCCTCGTGCCCCGTCCCCCGCTGAGCCACGTGTGGGAGGGAGTTGTTGACATCATGAGTCACGGGACGGCAGGGTTCTTCTTCCTCTTCGCAGAAGAGGGGGGAAGGACGTCTCCATTGTTTCGTTCCTTAACTAGTAAATTGATCCGCAGCGCATCTAATCGATTTCTGAACATTTAACCAATGGAAAGTGAGCTATCTAGGGAACAAGCACTTATTGACATAGCTGACTAAAGGAACCTGAATGTTGTGTGCAATCGAATTCCCAAGTTCGTAACAATATATACACATAAATATATCCACATATATATGCACATAAATATAAACACATAAATATATCCATGTAAGTATATACACACAAATATATGTATATATATATATATATATATATATATATATATATATATATATATATATATATATATATATATATATATATATATACACACAAATATATGTATATATATATATATATATATATATATATATATATATATATATATATATATATATATATATATATATATATATACATAAATATATACACATGTTCTATGCAGTCAACTACATGTGTATATATATATATATATATATATATATATATATATATATATATATATATATATATATATATATATATATATATATATATATATATATTGTTGCGGTATTCGCGCCCGCCGGCGTGCTGACGGCCACGTAACTCGAATCGCGGCACGTCGCCCACCGGACGGACAATCCAGTCGTGACCCTCTCGGACTAACGCCGGGAACCAGTCACGGGTGGACCTTTCGGTCTCACCGCGATCGAGCCAATCAGCCCCCGCGTGGGATAGGGTTGCTCGCCAAATTCGACCTACCTAAGTACCCACGCGGAGGGTAGACCGGGCGATCGCACCTCGCCGCAGGTCGACTTCGGACACGGGCCACTTAAGCGACCCGTTCCGTACTATCAGAATAACCGAGCGGTGTCATCGTCGACCTCGACGGTTCGATTAATTATCGGGCGTATTCAGCCCACTACCAACCCTTTACGTGAAGCAAGATGAGGATTCAATGGGAGAAAAAGACGAAGCGAAGCGGGAGAACAGTTCAATAATAAAGCACATTTATTCGCGGCACACGGGAAGCACACATTCAATTCCACCAAAAGTACACAAAAAAAAAAGAAAACACAATTCCATTTACACAAAAAGCAAATATAAAAGCGAAGACAATGCAGAGCTAATACCGACTACCGAGCACACGGCAACACTTATACAATCCTACCTCACAGACGGCGCCGACAACACATACCCAAAACCAAGGAAAAGAAATACCCTCAAGGATGAGGCGGGCCTGAGGCCGAGACCGGGTCGCGCCTACCCGTCTGGTGATGAGACGCGGAGCGGCGATGGCGCCTCACTCCGCGGGCCTCGCGGACAGTGTCTGGCAGGGGGGTGGGAAAGGGGCCCCCTTGGTCGCACTATCTCAGCGCGGGGGGAAACAGGAGGGGGTTGCTGATGCTCGGGGTATAGAGGATCTTTATTATGTGCGACGAGCGTCTCCACCTCGGCCAGGTCGCGCTGCCGGCCTCCCTCGGGCGTGCAGCTCCCGGCACCGACGCGAGCACCCCCTCGTCTGCCTTCGCCGCTGCCGCCTCTCCGCCTCTGGACTCTCCGACTCTGGACTCTTCTTTGGACTCTCTCGTTGGACTCTCGACTCTTCTTGACTCTCCCGTTGGACTCTTCTTTGGACTCTCCCCCTCTCCTGACTCTCCCCTCTGGACTCTCCCACTCTCCACTTCTTGACTTCCCGACCGACTCTCTTCAGCTTCTCCAGCTACTGCAGGCTTCGGGCTCCAGACTTCCACACGGCTCTGACTGACGAACACGGTCCTTTTATCCCCCCGTAGCTTCGCCTTTGACCCCCTCCCTTTGACCTTTCACCTCGCTCCCCATTGGCCCGAGAAAAAGTGGGCGTGAAGGCTTTTTGATCCACAAATTTGCATATATCGATCGTTCTGGAGGCGGGGCCAAATCGCCCTTCGCTCACCGATTGGACGGCAAAAAGTGGGCGTGTGTCGTTTTTGATCCGTTTTTGAAGCACAAAATCCGTGATTTTGTACACGCTGTTCAACGTGCGCCCTGCACGAGTCCAACACCGGTACCCACAGCGGGGCAAGAACGGTGGCGATGCTACGGTTGCGAGGTGTGACGTGAAGGTCGTGGCGGTTGTGGTGAAGCGGTGTTGTGGTTGGTGGTTGATGTTGTGGTTGTGGTGGTAATCATGGCGGTTGGTCCAAAATAAAGATAGTAAAAGAAAAACGGCTATCCTGAAGAGTCGCAGCTCGCATAAATGACATGTATTCCCACTAGACAACGGGTTTGGGCCTAACTACACATATACTTGCCAAGATACCTCACCTAAGGGACCTGAATGGTGGTTTGCGAATTTGGTAACCACAACAATATATATATTTCTATATATATATATATTGTTGTGAATTCTGGTCCGCCTGGCGTGCGAGCGATTGCGTAACTCCAATCACAACCGCGTCGCCCACCGGACGGGCAATTCAGTCGTGACCCTCCTTGGAACTACTGCCAGGAGCTAGTCACGGGTGGGGGTTTAACCTCACCACGATCGTGCCAATTGCCCACCCGTGCAGGATAGGGTTGCTCGCCAAATTCGACCTACCTAAGTACCTGCGCGAGTAGTCGACCGGGCGATCGTTCCTCGCCGCAGGTCGGCCTTGGACACGAACTGCTTAAGCGGTCCGTTCCATGCTACAGTGATAACCGAGCGGTGTTATCGCCGACCTCGACAGATGTGATTCTGTTTACCGGGTGCTTACACCCCTCTACCAATTTCTTCCGTGATGCAAGATGGCACTTTCAAAAGGGAAATGGACGCAACGAACGGAAACAGTTCAACAGGCACATTTATTCAAAACCACACGTATATACAGCCAACACAATGAATCATGCACGTATGTACAGTCAAAGCAAGCAGATAAAAGAATTACCACCGAATACAGGGTTTTATTCGCAAACACAGTCACTCAAACAAGTCTACTTACTAGATGGCGCCACCACATGCATTTATACAAACAGCAAAGAAAAGCCACCCCCAAAGACAAGGTTGGCAGACATGTCCGTGGACCGAATACGACATGGAGCCTGGATGAACGGTCAGGCCCACGAGACCGAAGAGTCTTACCCGCGCCCTTGCGGCGCGACGGTGGGCAGGTCGCGACGTCGACTCCCCCACGGCCTGGCGTGGCCGTGCCTGTCCTCGGGCACCCGGCTTGGCCGGTGAACTCTCTCCGGCGTTCTCCACCCGGATGCGCAGGCTCACGCTGCACAGCAGGCACCACGGAACGGACGGGGTTGCCGGCGCTCTCTCAGCGCGGATGCTCAGTATGGGGGGAATTGCTGGTGCTCTCTCAGCACGTCGATGCTCTTTTAGCGAGTTGACGCTTCAATGAGCAGCCTGGACTGCCTTGACTCCGGCAAACTCGACTGGCGCTGACCCACCGACACTTCTCTCTACACTGCCTCGAGCTCCGTAAAACCGACTGGCGCCGACCGACTCTCTGACTGACACGGAGCTCCGTTCTGCTCACCCTTTTATAGGGCCGGGGAAGCGAGAATCAACCCCTGACCCTTGACCTCCAACCCCGGCAAAGCGGACGTGGTAGAAATCACCAAAACACTGACTCGACAGCGTGACCCCTGACCCCGGCAAAGCGGACATGGTAGAAATCACCAAAACACTCGCTCGACAGCGTGACTCGTGACCCCGGCAAAGCGGACGTGGTAGAAATCACCAAAACACTCGCTCGACATCGTGACTCGTGACCCCGGCAAAGCGGACGTGGTAGAAATCGCCAAAACACTCGCTCGACAGCGTGACTCCTGACCCCGGTAAAGCCGATGTGTGTAATTCACTGAAGCTTTGCCTGCCAGCGCGGCTTCATCCCGGCCGAGCCGATGTGTGCAATTCACCGAAGCTTTGTCTCGACAGCACGAAGATGGCGTTGTCTCCGGGATGGAGGTGAAGCGATGTTTGTGGGGTGGCGTTGTTGATGGTAGTGAAGGGTAAAGAGGCGAAGGTGGTGGTGGTTTGGTTGTGGTTGTTTGGGAAAGATGTTGGTGGTGGCGATTTAGTTGTTGTGGACGTCGTTTGAGAATGGCGGTGAAGCGATGTTTGCGGGGTTGAGTTGTGGAGGTAAAGAGGGGAAGGTGGTGGTGTTTAAGTTGTAGTTGTTTGGGAATGATGTTGATGGTGGTGATTTGGTTGTTGGGGGATGATTGGTCCAAAATAATGTAAGAGAAAAGAAAAACGGCTATCTCAAAGCGTCGCAGCCCGGTGAACACGAATAAATTCCCTCTAAACAACGGTGGGGAACTATCTGCACATAAACTTACCGGCATAACTGATCTAAGGACTTTTCTGGTGTTGTGCAAATTTCCACAGCCATAGCAATATATATATATATATATATATATATATATATATATATATATATATATATATATATATATATATATATATATATATATATATATATATTGTTGCGGATTCGCGCCCGCCGGCGTGCGGACGGCCACGTAACTCGAATCGCGGCACGTCGCCCACCGGACGGACAATCCAGTCGTGACCCTCTCGGACTAACGCCGGGAACCAGTCACGGGTGGACCTTTCGGTCTCACCGCGATCGTGCCAATCGGCCCCCGCGTGGGATAGGGTTGCTCGCCAAATTCGACCTACCGAAGTACCCACACGGAGGGTAGACCGGGCGATCGCACATCGCCGCAGGTCGACTTCGGACACGGGCCACTTTAAGCGACCCGTTCCGTACTATCGGGATAACCGAGCGGTGTTATTCGTCGGCCTCGATGGTTCGATTAATTATCGGGCGTTTTAGCCCACGACCAACCCTTTACGTGAAGCAAGATGGAGATTCAATAGAGGAAAAGACGAAGCGAAGCGGGAAAACAGTTCAACAATAAGCACATTTATTTCGCGATGAACGGAAAGCACACATATACAATTCCACCAAAAGCACATGTAAAAGAAGAAGACAATGCAATATTACACAAAAAGCAAATGCAACAATGCAGATCTATCCGACTACAGGGCACACGGCAACACTTATACAATTTTACTTCACCGACGGCGCCGACAACACATATTCCCAAAGCAAAAGAAAAGAGAACCACCCTCCAGGATGAGGCGGGCCTGGGGCCGAGACCGGGTCGGGCCTACCCGTCTGATGGTGTGACGCGAAGTGGCGGTGGTGCCTCAACTCCGCGGGCCTCGCGGACAGTGTCTGGTAGGGGGTGGGAAGGGGGCCCCCTTTGTCGCACTATCTCAGCGCGGGGGGAAACAGGAGGGGGTTGCTGATGCTCGGGGGAAGGAGGATATAACCCTGTCTCGGGTCCCGCGGCGAGCGTCTACTCCTCCACCTCGGTCGCGTTGCTGGCCTCTCCCTGTGCCGCTCCCGGCACCGACGCAAGCACCCCCTCGTCCGCCTTCGCCGCCGTCACCTCTCCACAGCTCCGTCCTCTTCACTCTGACTAGTACCACTTCTTTTCAGCTCCACCGACGACTCTCTTGAACTCCGCACACTCAACTCAACTTCCAACTGAACTGAACTTGACTGACGAACGCAGCCGTTTTTATAAGCCCCGTGGCTTCGCTCTTTTCACCCTTGACCCTCTGCCTCCGACCCTTCACCTCTCTTGCTGGCTCCCCATTGGCCCGAGGAAAAGTGGGCGTGAATGCTTTTTGATCCATGAATTTGCATATAGCGACCGCCCTCCAACGCCCTGGAGGCGGGGCCAAATCGCCCCTCGCTCACCGATTGGACGGAACAAAAGTGGGCGTGAGTCGTTTTTGATCCGTTTTCTGCGGAAAGTCCGTGATGTTTTTGAACACGCTGCTCGGTGCGCGCCCTACACGAGTCCAGTATCGGCGCCCACAAGTGGCGCGAGAATGGTGGCGATGCGACGGTGGCGAGTTGTGACAGTAAAGGTCGTGGCGGTTGTGGTGAAGCGGCGTTGTGGTTGGTGGTTGTTGTTGTGAAGCGCGTTGTGGTTGGTGGTTGTTGTGTGATGGCTGTTGAGACGTGGTTGGTGGTGGTAATAATGGCGGCTGGTCCAAAATAAAGATAGTAAAAGAAAAACGGCTATCCTGAAGAGTCGCAGCCCGCATGAATGACATTTATTCCCTCTAGACAACGGGTTTGGGCCTAACTACACATATACTTACCGAGATATCTCACCTAAGGGACCTGAATGGTGGTTTGCGAATTTGGTCAACCACAACACTACCCCCTCCCCTTTTTACAGACTCGTCCCGAGTCGTCAAATTTTCGTGTGCCATCATGTGTAGTTTTCCCCTAGTACATTTTACCTACGGATCCCTGAGTGCGACATTCATGGTATTCGTGTCCCCAAAATAAATAACCTAAGGGCTGAGTAACTACCTAAACAAACTCACTCACACGGACGACTTAAATAAAATTGCCGGCGCTAAGACATACATGCCGGGGGTGCACTCATATTTACAGTACATCTTACCTTAACTTACAAATTTTACACTAAACCATGGCCCAGGATCAATGAACTCTGCAAAAAGAAAACAGTTAGCAGGGAGCCAGGCTGCTCGCATGCAGTCTCTGACTCAAACAATGGAGGTGACAGGGAACGTGGCCGGCTGCTCACACGCAGTCCAAGGCCTTCCCTTTTGAACTGAACGCAGTGAACCACAACGGTGCATGGGCTGCACAAACGTAGTCTCCGTGCCAGCTCAAGTGGCACACGCAATGAACACAATGAATGGATGCATGAATGGTTTGAACTGAACGCAGTGAACCACAACGGTGCATGGGCTGCACAAATGCAGTCTCCGTGCCAGCTCAAGTGGCACACGCAATGAGCACAACGAATGGATGCATGAACACAAACACGGTGCACGGGCCGCCAGTGCAGGCCCGTGTTGTAGCTGCCAACAGGGCAGTTCTTGCAGCTTGCAAACTGTTGCCTTTACGATGATCCCGGCGCACATGGCAATGAACAGGGGGGGGCAAAGCAAAAATTGAACGGGGGCTGGTGAACAGGGGCAGTGGGCATGGCATGGCAAAGGTAGCAGGCAAACACAGCCCGCAGAAGAAGGCCGTTGCAGGCAAACACAGCCGGCAGATGAACTGGCCGGCACAGGCCTTGAAGTACCACAGCTGCAGATGATCCGGCCGGCACAGGCCTTGCAGCAAAACAACAGCTGCCGATGAAGTTGGCCGGCCTCCGCCTTGAAGCAAAACACGGCCAGCCGATGAAGTTGGCCAGCCTTTGCCGTTCAGTGGAGGTTGGTGGAGGGAGTGCGGTGGTGCAGGCCACTTGGAAGGCGGGCTCGGACCTACCTCCCTGTCTCCCTCTCACCTATCGCCTTTGCCTGTCACTGTACATACCTACTCCCTTAATTTGTCCAAACCCCAATTTAGCCCCAACTTATTTTTCTATTTTTACTTCCCCACTATAAATCGTCCCCTAACCCCCTTTATCGTCCTTGTTCGGCTAACCTATCCTGTCACCTAGCCTACTCCCAACCCCTACGTTCCCTTCCCGGAGGGGAATAAGGGAGAGCTAGCGTCCTGTGTCGAGGCCCAACGAAGCCTCAGGATGGCCTCCCCAGAGTTCAGCGATCTATAACCAAAGTGGGTCCAGCGGCCCACAACGACAGCGAGGGGATGGATGGTGCGGAGGGGTACATCTCCTAATCTACCCTATCCATTTAACTGTTAAACTACCCCGGGGCTTTCAACAAGCGCCTCTCGCTTAAACTATTGGTTCTAACAACCCAGATTCCCGTCGCCTGTGTTGGTGTCCTCACAATTTCGGGCCTCGCCCCCCAATTTTCTTCCCGTGCCCTCACACGGTCTCATGGCTGGGACACGTGGCTCCCTTTGGCAGGCACGACCCTCTGCCGATTCTCCCGCTATGGCACCCCCGGGCACTACACTGCCTCCGAGCCTACCAACTCCCTAACACCGGGGAGTGCCCCCCATGGCACCTCCACTGAAACGCACACGTGGCAGGCTGGCTTCCCAGGCCCCTTTCCGAGGGTCACCCGTGCCCACAACACTGCCCACGCGGCTAATGGCGCCCCGGGCCCCCGCACCAAGCAGGCGCACCCGTGCCCACTACGCTATCCCGGCCCCCCATGGGCCCTTGGCCTACCACGGCCGACTAGCCTGGTACCCGGGGTACCCACTCAGCGATACTCACTTTTCGCAGCCACGCTCCCAGCCTGTCAACAGGGCTCCTGCACCCCTCCAAACGGGTTTCGAGCCTACACTCCCACCAACAACAAAACGACTTCCATATTTGTTAATTTGACTAACCCCCAAACTCACTTTACACTGACCCCGGGGTCCCTTGGGCGGGAGTCACTCCTCCCCCCAATCACTCATCGCACCATGCATTCCCCATTCGCTCCACTCACACAGACCCGCTGGCCTCACTCACTCACCAAGCACATGCTTCCACTTCACTCACCAACTCTCTTCAACACACACACCACTGAACTCTGCCATCCTTCTAACTACCTTCCCTAACTAACTCGTGCTCCCACGTCGTCCCTTAAACTAGTAGCACGTTCCTTTTAACACTACGTAGCTAAGCTACGTCCCCACTACACATTCACAAGTCTGTCGCTGTCTTCAAATAATTCATTTTATTTCCCAACCTAAATCTCGCTAAAATCCCTCTAACTAATCCATTCCACGGACTCCATGAGGACTTACCCCTGCCCCATGAAGTCGGTCTAACTAAGCTAACCCTTCCCCCTAACTAGTTTCCATCCTGTGCCCTGGTAAGGGCGTCTTCCACCCTTTGCCCAGGAATCCTGTGCACCCGAAAGTGAGGCTTGCTTTTTTTTTTTTTTCTTTACCTGCGCAGCACCAGCGCGGCAACTCAGAGCTCGCGCACTTTGCACCTGCCCGTGACGTCATGCAGCTGCACGTGTTCCTCGTCCCTCCTTGGACGGTACCATCCGGCAGGGATACCCCTCCTGCCGGATTCCAACCCCACGTGCAGCCATGACGTCACCGTGCGCATAAAAAAAAAACACAAGCCCCACGTCTCGAGGGGTTCCCCACGCGAACACATGTGCTTTGCCCGTTGGAGCTTAACACACACGATCGCGTGGAGAACCCGTCCGGTCCAAATCCGAAATCCTGCCTAAACTTTGTCCGTCCGCGAGATCGGCAAATCTACCGCGTGCGTTTCCGGACCGGGACTTCACTCTCGCAAGCGAGCACGTGGGGGCCTCGTGCGTTGCACAGCACGGACCTCGTGCTCACTGCTGGGTGAACCCGGCACGGTCCCCGAAACAACTACAGCCGCTACTCGGCTTCCTTTCCTCACATGTCGCCGTCGTCGTCTCCATTCGACCCACGCACACCTGCGTGTTACGACGCTCACACTCCATTCCATTACATTCACACCGGGAGACGCGGCTGCGTGCTCACACATGCCCACCGACATCTCCCTTACATACCGCTCTCTCACACACACGGTCTCCCTCGCATAAACCATACCACTCACACGTGGTGCTCCATTCACTCGCGGTGCCTCATCCACACACCGTGCCTCACTCATACACGCGGGGGCACTCATCCGCGGTGCCTCACTCATACTGGCCGTTTCACTCACACACGGTGCCTCATCCACACACGGCGTGCTGGGAAGCACGCACTCTGGCACCATCGCCACCACACCACTCACACACGGGGTCGCTTCCACACACGGGGACGCACTCACGCCTTGCACCACACACACAGGGACAACCACACTGGGGATTCGTGTTCTCACAAGGGTCTCCGGGCCCTCTATACCCCCCAAGCTCTCCAAGCACCCGTTCGCAGCACTCCTCCCCTCAACCTCGCAAAGCGCGACCGAACTCACCTGGTCGTGACTCACCTCAAGGGGGAATACTCCCTCCCCTCGTTCCTGGAGGAGGCCATCCAGGTGCTCGCACTGGGTCTCCACCCAGTCCACCAGCTCACCCTCATTATCCTCCACTACCTCCGTGTGTGTGTGCGCGTCACTTACCCCGTCTTCATCGTGTAGTCTTCCCTCTATTTTTTCTGTCTCCCGTGTCTCTATACATTTACAAGTTTCTGTTGTCTCCTCGTGTCTATTAGTCTTCGCTTCTTTCTGGCGTCTTTCCCTTATCTTTATGTAGGTCAACCTTGCTTTCTCCTTAAGTCGCTCCCGTCCTTCCCTGTTTTTCACTCCTTGCTCTTTCACGATCTCCGCGTACCTCATCCTTGCTTTCCGTATTAATTGTTCTTTTCTCTCCCTCGCAATTACTTTCACCTCGTCTCTTGTCTCCCGAATTACTTTTTCCTTACCCGCCTCCACCGCGGGCCTGTCAGCCGTTGCACCCCCTTCCAGCTCGTTCGTTCCTACACGTGGAGTCGCCATTCCCAGCTCCCTGGTCACGGCCTTCATGCCCGCCTGCAGGCATCGGCCCATGTTCTGCGTCTCACCCCGGAGCTTTTTAGTTTCTTCCTTCATTTGCTTGTTCATTCCTTTCATTTCGTTTTTCATTTCATTCGTGTTTGTATCCATCTTTTCGTTCATGCCTTTCATTTCGTTTTTCATTTCATTCGTGTTTGTATCCATCTTTTCGTTCATGCCTTTCATTTCGTTTTTCATTTCATTTGTGTATGTATCCATCTTTTCGTTCATTTGCTTGATCATGTTCGCTGTCATTTCCGCATACATTTTTGCCAGCATGGTGAATAGCTGGGCCATGTCGGGTGCGCTTGGGTGAGCCGTTTCGGCAGGGGTTGGGGGGTTTGGGTGGAGAGGGGGAGGGGAAATACACCGCGGCCGCTGCCGCACCTATTTCGGGCTCTGGGTTCAGTTGGGCGAGTTCGTTTTCCTGTACAATTAACATTTCCTGCACGGGGATTTCATCCTGAGCCATGGATTCTACACATTCTACATCCATTTCTAATACCCCCGGCTCCCGCTCGCCTTGAGACGCCATCTTGCTTCTCTTAAAGGGTTAATTTAACTCGCTCGTAATTTGGAGGGAATCGGGGGTCGCTCCTCTCACCCCTGGACCGATTCCCGTGAATTTAATTGGAGACAGGAGAGCCCGTTTTCCCGTTCTCCAATACCAGTGCCGCGAGGAGGGCGATGAGTTTATATCCCACTCCTGACACCAGTGTTGCGGATTCGCGCCCGCCGGCGTGCGGACGGCCACGTAACTCGAATCGCGGAACGTCGCCCACCGGACGGACAATCCAGTCGTGACCCTCTCGGACTAACGCCGGGAACCAGTCACGGGTGGACCTTTCGGTCTCACCGCGATCGTGCCAATCGGCCCCCGCGTGGGATAGGGTTGCTCGCCAAATTCGACCTACCTAAGTACCCACACGGAGGGTAGACCGGGCGATCGCACCTCGCCGCAGGTCGACTTCGGACACGGGCCACTTTAAGCGACCCGTTCCGTACTATCAGGATAACCGAGCGGTGTTATTCGTCGGCCTCGACGGTTCGATTAATTATCGGGCGTTTTAGCCCACGACCAACCCTTTACGTGAAGCAAGATGGAGATTCAATAGAGGAAAAGACGAAGCGAAGCGGGAAAACAGTTCAACAATAAGCACATTTATTTCGTGATGAACGGAAAGCACACATATACAATTCCACCAAAAGCACATGTAAAAGAAGAAGACAATGCAATATTACACAAAAAGCAAATGCAACAATGCAGATCTATCCGACTACAGGGCACACGGCAACACTTATACAATTTTACTTCACAGACGGCGCCGACAACACATATTCCCAAAGCAAAGGAAAAGAGAACCACCCTCCAGGATGAGGCGGGCCTGGGGCCGAGACCGGGTCGGGCCTACCCGTCTGATGGTGTGACGCGAAGTGGCGGTGGTGCCTCAACTCCGCGGGCCTCGCGGACAGTGTCTGGTAGGGGGTGGGAAGGGGGCCCCCTTTGTCACACTATCTCAGCGCGGGGGGAAACAGGAGGGGATTGCTGATGCTTGGGGGAAGGAGGATATAACCCTGTCTCGGGTCCCGCGGCGAGCGTCTCCTCCTCCACCTCGGTCGCGTTGCTGGCCTCTCCCTGTGCCGCTCTCGGCACCGATGCAAGCACCCCCTCGTCCGCCTTCGCCGCCGTCACCTCTCCACAGCTCCGTCCTCTTCACTCTGACTAGTACCACTTCTTTCCAGCTCCACCGATGACTCTCTTGAACTCCGCACACTCAACTCAACTTCCAACTGAACTGAACTTGACTGACGAACGCAGCCGTTTTTATAAGCCCCGTGGCTTCGCTCTTTTCACCCTTGACCCTCTGCCTCCGACCCTTCACCTCTCTTGCTGGCTCCCCATTGGCCCGAGGAAAAGTGGGCGTGAATGCTTTTTGATCCATGAATTTGCATATAGCGACCGCCCTCCAACGCCCTGGAGGCGGGGCCAAATCGCCCCTCGCTCACCGATTGGACGGAACAAAAGTGGGCGTGAGTCGTTTTTGATCCGTTTTCTGCGGAAAGTCCGTGATGTTTTTGAACACGCTGCTCGGTGCGCGCCCTACACGAGTCCAGTATCGGCGCCCACAAGTGGCGCGAGAATGGTGGCGATGCGACGGTGGCGAGTTGTGACGGTAAAGGTCGTGGCGGTTGTGGTTGGTGGTTGTTGTTATGAAGCGCGTTGTGGTTGGTGGTTGTTGTTATGAAGCGCGTTGTGGTTGGTGGTGGTAATAATGGCGGCTGGTCCAAAATAAAGATAGTAAAAGAAAAACGGCTATCCTGAAGAGTCGCAGCCCGCATGGATGACATTTATTCCCTCTAGACAACGGGTTTGGGCCTAACTACACATATACTTACCGAGATATCTCACCTAAGGGACCTGAATGGTGGTTTGCGAATTTGGTCAACCACAACAATATATATATTATATATATATATATATATATATATATATATATATATATATATATATATATATATATATATATATATATATATATATATATATATATATATATATATATATATATATTTGCCTTGTTTTGATACGACGTATCTCAATAGGATTTGATGTTACAGGTTTTGAAGAAGTGAATGTATATTATCAATTTAGCTGCTAATCACATTACAAAAAAGGTTCCATTGACTGTACATTGTGGAGTAGGATGTTTGATTCTTTGAACACCTCAAAAACTCGACATTAAATTTGCTGTTAACGATCCATCGTTCTTTACATTTTGTCGCCCCTTCGTGGTGAGTTTCCATACACACGATCATTTCGACGTGAAGTGTTTTCTCAGTCACGGTGTTCACTCCATCCAAGCTATTCCGTGATATTGAAACGAAAAACAAATCAAAACGATGGTACCGTGTATATAATATAATATCATTAGCTGGAGCACCAAAACGGATCCAGCAGGATGGTGCGGAGGGAGCACAATAACCAGAATCATCCAGTCCGATTCTGATCGCCAAGATGACTCAAAATTCTTGGATTAACGCTTCGCATGCAGGCATTCATCACAGAATGCACCGTCCCTCGGATGCACTACAAGCTGGGTGTCCCACATGCTAACATAAGCTGGTGGACGTTAAAGATCCTTTGGTATATTTCGACAAAGAGTGTAATTTATTTCGGGTTCTGACAATACTCGTTCATATTCCTGCCCGAACCTACAGGGGCACTGCATCTACGGTCTAATGGGTCTGAAACAACACTGCCTGCGAGCCAAACTCGTAAATGACTCCAGGCCCAACATGCATGCAATACGAACATGAATTTCTCACTAACACAAGGCAATCTCCCATCATGTATGAAAACCTATATCTATCTGTCTATCAAGTCTATTCTTTCTCTCTACTGGATAAATAAATGCAAGTTGCACGATTGTGTCTGAACAGGGTAAACATCATAACCACAGCACGTGCAATGCTGAATGACGACTCATTTAAGAGCTCCTGAGTCTGGACAGTGCATGTGGAGGTCTAAATATATCGACATTCACGGAATTTCAAGTTGTGTGCATTTTTATTGCACACACTGGTGGTGTGTAGGCTCAGAGTCGTTGGTTTGCACACCTACCAGAAGTAAAAAAAAAAAAAAAAAAAATACTGTAATAGAATCACAAACTATTGTCAATTCTGTCAATGTATAAATACCTTTCCGTCGATCTATGTACTTCACCGGAAAACCTTGGCAGTCTTAACAGTTAATGACTATTATGTGGACTTGGGGTTGGGGGTTGAGGACTTGCAGCAGAAAAGGGAGGTTGTGGACCTGGGCTTTGAGGGGGTGGGGGGGGGAGAGTTGAGGACTTGAAGAAGCAAGGGGGAAAAGAGGACAGAGAGTTGGGGTGTGGAGAGGACAGAGAGATGGGAGGGGGTTTGAAGACTTGGGATTGAGGACTTTGGGCGAGGAGAGGAGGGGGAGTTGAGGACTTGAAATCACATTTTGCATCGGGTGGAATTTCCATGGGTACATGCTATTATACTGGCAAACAGCATTCCGAGCAAAC
The DNA here is from genome assembly GCF_056783735.1 of Eptatretus burgeri. Taxonomy (NCBI): domain Eukaryota; kingdom Metazoa; phylum Chordata; class Myxini; order Myxiniformes; family Myxinidae; genus Eptatretus; species Eptatretus burgeri. Next base: position 10,610,451 of record NC_140978.1, read on the forward strand.
AACCTAAATATTCCACACTCTAATGGGTACAAATTCCCTGACAACAGCCCGGTGGAACTGGGTTGTCTACTCGTCTATCCTATAAAAGGAGCCGGGTGTGTGTGCAGTCATCCGGGTATCCGGGTTCCACCCATTGGTTGGACACTTTGCCCGATTCCACCCACAAGGTCCACACTCCGGGCACCATGCTGTCATTACTGCACTGCCATGTGAAGTCAAATATGTCACATTCACAATCGTGTTCCCTCCCTATAAGTTTTCCCTTCAGTGTAAAATGACCAAAGCAACCAAAGCGACAGTTGAAAGGCTTTTGAGCTGATAGGCATCACAGGCTTTGGGAAGATAGGCCTCAGCGGTTGAAGCAGCGTTCTGTTGTTTATACACTGCCGATGTGGCATTTTCTCAAGCAACACTTTTACCACGGAGGTTGCCGCAGGTCCTTGCTATTCTTTCCGACGATTTTCTCTTAACGTTGTGAGTTGGACAGAGAACCGTGACACGGGTTTCCGTGAAGTCAGTGATATGGCATGATAGGGGAGTGGAAAGCGTTAAATATTCCACTATTTTGATGTGGGAATGCCCATTTTGCTTTTATGAGTGGGATGAGGATGATGATGAAGGGAGGAGGGGGAGCAGGGGGAGAGTAAAGATGGAACAGATATAGAAGGGAAAGATTGAGAAGTTAGCAAATGGGGGGGGGGGGAGGGTTACCCAATCAGCCTACAAGTAATGTGCTAGTTATTTACAAATACAAGTCCTTGAGAGTTGAAGAGCCAAAAAGGGGCAAAATAATCGCACTCTCGGTCTTGTTCTCCTTTTTCCACAAGTTAATGGAGTCATATAAATTGCCGATTTTGAAGAAGCTTTGCAGTGATGTTTATGAACTGGAAAAAGCAAGATATGAAGAAGAAAAAAAAACTATCAATAAACGTATTGTAATTAATACTGTAATAAAGGTTTATGAGTTGGAGAGTGGGGGGAGTGTTGGATGGATTGTAGACCATACTATGTCAAAGTGTGACTTTTGGTTCTATTTATACAAGTCTTGACATGCTGTCTTAGTCTTGACGTCTAAAGTCTTTGGCTTCATGTCTGTTCTGCCGTGATATATTGGAATCATGCCATGAATATTGAATGTAATGTGAAATAACTTCCATGACTTCTGAATTATTAAAATCCAGACGTGAGCAGGGCTGGAAAAACGGAGACCCGCAACGAACCTTCTGGCCACAAGCTTGGATCAGGCACATTATGGTGGCCAAAGATGTAAAAGGTGGATTCTCAAAGTTGGTTTCCCACTGACACACCAGAGAGCAGATCTGAGTGAAGGAGAGGAAGTGAGTATGGGTACCGGAAAATTACAAGACTCGGGAACGTGTTTTTGGGGAAGAGCAGAACGAATGAATGAGCAGCTGATAGAACATTTTGAGCTGGTCATGGTGGCAGAGCTATGAAAGAGCGATTCCTGATGGTTAAGCTTCGCCCAGGCTCTGTCTTGCCATAGACCCTGTGTCCACGGTGTGCAATGGTTCCAAGGACACGCTGCTGCTGCTGCTGCTGCTGCTTGGTGTTGCACCAGTGGTGGACGTTCTTCAGCGGTCAAATAGGTACACATATTGCACCTTCGAGCTGGTTCACCACTACAATCCGAAGGGAATCTGACACCTATGTAAATGCTCTTTACGTACTCTCAACAATGGCTCATCTGGATTCTGTGCAAATTGCGAGAAAAAGATACAAATCATACACAGAAGTCTTTTACATCATGAGTTATTTAATGCGTCATGAAAGAAACTCACGTAACAAACTGGTTCCACCTTCACCTCGGTCGTTCTCGCAACGGAGATTTTGTTTGTGTCATGACGACATTAAAGTCATTGTTTGAGGGTGGAAACGCAAACTCGAAAGAGCAATCAGAGATTGCAGACCCTCACCAGGACTTGTGACCTTTTCGATTTTATTGCATAGATTCACGTTCCAATCATATGTATTTTATAGATCATGTATTTTTACCTGTGACGTCGCAGGTCTCCAAGAGCTCCATGTGGTTGTTCTTGTTGTGGGAGTGGATCTTGTTGGGGATCCATTTTTGAAATGTGCATTCATTGGTCCAACAACTGCCAGACCCCACCCACATTTGTCGCTCGACTCCACCCACCATGGCACCCAAACGAAATAATATGGCCGCCATCTTGGATTTGTCGCTCGACTCCACCCACCATGGCACCCAAACGAAATAATATGGCCGCTATCTTGGATTTGTCGCTCGACTCCACCCACCATGGCACCCAAACGAAATAATATGGCCGCCATCTTGGATTTGTCGCTCGACTCCACCCACCATGGCACCCAAACGAAATAATATGGCCGCCATCTTGGATTTGTCGCTCGACTCCACCCACCATGGCACCCAAACGAAATAATATGGCCGCCATCTTGGATTTGTCGCTCGACTCCACCCACCATGGCACCCAAACGAAATAATATGGCCGCCATCTTGGATTTGTCGCTCGACTCCACCCACCATGGCACCCAAACGAAATAATATGGCCGCCATCTTGGATTTGTCGCTCGACTCCACCCACCATGGCACCCAAACGAAATAATATGGCCGCCATCTTGGATTTCTGGTGGGCCGAACACTTCAGGCCTCTGTCGGTCTGTGTTGATTACACACTGCCCGGGTTTGTTGGGTCAGATTTCCAATGGCTTTGTTTGGGTCGCGTGTTACTCACATATATCGAATAAAAATTATTAGTCAGGTTTAAATAAGCTCGGCAGCACACAGGGTACGCGCCTCCCTCGAGGCGTTCCTGTGGTCATTTTGTTAAACGTCATCCGATTCCCATCGGCTTTGTTCGTCACGATGCGGTCTGCACGCGTCTTTTGTTACCTTTTCCACAAATGAGTAAAATGTGTTTCACTCACGGTTAAAACTGCAACAACACTCGGCGAAAGTCGTCTGCTCAATTCAAGTGTTCTTTTTGAAAGTTTTCCCCCATCGACTTTTGTGTACAATTTATTTGTTCACATAAAATAAATGTACAGTAAACTAAAAGCGTGAACGACAGGTCACCACGCCCACCCATAATTTGTGCACACGTAGGGTTATTCAAAAATTACACAACGCTCAGGGGTGCAGGTGTACGTTCAAACGTTACAGAGTGTCACAGGAGGATTGGGGAGTCGTGTTTCCAGTGGCGTTACGTAACCCTATTAACCAATGACTATTTTGTTTTCCTCTATAATGGAGTCACAGCTTTTGCATTCACATCTTGTATAATAAAAAGGATGTAAAATTAATTGGGGAAAATTGTAGCGTTTGTTAACGGTATTGCATTTATGTCGCAGGTTGTAACCACAGTGAGGTCATTCTTGCTATCACATGTACTTTATAGATGCACTCATGTTCTTAATACACGTACTTTATCGACGTACTCATACTGTAATTGCACATATAGTATAGATACTCAGTTGAAAGTGAACGACGAGTAATACTGACTACCATCAGGTGGCGCTTGTGGCCTACATCATCACATTATATGCGTGCGCACACGCGCACGCACGCAAACACACACACACACACACACACACACACACACACACACACACACACACACACACACACACACACACAATCATTCGTAGAGCCACACTTGGCAAAACAGCACAAGGTAGAATGGCACTCAGAGTAGCGCATACCTCCACCAGGCTGAATAGTTTACATTTTGTATCCCACTGATGGGTTGGATCTGAACCAAAAATCTTATCTGCTTGTTCTAATCACCAAACCAACTCATCCACAACTTTTTGAGATACGATATATCTATACATATATATTTGTTTTTGGCCCAATCTCTCAAGTTTTGAAACTAGGCCTATGTTGACCTTTTGACCTTAAAAATAATTGGTCGTTGAATTATTTGATCCGATGATGAAAATCCTGTTCAAATTTCAAGTCAATCGGATGAAAATTGACAATTTTAGAAATTTTGCCCTATGTTGACCTAAAAAACACAGTAGGTGGTTGAATTCAGTGACCTGATATGCAAGTCCTCTTCAAATTTCAAGTCAATCGGATGAAAATTGAGGATTTTAGAATTTTAAAAAGTTGTTCACCTTAGGCCTATGATGACCTTTTGACCTCAAAAATTAAAGAGGATTCTGTCGTATCACCAACTCCAACATTTGGTGGTTTCATGAAGCTCGGTTTAAAATTGTAATCTGTTGGCGATTAAAGGTGAGCGCACAGACAAAGAAACGGAAGCGATGAACATTCTTGTCAAAATGCAGGTACTGTATGTATATATTGTTGCGGATTCGCGCCCGCCGGCGTGCGAACGGCCACGTAACTCGAATCGCGGCACGTCGCCCACCGGACGGACAATCCAGTCGTGACCCTCTCGGACTAACGCCGGGAACCAGTCACGGGTGGACCTTTCGGTCTCACCGCGATCGAGCCAATCAGCCCTCGCGTGGGATAGGGTTGCTCGCCAAATTCGACCTACCTAAGTACCCACGCGGAGGTTAGACCGGGCGATCGCACCTCGCCGCAGGTCGACTTCGGACACGGGCCACTTAAGCGACCCGTTCCGTACTATCAGAATAACCGAGCGGTGTTATCGTCGACCTCGACGGTTCGATTAATTATCGGGCGTATTCAGCCCACTACCAACCCTTTACGTGAAGCAAGATGGGGATTCAATGGAGGAAAAGACGAAGCGAAGCGGGAGAACAGTTCAACAATAAAGCACATTTATTCGCGGCACACGGGAAGCACACAAATACAATTCCACCAAATGCACACAAAAAAAAAAAGAAAACACAATTCCATTTACACAAAAAGCAAATATAAAAGTGAAAACACAGTGCAGAGCTAATACCGACTACCGAGCACACGGCAACACTTATACAATTCTACTTCACAGACGGCGCCGACAACACATACCCAAAACCAAGGAAAAGAAATACCCTCAAGGATGAGGCGGGCCTGAGGCCGAGACCGGGTCGCGCCTACCCGTCTGGTGATGAGACGCGGAGCGGCGATGGCGCCTCACTCCGCGGGCCTCGCGGACAGTGCCTGGCAGGGGGTGGGAAAAGGGGCCCCCTTGGTCGCACTATCTCAGCGCGGGGGGAAACAGGAGGGGGTTGCTGATGCTCGGGGTATAGAGGATCTTTATTATCCCTGGTGTGCGTCTCCACCTCGGCCAGGTCGCGCTGCCGGCCTCCCTCGGGCGTGCAGCTCCCGGCACCGTCGCGAGCACCCCCTCGTCTGCCTTCGCCGCTGCCGCCTCTCCGCCTCTGGACTCTCCACCCTGGACTCTTCTTTGGGCTCTCCTCGTTCGACTCTCTTCAGCTTCTCCAGCTACTGCAGGCTTCGGGCTCCAGACTTCCACACTCTTCTCCTCCGTTCCGACTCCTTCTCTTTCTGCTGACTGACGAACACCGTCCTTTTATCCCCCCGTAGCTTCGCCTTTGACCCCCTCCCTGTGACCTTTCACCTCGCTCCCCATTGGCCCGAGAAAAAGTGGGCGTGAAGGCTTTTTGATCCACAAATTTGCATAGATCGATCGTTCTGGAGGCGGGGCCAAATCGCCCCTCGCTCACCGATTGGACGGCAAAAAGTGGGCGTGTGTCGTTTTTGATCCGTTTTTGAAGCACAAAATCCGTGATTTTGTACACGCTGTTCAACGTGCGCCCTGCACGAGTCCAACACCGGTACCCACAGCGGGGCAAGAACGGTGGCGATGCTACGGTTGCGAGGTGTGACGTGAAGGTCGTGGCGGTTGTGGTGCAGCGGTGTTGTGGTTGGTGGTTAATGTTGTGGTTGTGGTGGTAATCATGGCGGTTGGTCCAAAATAAAGATAGTAAAAGAAAAACGGCTATCCTGAAGAGTCGCAGCACGCATAAATGACATGTATTCCCACTAGACAACGGGTTTGGGCCTAACTACACATGCACTTACCGAGATACCTCACCTAAGGGACCTGAATGGTGGTTTGCGAATTTGGTAACCACAACAATATTTTTTGCCATTGACAGTGTGGATTTGGAATTCACGTGTGTGAGAAATTGCATAGGATGCTCCAGATGTGCGGTGTTAGGTCGCGGAGACAAAGTTCCAATGGATACTTTACCAATATCGTGTACAAAAGTCTTCCATTGACACAAAAGTCTTCCATTGACACAAAAGTCTTCCATTGACACAAAAGTCTTCCATTGACACAAAAGTCTTCCATTGACACAAAAGTCTTCCATTGACACAAAAGTCTTCCATTGACACAAAAGTCCTCCATTGACATAAAAGTCCTCCATTGACACAAAAGTCTTCCATTGACACAAAAGTCTTCCATTGACACAAAAGTCTTCCATTGACACAAAAGTCTTCCAAGAATGTTGTTGCTTGCCCACGAGGATTAAGGCATTTTTATACTCGTCATGCCTGTGCCTCAACCTTGCTTCCATTAACCAACCTCATCTCCATATAAACGAGTAATTAAAAGAGGAATATCAGCACCTGTCATTATTATAAAGATAGTTATTCAATGTTGTTGAGGTACGACTGAAAAAAGGATCAGGATACACTTCGTGTTTATGACACAGGTTCTCACGTGAACCATGAACAAATGACAAATTCATGCCCTAACCTGCAGGGGGCACTGCATCAGCGATCGAGCCATTAATTAACTCCGCCACTGATGGTGGATGGAAGTTGTTTTCACCCCTGTTTGTGAGCACGATATCTCAAAAAAGTTGTGGATGGATTCAGACGAAACTTGGTGGACAGGTCGGTAATGTGACCATGACGAACCGATTCGATTTTCCTGAAGATCCGGATGCAAGAATTATTTAATTTCAAGTGGTTTTTCACCATTGAGAGATGGGGCCAAAAACGATACATGGCATATCTCAAAACGTTGAGGATGGATTCGGACGAAACTTGGTGGATGAGATGGGTAGGTGACAAGAATAAGCCAATTAGATTTTGGTTAAGGTTCTGCTGTAGATGCGGCCTATCAGTGGGATGCAAAACATAAACTGTTCAGCCTGGCGGAGGTATGCACTCTACCGAGTGCTGTTCTAGTTCTTACTGCTCTTCCCCAAAAACAACTTGCTTACCTTATGATTTTCCAATACCTTTACTCAACCAATTAGGATGAACTTGGCTCCCATTTTGGTGCAAAATTTTCTTTTAACCCAATGTCAGACTCAGTTACAGAATGGATATTGAGCGTCTGCTCAGTTACATTACAACCCTGGCTGAGTCCGACAAAATACTTTTCTTTTAAGGTATGGGCCGCTTCCAACGCATTTGATGCCCAGTATTTAAAGGATAGAACATGCAGAAACTCTGCGAGTTGGCATCCTGTTGGTGGGTGTGGGAAATCATCTCACAAGATGGCTACGCAGTACCTAGTGTCCCCAGAAATCAAACCGCTTCCTCCAAGGACGGCGGTTGTGTTTGTCTGAAGTCTTGTCCGTTGTTGACTCTGTCTGCACGTGTGCAAGTTCTTTGTGTTGCAGTTCCAACAAGATGATGTGTGTGAGTGTATGAGGATGACCATGTTAAAATAAAAATCAGGATACTTACCTGTTTGTATGAATCAAGTACTCCGAATGAATACTTGTTTGAAAATTTTGAAAAAATTGAAAATATGATGACCAACAAATATTAATCTACCATTTTGTGTAAAAGACTATACCTTTCAGCCAACATCCTCAAAATGATGCAACTCACCGACCTTCACCGTGCTGTTTGAAAAATGAGAAACTCTGGGGCATCGCTCGAGGAATAAACTTCTCCGTGTGTTCAGGAGCCTTGGAAGTTCCACTGTCCACGCTGTCCAGGTGGCTCGAAACAAAGGTGGGTAAATCACATCACAAAATAAAAAGGGAATACAAGGATGGTTCCAAATACAAAATAGGACTTGTACGTCACGTTAATTAAATTTAAAGGAAAATGTGCCTTTTGTGTTTTTTTTTTTTATCCTGATCCCCCCGTATGTTTCGGCTGCACTCCTCTCACTGCCCAACTTTAAATAAAAGAATACAGAGAGACATTTGGATTATCAAACATACCTATGTATAAGAGTCATCCCCAAAATTCTGTCAACCCACATGCATAGTAAATAGACTGTCATCATCATTCAGCGATCACTTGGTGGTGAGTAAGATAGTCTTCTGGAAGGGAATTTTAGTTGTGAGTTCCCAAGTGACTGATCAGGCCCAGTCTTGAAACATATAGCCTGGTGCAATCAGGACAGATGTTTTCAGGTGCACTGGTGAGTGGGCGGCTATGTCGGTGTTCTTTCCTTCGTCACCTATTGTCCTCTTTTGCTTGTCTGCGTGATGCTTTGAAGTGGAGGGGATCTCTCATGCAGCGTTTTTCTCCATCTTGGGCGATCTCAGGCAACACTCTCCCAGTCGTCGTCGACAGTCAACATCATCAACATCAATGTCACACTTCTTCATATTTGCCTTCAAAGTGTCTTTGTGCCGCTTCCTTTGTCCTCCTCGATTTTACTGTCCTTCTCTCAGCTGCGAATAAAAGACTTGTTTAGGAAGGCGAGAGTTTAACATTTGAACGACGTGGCCTGTCCATTAAAGCTGTTGATGAAGCAGGCACTCCCAGCAATGTGGCAATGATTATCCGTCAAGTACGCTGATGTGTTGTGCGTCTGTGCTCCCATCTAATCCTCAAGATTTGGCAAAGGCAGCATTGATGATAGCTCTCCAGGATCTTCAGATGCCTTATATATGTCATCCAGGTTTCAGAGCTGCACAGTAGAGTTGGAAAGACAACTGCCTGATAAACAAGGAGCTTGGTTCCAGCACGAATATCGCGATCATTAAAGACTATTCCTGAGCCGTGCGAAGGTAGCGCTGTTGGATCTCTGCATCTATGGTCTGCCTTTGAAGAGAAATGGCTCCCAAGGTAGGGGAAGTGATCCACATTCTCCAAAACCTCTCCGTTGATTCGGATGGTAAGAGCTTGAAGTGCCTCACTTGGAGATGGCTGATACAGGACTTCGTTTTTGACGAATGTTATTCAAGTTATATTATGAGGTCATCTCTGAGCATGACCTGATAATATGGGTGCCAATGTCCTTCAATCCGTCCGTTCACAATGAAGTTGAAGCGGGAGATCTGGTCATTAGTGATCCTGATAGAGGTCGATGAGACGTACACGATGGTATGACTTTCAAGGTCACCGAAGGTCAAGGTCACGAGGCCTTTGAAGTTGCGAAAATGACGATTTTCAAAATCTATCTCCACCATTTCTCAAGCGATCTTGAATTTGATTGTGGCATATGAATTTATGGGACAATATCTAGATTTGGTCGGGCCGGATTTTCGATATTCGCTTTTGTGTCACGTGACTTCAAATTTGGCAAAAAATGCGAAAATGACGATTTTCAAAATCTATCTCCTCCTACATTTCTCAAGCGATCTTGAATTTGATTGTGGCATATGAATCTATGGGACAATATCTAGATTTGGTCGGGCCGGATTTTCGAATTTCGCTTTCGCGTCACGTGACTTCAAAGTTTGCAAAAACTGCCCAACCTTCAGGAGGCTATATATTCTCTACTGGGCATGGTAAAAGTTAGTGAATGGTGTCATTGCATAGCAGCTGACCTTGTCTTTCATGTTCATTAGAAAGAATACCGATATCTTCGAATACGTACACGTCACGTGACTGAATTTTGCGAAAACTGCTTCATGTAGTTGCAAAATGACGATTTTCAAAATCTATCTCCTCCTACATTTCTTAAGTTATCTTGAATTTGATTGTAGCATATGAATCTATGGGACAATATCTAGATTTGGTTGGGCCGGATTTTTGATATTCGCTTTCGTTTTCGCGTCACGTGACTTCAAAGTTTGCCAAAATCCCTCCTGACCCGAGAACACTACACCCTAGTTTCTCGCAGAGATGACCGTCACTCCCACATGGGTGTATTTATCGACATAATCTCCATCCTTTTCAATGCACCACGATCATCCAAATCTGATCCCAGTGCTGAAGCCTTCCTTCTCAAGTGTCCTCAATGCATTTGACAAGGTTGTGTTAACTTCTTAAAGGGATGCTAAACATCTTCCTCTGAACTTGGTAGATCTCTTTCTTTTTCTATTAGAGGACAATTTATCAATGCATTTAATATGCTCTTGCTCTTCTGCTCTTGCTCACCCTCTCTCTGTTCTATTCACCCTCTCATTTTCCCAAGGTCATCTGCCATCTGCTTGGAAATCTGCTAACATCACTGCCCTGCATAAAAAAGGTGCAAAAACAGATCCCTATAACTACAGACCAATCAGCCTTCTCCCAATCATCAGCAAGGTTATGGAATCCATCATCGCTTCAGACATGAAATCCTTCCTCTTCTCCAATGGCTTGATTTCCAATCATCAATTTGGTTTCAGACCAGGTCACTCTACCCTGGATATGCTGCTACTGCTCTCCCATCAATGGATGGAGGTCCTCAATGCCAGACAGGAAATCCGAGCCGTATCCCTGGACATATCACGTGCTTTTGACACAGTCTGGCACCCTGCCCTACTCACCAAACTCTCTTCCCATGGTATTCAAGGCCATCTCCACTCATGGCTTGCAGACTTCCTCTCCTGTCGCAGTCAACGTGTGGCCCTAAATGGAGTTCTTTCATCCCCTCTTCCTGTGCAGGCTGGAGTTCCTCAAGGTAGCGTTCTGGGCCCTGTTCTTTTTCTGGTTTTCATCAATGATCTCTCGGACTCTCTGGAAAATCCTCTATTTCTCTTTGCCGACGACTCCACCCTCTGCCGTACCATCTGTCATCCCTCAGACCGGCAAGCAGCAGCTTCTTCGCTCACTGCAGATCTGGATAAAATCACAAACTGGTCCAACACGTGGAACATGTCTTTCAATCCACACAAATCTCACACTCTCACTATGTCTCTTCGAAAGGACCGTTTACAAAACCCCCCATCCACTTTCTCAACAATCCTCTGGAAGAAGTCTTTTCTTTCAAGCTTCTGGGTCTCACTATCTGCCATGACCTTTCCTGGGAAAGTCACATTTCCAACCTTGCCTCAAAAGCCAGTCGCCGACTGGGAATCCTCCGTCGTGCAAAGTCCTTCCTCGGCCCTCTTGAGCTCCTGACCACTTACAAAGCTTTTGTCCGTAGCCTGATGGAGTACTGCTCTCCCCTCTGGGCTGGTGCTCCTGCCTCCCACCTTTCTCGGCTTCACGCTGTCGAAACCAGGGCTTTTAAGATCATTGGCATCTCCCGCAATGAAGCTGAGTCTTTGGGCCTCTCACTCAATCACCGCAGGTTGGTCGGTGGTCTTTCTGTCTTCTACCGACTCCTCTCCAGCCTTGCCCCCCCTGCTCTCTCTGCGATTTGTCCCAACCACATTTCCACAGGGCGCTCAAGGTCCGCCAACAACCCCCTTCTGGTAAAACTACCAAAATCACGAATCACTGCTCATCTTCACTCTTTCATTCCTCTTTTTCCCGCCTTTGGAATAAACTTCCTCACTCTATTCTTTCCCATTCTTCCCTCCAGGCTTTCAAAACAGCTGTTCACCACCACCTCTTATCTTCCCCCATCCAAATCCTCGATCTTTTCTACCCCCGATAATCCACCCAAGCCCACTTTCTTCAATTCTCCTGCTTTCCTTCCTGAAAGTCCCTGTAATGTCCATCTTCTCCTCGCCATGTTCCCCGTCCCATCCCCATCCCTCTCCCTTCCACAGTTCACCTGTGTCTGTTCCCCAATGTTTTGTCCCTTCCACTCCCGCCCCTCTTGTCTCATGCCTCCTTGCTATGAGTTGTGTGTTAGCTCTCATACGAGCCTCGACCAAGGTATACAAAAAAAAAATAAAAAAATATGGCTCTTATTGCTGCATCACCATGAAGGTAACAGAATCCTGGTGTATTCTTCACCGGAACTTTCTTCCACGGCTACGTCCTTGGTACTCAATGCCATCATTTTAATTCCTCAAACAAAACAAATTGTGTGAGCAAGTTGCTGTCTACCCTGAGACATGTCAACAACTAATCGGATGTGCACTTTTGCAATCTCCAAGCTTAGGGGTTTACCTGACGACCTAGGGGGTCGTCAGGTGTGGATCCGACAGCAAGTCCTGAAGGCGGGTGACCATTGAGGTCGTTTAGACACAAGACGCTGGATTCTTACCAGGAAAACGAAACGGTCTGATGACTGCAGCAATATGCATAACTCACGTCACCCTGGTGGTCCACATGCAGGTTGATGGATCAATGTGTGCACCGTCTACGTGCTCTGGAGAACGTTGAGCTGGACGACCCATCTGACAGCATCGGTCGTTGGTAGATTGGTAGATGTTAAGGAACCCACGGTGTTGTTCATGAAGAGTAGGCAAGTCATCAGCAGCACCCTGAACACATTTTTTTTTGATATAAATGTTTTCACCTTCAGTCGAACGTCAGACCTCGCCAGCCGGTTTGTGAAAGACTTGAGCCAAACAAACATTCCCTCGCTGACTGCACAAGAAGATGGGAATAACTGCCGGGGCCTTTAACGACAAAGTACTTATGAGGAATTTTAAGAACAGACCAAGTGTCTCACCGTGCACACCAACCACCGATACCATTTGTACGCCACAAAGTCAAAGGTCACCAAGTGAGAAGTGGAGAATTTTCACAAGTCAGTCTGAATGACCTTCCATCCAATATAGTTATGAGAAGAGTGTACAAAAAGACCACAAAGGCAACAACAAGTATTCCTATAAGTGGAAGTTTATTCGTCTCAAAGTTTTACCAACAAAAGCAAACAGATTGGACTATCATATGGTTGTTATTTTGTTTGTTTGTTTGTTTGGTGGTGTTGTTGTTGTTGTTGTTTATCCCCCCCCCCCCCCCCCCAAAGGACATGCTTCGCAAAACAACATTAGAGTCACAGAAACGTGGGAATGGAATAAGTGCATTCAATGTGTTCGCCTTTTCATGAAGGGGCAATTAGGGAGCAGTCGAACGGGTACGAGGTGGGTGGCTCAGCACCGCCAGTGGTCCAAAAGGTTCACACGTTTTAGCGCCTCGGAGGGTGATGCTGAACACGTGACGTACCGGCACCAGGGTAAAGTGCTTTACATACTGTGTTTGTTGGAGCCACTTCGACGGAGATGTCGCGCAAACGGGGACTCAAAAGCAATCATCAAGAAACGCTCGGCTCGTGGTTAACTTGGAGCAAAAGGAGACAAAGAGGGCGTTGTGGCTCTTTAACAACGGCTTAGAATCCAAGGGAGAGCACTCGCTCACTCTCACACACACACACACACACACACACACACACACACACACACACACACACACACACACACACACACACACACACACACACACACACAAAAATACACAATGGCTGAATTAAAACATAAATGTTCGAAATTTCCATGAACATCGAGATCTGTGTCCAAAATGGTTTGCTTGGGACGCATTGAGCGGAAAGCGTTTATGTGGGTGGTGGTTGTGGTGGTGGTGGTGGTACGCACATGTTGCGAGCAAAATCACAATGTTGAAGCCAAACGAGCTTGACTGCTTTAACCCCCCTCTCGACTGCACCCGGGGAAAAAAAACATTTACACTAAAGACTCCATGAATACAAACAAGTACGTTCAATCGCCGTCAGTTATACTCCGATGTACGGCTACGTGAAAGGTGTGAATTCGAACCTCGTGGTCGGTAAGACCACAGGTTGTAATTGTATTACATGGTAATCAAGGCCAAGGATTAGATAAATGGAACGAAGCAAATTGGGTAACGAGTGGGCGGGGTAAGAGGAGGTACACGACACGTCCAATTCCAACAAAATTCCAACAACGACCAATTCAAGCAATGTACATGATACGTCGGAACAAATAATTTGAGCAAAACCAAACACATTTATATTTATTTTAAAATAACACGATTTTAAAACAAAATTGTTATTATCCCCTTGTTATTGATTGTTGAAAGTTTCGTGACCATTTCGAATAAACTTTGGATCCACCGTAACGCAAGTCGGGTCCCCAACTTTGTACAGGTGTATCGCAACGTGGAATTTCAAGGTGCACGTCGGAGCGTGTCGATGCCTGTCCTGAGAGCTATTCTACAGCTGGGCAAGCGGTGCTTGATGTAAGAAAGCTCGTCCCTCAATTGGCGGGTGGAGACATTTGCTTCGGACGAAGTGGGATTCGAACCTGCGACGAGCTCGTCCGCATCGGACGTGCGACAAAGGGCACGAGGCACACAAACACTTGAATCACGTTTAAATAAATAATAACAATGGTAACGTACTCAGTGGCTTGACCCGAATATACCGATTTGTATGTACAAAGAATAAATACGTGCGTTCGAGTGTTGCAAGTGACACGCACAAACTACGTGCGTGCGAATCGTCATGGTGGTGAACGGCAAAAACAAAAACGGGACGAGGTCTCCGTCAGAGCGGGAAGCGACGTGTGGGCTCGGATATCCGTCGAAAAAATTAAATAATTAATGTACACACGGCAGGTTGGGGGTAAACGGTCACCGTGAGAGGACATCACAGGTAATTTAGGGTTGTTTAGCAAGGAAGGTGCTTGGAACGTGATGGGAGAGAAAGAGAAGAACCCGACGTGGATGAGCTCGCCGAGCTTCGTTTACCCGAAACAACGTCCACATTTGCTGCTGGTTTTGCATCGAGTGGTGCAGGCACGAGCGAGCCACTCGTATCGATTGAAATTTGTGCCGTTCACCACCAAAGGGCCTTTGGGACGGGAACATTTATTTAAACGGCCTCCTCGCTGTAATCGGGCCCATGCTGTAATCATGCTTTTTGTGGGTGAACTCGCCACCGATTTATCGGCGCGACGTCTGGAATTCAGAATTAAACAACGCACAGTCATTGAACACTGTGGAGCTTCTCTGGGGTCTCGGGGAAGGCTTAAATACACCAGGAGGTGATCCGCCTGCGGACGGACGCACGCACACACGCACGCGCACACACACACACACACACACACACACACACACACACACAAACACACACACACACCCACACCCATCCCTTCAGGAACAGGCGAGGCTCGAAAAAAGACAGATTGCTCATAGACCTAATAATTGGATCAATGTGTGTTTACAAGACGAACCTTGTGATCGAAACTTCCCACAAGTGTAAATCGATCATCCCTTGAATCTAAAGTTCAGTAGTTAAACAAGTTTAAAATGTTTAACATTAATGCAGCTGATAATTTGCGTCGATGGAAAACGGCTCACGAAGCGAAACATTGGTATTTAACCAGATTCTAAAACTTGCTGCCAAGTTCGTGAGGGGTGCTCAAGGCAAGTCGAGGCCTTACCCTTGCTCTTCAACATAATTATTTTTCACTTCAGTTATGATTGGTCTGATAGGATTGGATAGCAACCGACACATAACTACCTCAAAAACGTTCCACCCATTTCCCCCCCCCCCCCTCCCCACTCCACTCCACCACAACTTTCCACATCATTCAATAATCAGACACAAAAAGCACAGCCAATGATGGAAAGGTAACTCAAAAGCAAAGCATATAACAGCATCAAATTATGAACAAAACCTCAGTGTGCGTTTGTATGTACGTAGGTATGTATATGTATGTTTATGTATGCCATCCAAGGGTAGCTCCAGGTACCATTTGATGAAAAGGATTCTCCTCCGGTGGACACCGCAGACCTGGTCTCTTGGAGCATTGAGCAGCTGCTTTAATTTGAGCCATGCATTCGATCCCAGCTGATGTTCGATCCCGTGGGACAGACTGATGTCCATTTAAAACGGGGATGAAGGAGAAGGGAGCTGCTCAGAGGAGCCTGGGGAGTAATTTCCAGATTCAGATGTGGTTTGCTCCTCGCTTGCAGTCGACAGCCGATTGGAACCACCAACCGCCCCCTCATCGCGTTGACGCGCCCTTCTCAAGATTCCGGTCTCCTTGTCCAGCGCTGTGGTCTGTGAATGGAGTGTGTGGCCACAGGCCAGTACCACGGAGGTGCGATGCGTTTAAATGGGACGGTCGGTGAAGAAAGGGAGTTGCCAGGAGAGGAGGACGTGGGAGAGAGAAAACATGGATGCGTGTGCGATTAAACAATGCAACATGAAAACGGAGGAAGGAGCAAAAAAAAAATTTCTCACATCGAGGCAAATATGATGTAAAGAAGTTTATATTGAACAGAACAGTTGTGAAATAGCCAGATATTCAGCAAAACTCCGCCCAAAAAAAATTCCACCCCGAATCGATCGATTCACCGGTGGTATGCACATTTCATTTTCATGGAAGCAGATCAGATGTTGAAGGTAGAAAAAGAAAGAAAACGCATGAAGAAAATGGAAGGAAGGAAGAAAGAAAGAGGGGAGGGAGGAAAATGTAGTTCAATAACCTCATGCAGGTACCGCACTCTACTTCAGCAGCAAACATTGCGGGAAAGGGAGTCCGACAAACAAAGTACGTCAGACAAGCTGGTTTAGTGGATCATTCAGTCATAACAGCATTGAGACACCATTAGAGAATGGATTTATAAGAACCAAAGGAAATGTTTCTTCACGCTCAAGGAGTACTGACTGACTCCGCAAAGTGAAGATGCAGCTCGCGTTAACACTCCCTTTCCCATATGTTGGCCGTTGAGAGGCTACATTTGCTACACTCGGACCAGGAGAGGCTGGGGCAAGTCGAACGTAGAGTGGTACGTACCATTGTTTGGTTCAGGAAGCTAAAGAGGAAGGCAAACCGTGCAGAGAAGCGAGGGTGCCATGGGGATGTAAGGCATCGAGGTGCCAGGGATCGGGATAGGGATAGGGACAGACATGAAAACCATCACCTATCATGGCCTGCCCCATGATTCAATCCTGATAAGAACAAACTTGAGGGCTATAAGAAGGGTTGCACTTTGCTGGCATTTCACAGAAATGTATTATTGTAAAAGCAAAATGGCAGCAAACGCTTTGGCTTTGCTGAATGCAACTGAGGGCAGAGCTTATTGTGACTGCCAAGCACGATCATGTTTGTGCAACTATTCCACGAATGCCTGTCCGTGTTCATGACGCATCGTTTCCAACATGATTACCGACAAGGGTTTCCGAGCTTTTGTCTTCTTGCTCGATACGTTTTGAAATACCAACCAACCCAACTTTTTTTTGTCACCAACCCAACTCATCCACCACGATTTGTCATAACTTATCCAAAACTTTTTGAAATATCGTGCTTTATATCGTGTTTGGCCCTATCTCTCAAGTATGAAGGATTACCTTAAAAATAAAAATAAAATTCTCGGATCTGGATCCAGATCTTCACAAAAATATAATGAATTAGTCCTCGTCACATGCTCAAACTGTCCAACAAGTTTAATCCGAATCCGTCCATAGCTTTTTGGAATATCCTGCTCAGACACACAGACAGACAAACAGACAGACAAACAAACAAACAGGGGTGAAAACATTACCTCGGTCCACCTTCAGTGGCAGAGCTAATAAACATATACCTACAGTATATCCCGAGTTGACACCAAAAAAAAATTTCAACTCCAATTTCAACTAAGTCATTAAAAACAGGAATTCACTAAGACAGAGTAACCCCCAAACATCAGCAGATGCCGATAGCATCCACACACTTATCAATACTATCACCAACCTGATAAATATTTAAAAGTAATAAAACTGGGAAAGGTCCGTAAATACATAAGGACCCCAAAACAAACAATAAAAATATGTTGGAGAACAATAACAACCAACATGAGAAATAACCGCTCCTCACGGGGTAATACCTCCCCCCTCTGGCAGGGGTCAGTAAAGCACTTTGGTAATTCCATACCAACTCAACCAGTCGTTGCCTGACCGTCTAAGATGTCACAAGGAAAAAATTAAAATTAAAATCACCTGTGAGTTTTCAAGTCCACCGAGCTCAAAAATGGTATTCATACTCAAAAAAAAAAAAAAAAAAAAAAAAAATCTCCCCTTCGACCTGTGACCTGGTCTGACAACTTGCCAAAAGTGAGTCAGGTGATTCTGATATTTGTTTCTCGAAAGCCATATTCATTACAAGTCAAACGAGGTGCTACACATGACGGTAGTATCCAATTTAAGCCAAGGGTGATTTTTGTTGTCAAGGCTACTTTTTCACTTTAGGTTGACCTTTGCCAGGTCACACAGGTCAAAGGGGGAAATAAATAAATAAATAAGAACTACTGGCATTTTAAAACTCAGTGTGCCCGAAAACCCCCAGGTGAATTTTTCTCACAAAATCTGGAAGGGTTGGTCAACAAAATTCCCTTTGCTGGTCGAGTTGGCGTGGAATGACCCACGTTTTTGCATTCAACTCATTCCATCCTGCAGTTTAGGAGTGTATACAAGTCACAAACAGACACAGACACACACACGTACTATGATTCACACATCCAAAAATAGCCTCCACCTTCCCACTAAAAACTACCCAACCCTGATGGTGCAATTCCAAGCAATAAAGAGCAAGCGAATAAACTAAATCAATCATTATGCAGTCATAAGTCAGAGACCAATATCCTCAATAAACAGAAGAATCACGAAAACCTTGAAGAAAATCAAATCGACCACCAAAACTTTAGCTCCCTTCACCCCTTTTGAAGTTCAAACGACGAGATATCTGCAATCACAAAGCAATCGCCAAGGGTAGCCCTCCCCCGGCACCCGCGGTTCAGTGATGGCGATATTATTTTTGGACCGCCATATGACCTTGACCTTCAACATTCAGAGAAAGAGTGCAAGTTAAAGAAAATGTGCCCCCATCATCTACAATCTATCCATAAAACTCAACATCATGAAAATGATCAAAAAGGTGTTTTTTTGTTAATTAGGTCATGATACTAATTTTGTTAATTAGGTCAAGGACACTAATCATATATCAGTTGCTCAACTTCAGTGCAGGTGCACTATTATGATACGACAACATCTTGGAAGGCCAAATGGTCTTCGAGATTCCCCATTGGCAAAATCGAGCAATGACAAAAAATGGGGGTTTTTTTGTTTGTTTGTTGTTTTTCAGACCGCCATTTGACCTTGACCTTTAACCCAAATGAATATGATTAAAATTAAGCATAAATGTGTCTTACTCAAGGCTATCTAGCGAGGGCAATTTCATTCTGATCAGACAAACCCATCCAGTTATGGTTAAAAAAAAACGAAATTGTCTATAATTAGGTCATGACCTTGAAAATTAGGTCAAGGTCAAAAATAATTGTCAGCCCGACAAACTTTTTATTCCCATTACTGATGCAAAATTTCATTCCGAAAGTCCCAGCCGGCTCCAAGATACAGCTCGGAAATTGGCAGGGGGGAAAAAAGGAAAAAAACCTAAATGGTGGTTTAATGCTCATTGTTGTCTAAAGGCCCAGTCACACCTTGACGTTTTAGCCAGCAATGGCAACGTATCAAAATGTATGTAAAACGCTGGCTTACGCTGAACTTTTGATGTTTTTTTTTAAAGATTCGGACGTATTCATAACGAGTTGGTCATATGCATAACATATTAGTAACGGACACAGAACGTTTCGTTGTCTTATAGATAACTTATACCAACGAATGCTTAGCCTGTTGTCGGCATTCACAACATATGCCCAACGATAGTCTAACTTATGCATCGCGCGCTGCACGTATAGCCGACGATCACGTGGCGTAGCCTATTAAAAGGCTGCCGCACAATGATTCAAATCATAACCGCCGGAGAAATGGAATTGTCAACATCGCAGTCACACCTTGGCGATCTTGCCAGCGTATGCCGACCTCTGAAAAATGCGTCGAAAACGCTGGCGCACGTCGAATACGGTATGGGTAAGTTTGGTATACGTGAATAGAACGCTAAAGTACGCTATGATACGTCGTAGTAAGTGGAGTAAGTCTTGAAATTTTAAACGTGTTAAAAATTTTACGACGTACTTGCCGTATGCCTCACACGTTCCAATGCGATGGGAATAAGTTGTACGCACGATATGCGATTGTTGGCACACGTCGACAAAAGTTACTTGTAAGTTACTCATAAGTCGAAACACATTGAGGTAATGGTTAGTGTCAGTGTTCCAGACTCCCTGGTTTTTTTTTTCCTTCGGTATGACGGTGATGTTGACACTTCGATTTCTAGTGCGGTTATAATATAATATAATTAATAGGCTGCCGCTCAACGATTTAAATCGAAACCGCACTTTCATCTGGTCACCAAGTTCACGTCAAATACTTAGACTCCCGATCAAGCAGCAGAACGCTCCAAAATGGAGGATATCGGGGCTCCGTAGCCTCCCCAACCCTACTTAATCTGTTTCTTCAAGACACCACCACCACTACCAGATGCATCACTGCTCTGCTGCACAGATGGTCTAAAAACAAGATCACCGAGACGTGCGAGGTACAGTTTTTCTTGACATCACACGATCCTTTACATCCCTGCAACTATATGCTAAACCACTTTCCCCTCCTCCCCTTAACTCAGAGATCAAAAAAGGATTCCACAACTCACCAACACTCACACATGTTCAACAACATCCCTTCTCCTCCCCATAATACCTCTATCCAAAATAAATAAATAACCTAAAAGACTCCTGAAGACCTCAAGCCAATACTACCTTCCAAGCAACATCATAAACACCTCTCCTCCCTACATACACAACACACTCAACTCTGTCTCGAGAAATGATAGTGCACCTTGCCAGACTGTGGTTGTGGTCACCACCCATCACTCCAATGCTATTTACACAGGATACATTTCGCAGAAAAGCCACTATGCCCACACTGCAACACTGCGCCACACACCACAGCCCACTTAAATCTCCACATGCCCTATCTTCACTCAATAATACAGACAATCCTTTCACATTACTTCCACAAAAAATATCTGGAAGCGACCGGTTGATGTTGGGAGACACCTTAGTTCTATCGGCTTCACAACCATGTGAGGCTAAGGCTGCTACAACAACAACAATGACAACGCAGCTTTCTTCAAAAGAATCTTACTCCCAGAGCACTCTTAAGTATGGATGTTCTAAAAAGGGAATCATCACTCTACCATACAACCAATCTCGTGTAAATACCAACAGGCTTCATGGTTTTGCGAACCAGAAATTCCACTCTTATTTGCAATCCGAGTTGTTGCCGTCTTGATTTTCATCACATACAGGGAACACATGATTATGATTAATGGTTACCAACAGGATACAAACAAATTCCCTCCAAAAAACTTTTTGTTTATCGATATCGATTGCTCCACCGTTTGAAAATAAAGTCCGTATCAAATGTGAACTTTTCTTTGCATGTTCCCAAAATGTACACAAATTTGGAGCGATTGTAAATTTTTGTAAGATGGTGAATAATTTTTGACACCGCAATGTACGGTATCCTCATTTTCAAGATAATTTTCTTTATATATTTTGCCATCTTGTCGCACCCACCGTAAAACTGATTGCGGTATCGTTTCGACTCCAGATTCATCACAATCCCACGTCTACATTTCAAACAATCTAAACTTCACATTCTTTCCATTCCCAATGTCCAGCCTGCAAGGGCAATGTGCAAACTTATGTCTGTTAGGAGGTAAATTGTATCAAGCCTGCGGCAGGAACTTACAGCAATGACAGCAATCCCCGCCGCTGTGACGTGACTTCCCTTGGAGTTGAAATGTTTCTCGATTTTGCCCTTCACCGAGAGCTTCATGTCCTGATCCAGAGCAACATCATCCTAGAATGAGAAAACGTGACTTGGTTCAATCATAACCGGCCATGATACCGTTTCATCTGAAACCCAAAAGGAAACTGATAGAATTCACCGACTCCATAATGACACACCAAGCACATGTGGATCACACAATTGGTGCATTGCATAACCAGCACTCGGCAAGGTGGCACCATTCATTTCACCTCCTGCCTGGGACAACCGTATCAACGTCGGGTTGAGAAATATTTCTGCTTCACTCCATCGCAATTCAAACATGGGTATGCTGGCTGCACATCACATTGTCCTCGCCTCATGGCAGAGCATCTTTAAACATTGGAATACTAAACTTCATGAAATATCAGCCTGCATCGGCAGACACTTTAAACAATGGATTTTATCAACAGTGTACCCAACCTTTCCAGCCTGCTCTTTCCCCCAACTTACTTATCATATGTCTAGGCTGGACAAATATGCAGACAAATATCATATGCAGACAAAAGAGAAACAGGAGCAGCAGAGAAGGATTTTAAAACATCAGCACAAAAATGCGATCTGGGTCCATCACCAATGAAGAGTCTAGACTGGACAGCACTTTGTTTACCTTCTCTAGTTTCAAGTAGGCAGCGAGTATGATCAGCAAGTTGGGGACAGAGCAGGCCGGAAAGGTTGGGTACATGAGATTTGGAAGCAAACACAACAGAGTTAACCATTCTGTCTCATTTCAAGAAGTCTGAAATGAGGCCATTTTAGATGAGCAAGGAGATGGAGACATGAGGAGGGCATACATCAGAGATGGACTGGATAAGATGTCATAAGAACTTTGGGGAAAAAGACAGGTTGTGGACTTCAGCTCTGAGATTAGCAAGATGACATTTTCTGGTTGTCTAAGCAAGAACACACACTTATGAACCTTACAGAGAGAACTAAAGATGCCTACAGTCTGGTGAGCCTTCTACATTGAGAAAGCAAGCTGCTCGACTGTAATCACCTAGCCACAGGATTTAGCGTACCAGGGCTGGAAAGAAGGATAGGATATAGCCACAGAGGTGATGGGATAAACTTGTACCTGAGAGACTCGGCTTTTGCGGAATTATTCCCAAGTGGAATCAATATCAGGTGCTCGGGAGATAGTGCCTGAATCTTATCAGAGGGTCGATTGCATTACCTGCCAGTTTGGTCTGTTTAACAGCCAGATTCTGCCACGTTAGATTCGCTCTTTAACGATAGATGGAGAGATGATATGAGCTTTGACAAGAAAATGGTCAGAGAACCCAAGAAGAGCAGAGGAGAATATCGGAGAAGTGAGATGAAAAGTTCGTCATTGTAAGGTTCAAGGGGATGTACCAGTTGCAGAAATACAAGTTGGAAAGTTTATAGATTCGGTCAGACAAAAGGAAAAGTCGCAGAAGGCCTTCGGCATGTGGATGGGGAGAGAGAAGAGGGGAAGTGGCAGGTTTGTGGCTGGGGGAGAGCGAGGAGATGTGTGAGATGATGGGTATAAGAGAGAGAGAGGGATGGAAAAGAGAAAGGTGAAAGAGAAGTTGGGGTGGCGGCATGTGTGTTCGGGAAGATGATGTGGGGGATGTAAACGTGAACGGATTAACGGCCATGAGCCCACACTTGCTTCACAATGGGCTATTTCTCTGAATCCTAAGTTCAGCCAAAGACAGATATCACAACCAGGGTGGACAGAAGATTGATTAACAGCATGAAAAAGTAGTGCTGCATGATCGCGACAAGACTGAGGATGTGAGTTTGTGAGTAAACAGGGAAGGAAACAGGGAGATGTAGGAAGAAGATGATGCTATGTGGGAGAACGGCATTTGGAAAGGATAGGAAGATGATGAAAAATTAAAAAAAACATCATTGAAAATAAGTTTTGAGCATAAGAAAAAAATTGTTGCAAGTTAAAAAAAAAAGGAGTAGTAAAGAAATAATTTTTGAGTATTAAAAGCAAGAAAGATGATGAAAAAAAAAGTGGAGAAAGGAGTGAAAATGAAGAATGAGAGATGAATACTGTAAGTGTGCGGAGGTTTGTGGAGGGGATAGGGGGAGAGAGTGGGAGAGGAGTTGATTTGAAAATATTCACATGTTTTTGTGAAGTTTTGAGTTTAAGAATGGATAAGGGAAGATAAAGACGAGTTTGTGGGGAGGAAGCCAAGTTGAGAGGAAATGTATCGACAGAAAGAACATGCATGGCTGAAGACACAGGAGCATATGGCCGAGCCAAGGCCGATACCAACACACATGTGAAATTGATACAACAGAACCAAGCAAGTGGGGACAAGAAGACAAGGAAATGGATTCACAATAGTAACAGCACAGTACTGGGAACAAATGACAAGTTAGAACAAATGACAAGTTAGAAAGGTCTGGGGGGGGGGGGGTAAACTTCAGTGTTAGACAGGATCTCACAGAGCTAAGAAAGCCACGTGCCCTCATGAATAAAACACAACCCGAAGGTGAAATAGGAACCTGTCCAGAGCGTCGGCGGCAATCACAGACATTTTGCAAAAGGCAGCATTGGATATTTAATGCCCAGCAGCTAATACTAGGAGAGGTGACCACAGCTGAACATCATGATCCACCTGAGGGACGGCACTTTCGTTGATGCAATATCCTGCCTGTGAAGCAAAAAAAGTCCAAAAGTTTATCGTCGGATCCACAATCTAACCAAGACGAGACGCATCAAATGAAAGACAAAATAATAAAACAGTTTTAGTTTATCTACAGTGAAACACTTATAGACGTGCTAATGTTTCGGGACGTGCCCTTCCTCGAGGCTTCGGCAAGTTGTTTTTTTTTTCCAAGGAGGATAACTTAAACCGTTTTATTCTTTTATCTTATGCCTCCAACACAGACTGCTCGTTCTGGGCTGGGATTAGCAACTACGTTTAACCTCAAATGAAAGTCTGCTACCTTTGGTGCTATCCTTTGAAACGAGGCATGAGACGCCTCAGTTCAGGATTGAAAACCGCAGCTTTTCACAAGAACTTGATAAGAAACCAGATTTCCTTGAATCTGTTAAATATTTTTGGTACAGTGTAACGAGAGTGCAGTAGCTGCGGAAATGGAAAATAATATTGCAAAACAAGGGAACTTACCGCCACCCATGGATGGGCCAGGACCTGCTGGGCTGTGTATCTCTTTTCAACATCCACCTGAAGCATGCAACTGATGAGTTCCTGTCAGCAGAAAAGAGACAAGATCATCACCACTCAATGCCATACTGACAACATTCATCAAAACTTTTCAAAAGCCTCAGCCGACATAATTATCATTCCAAATCATCTCTTGGGGCTGCATTTTATGGAGTGACCGAGATGGTGGCGTCAACATCAGTAGCACTTCACTAGCAACAGGTTACAAGGTCAACTAGAAGGGCACTCAGTAGAGCGCATACCTCCGTCAGGTTGAACAGTTTACGTTTTGTATCCCAATGATAGGCCGGATCTGGATTCGGACCTGAACTAAAAGTTAATCGGCTTGCTCTTGTCCCAAACAAACTCATTCACCAAGTTTTGTCCAAATCCGTCCATAACTTTTTGAGATATTTGCTTCACAAACAAACAAACAAGAAAAAGACGTCATGCAGAGCACGATACTTGCAAAATCCACCCCCTCTCCAAAGGTTGCCATGGATACATCAAAATTGTCTATTTCATTAAGATTAAAATTGACAATCTTAATCAAAGCTCAGGTCAATCGGATGAAAATTGATTATTTTTCAGATTGAAATTGAGGATTTTAGAAGTTTGACCTTGAATTGACCTTTGACCTTTTGACCTCCAAAATAGTTGGTTTCCAAATTCAGTGATGCAATATGCAAATCGTGTTCAACTTTCAAGTCAATCGGATGAAAAATTACGATTTTAGAAATTCGACCGGAAGATGACCTGAAGATCTTTCAAAATCAATAGGCTTCTCAGTTGAGACTATCTCTGCAACTTGGTAAAGTTTCATGATGATCAGTTTCGAATTGTGATCTGTAGGCAATTGACAAACAGACAGACAGACAGACAGAAAAAAAAATCGACTGACCAATATATTTGAAAAATCTTAGGTTTTGCAGACTGACAGACAGACAGACAGACAGACAGGGGTGAAAACATCACATCCATCCACCTTGGGTGGTGGACGTAAAAAAAAAAAAAAATGTAAACCATTTAAACCCATTTCAGTGGTTACGAGGAGACAAGGAAGCATGTTGAAAAAAAAAAAGTTTATAAATTACCGTTTGAATATTTGAATAACAGTTTGATCCAGAGGTGAGTGGGGTGGTCATGCTTGTTGGTGGACATGTTATATTTAAGGTAAGATGTGCATGATTTAATGTATTGTCATATAAATTTAATGTATTGTAACGATGTGATTATACATTAATCCTCCAGTGAGTAGAGTCTGATTAGTGATGTTGCATTGATGGGTTGGCTGACTGCCTGGATGAAACTGAGGTTGTGGATCTACTGATGTGGATCCACCGTTTGGAGAGGTTCTGGGCTGAAAAGATCGAAACCTCGAGGAAGAACAGTACCCAGCTGATGATCCATGTGGTCGGGAAACCATTCAATTATATTGTATTTTAGGAATAGCCGAAACTGTATGTGTGTATCATTAGGACCAGAAAATGAAAAAAAATAGGGACGATACCCCTGGGTGCTCAGCTGGTAGAATAATGATACTGAGGAGGAAATCAACGGAGGATGAAATCAGTAAAATGTACCAATGTTTTAGCAAATAACTATTTTGGAAGGCAATCTCCCCGCCCTCCCCGTCGGAAATCCGATTCGACCCCAAATATTTTTAAAATAGTGAACAAACTTCGGTACATCACGGGTGATGAAAGTTGTGGTTAAGTTTCATTGGAATTGCATGTGTAGTTTTAAAGAAGAAAGCAAATACCTATTTTGGGGGGCAACCCCCAAAGATCACTTTAGGGCCCGATTTTTTTTTTAATGCCATGAACAAAATTTGGAACATACACGTTTTTGGTACATCCAGATGGGGAAGGTTGTGGTAAAGTTTCATCGAAATCGTATGTGTAGTTTCAGAGAAGAAGTTGCAAGTATTTGTGAACGGACGGACGGACGGACAGACAGACAATGCGCTATCCCATAAGCTCCCTGGAACTATGTTCCAGGTGAGCTAAAAATAAACATGGGGCAATGCCCCCAGGATGCTCACCTGGTAGCGGCTTGATATGATAACCAGGGAACCACTGGTACGCGAGAACCACTGAACCAGACCAGTTGCCTTACATCGCCAGTGGATGCAACGAGCCTTCTACCGATATCACTAATGATGTTGGACGAAGATCAGCCATACACTCCGGTTGTTTCGATGGCAATTGGTTTGAATAAGTAAATTTGGCTGAGGCCGCCGAATTTATTGAGTTTCAGAAATTTCACATCAGTGGCGGCTGCACCAGCCGGCAAGGCTGTAATGTCGACGTGCGATTTGGCGAAAGCGTCGACGTAAGTGCAATGCCAGGTTCGGCTTTTCACATTCTTGTGTGCGACATTGGTCAAGCCATCCGGGCGGGTGTTTTCGCCAAGGTCTAAACCAAGGGGTTTCAGGACAGATGGTATCCATGCCCCATGAAGGGCACTTTTGATCACATTGTTTAAGGCTGAATGTCTAAATGATCGACCAGCACTGAAGATGAAGATGAAAAGATCGACCGACCTGGAATTAAATTGCATTAAATCAGACTTTTTCAACCGTTATTTACACGTTGTAACCCATAACTTCCAAGTGAAAAACAAATTCTACAAATTTCGGAAAAGTAATTAATAATACAAAACTAAAATATCTTGGTTGGATAAGTGTCCACACCCCTGAGTTAATACTTGGTGGAAGCACCTTTGACAGTTGGGATAGGTCTCTACCAAATTTGCACACCTTGTTTGGGAAATATTTGCCCATTTTTCTGCACAAAACTGTTCAAGCTCGATTAAGTTGCATGGGGAGCGGTGATGGACAGAAATCTTCAAGTCATGCCACAGATTTTCAATTGGATTTAGGCCGGGGCTCTGACTGTGGGCCACTCAAGGACATTTATCTTTTTGTTCCTTCGCCACTCCAGCAAAGATATGGTGTGCTTTGGGTCATCGTCATGCTGAAAGGTGAACTTCTGTCCATATTTCAGCTTTCTTGCAGAGGGCAGCAGGTTTTCATCTCGGATTTTTCTGTATTTTGCTTCATCCATTTTCCCTTCTTTGCTGACAAGTTCCCCAGTCCCTGCTGATGAGAAACATCCCCATAACATGGTGCTGCCAGCACCATGCTTCACAGTAGGGATGGTGTTCTTTGAGTGATGTGCTGTGTTGGGTTTGTGCCAAATGTAACATTTTGCATTTCGGCCAAAAAGTTCCATTTTCGTTTCATCAGACCACAAAACTTTTTGCAACATGGCTTCAGAATCTCCGGAGTGGTTTTTTGCACACCTCAAATGGGATTCAAGGTGAGCTTTTGTGAGTAATGGCTTCCTTCTTGCCACCCTACTATGCAGGCCAGACTTTTAGAGTACTTGGGATGTTGTTGTCATATGCACACAGTGACCAGTCTTTGCCATAAAGGCCTGCAAGGTCTTTCAAAGTTGCCATTGGCATCTTGTTGGCCTCTCTGATCAGTCTCCTTGATTGGTCATCCAGCTTGGAGTGAAGGCCTGATCTAGGTAGGGTCTTGGTGGTAACTGTATGTCTTCCACTTCTTAATGATTGTCTTGACTGTGCTCCAAGGGATATTCAAGGCCTTTGAAACATCTTATACCCATCCCCTGATCTGTGCCTTTTCACAGCTTTATCCCGGAGGATTTTTGAAAGCTCCTTGGTGCTCATGGTTGAGTCTTTGCTGTGAAATTAAGTCTTTTTTGGATTCAGACCAGGTACCACGACCCTGGATATGCTGCTTCTGCTCTCCCAACAATGGATGGAGATCCTCAATGCCAGACATGAAATCAGAGCCATCTGCCTCGATATATCGCGTGCCTTTGACATGGTCTGGCACCCTGCCCTGCTCACCAAACTCTCTTCCT
Source organism: Eptatretus burgeri (assembly GCF_056783735.1). NCBI lineage: Eukaryota > Metazoa > Chordata > Myxini > Myxiniformes > Myxinidae > Eptatretus > Eptatretus burgeri. Next base: position 10,639,164 of record NC_140978.1, read on the forward strand.
ATGGCATCCAAGGACATCTCTGGCCTCGCGTCCCCCCCCCCCCACTGCTCTGTCTAAGATACGTCCCCCCCCCCACATATTTCCACAGGGTGCTCACGGTCCGCCAGCAACCCCCTTCTTGTAAAACTACCAAAATCACGAATCACTGCTCACCTTCACCCTTTCATTGCTCTTTTTTCCCCCACCTTTGGAACAAACTCCCATACTCTCTTCAATCCCACTCTTCCCTCCAAGTCTTCAAAACAGCTGTTCACCACCATCTCTTATCTTCCCCCATCCAAAACCTCGATCTTTTCTACCCCCATTAATCCACCCCAAACCCAACTCCTTCAAATTCCCTGCTTTCCTTCCTGAAAATCCCTGTAGTGTCCATCTTGTTTACCCTGTGTACCCCACAGATCTCCTCACGTCTCTGTTCCCCACTGTTGTTTTTTTCCTTCCCTCTCCCACCCCTCTCGTCTCCTGCTCCCCTTGTTGTGCGTTTCTGTGTGTAAGTTCTCGTACGAGCCTCGACAGTGTATACAAATTTATTTTTAAAATGTGCTACCCAGTGGAGGAAACCTACAGGAACAGTTGATTCTTTTCTGAAATAATCAGAATCACAACAATTTCACACAAGTGGAGGCTAATTAACTTGGTGTGCGATTTTGAAGGTGATTGGTTACACCTGAGATAATTTACAATTACTATTATAAGGAGGGTGGACACTTATCCAATCCAAGATATTCTCGTTTTGTGTTTTTAATTAATTTTCTGAAATTTGTAGAATTTGTTTTTCACTTGGAAGTTGTGGGTTACGATGTGCAAATAAAAGGTGGGAAAAGTCTGTTTTAATGCAATTTAATTCCAGGCTATAAGGCAACAAAAGGTGAAAATTTTGAAAGGGGGTGTGGACTTTCTATAGGCACTGTACATAGATTTTGGCCCTAACCTATCTCTCAATGATGAAGAATCACTTCAAAAAAAATTCTGGTATCCAGATCTGGATTTTCACCAAAATTGAATCAGTTCACCCTCGTCACACACTCGACCTGTACACCAAGCTTCGTCCAAATCCGTCCGTAACTTTTTGAGACATCGTGCTCACAGACAGACAAACAGACAAACAGGGGTGAAAACATAACCTCCGTCTACCTTCGGTGTCGGAGATAATAACTCGACAATAACACAACACATGTACTTACGACTATTTTATGATATGCACCAAGTCATTACCTTTCGGTCTGCAGAAGAGAAGAAAATAATCTGTCCGTATTTCCTGACCTTCCAGATTCTTTTCATTGAAAACTCATTTTGTGACTGGCAGATATAAAAGATCCTTAACACAACCTTCCTGCAAAAATAAAATAAATAGATAAATTTTAAATCACACAACAGCTCATCGATCCTTTGAAATTCCTCGTAATGTCAGTGGGGGTCTAACTACGTGTTGGGCTGGCAGGATGGCCTCGAGTTACCCACACTCACCTCCGAGATGTCTAGCCTGGGTTTGAATCTCTGCCCAGCTACAAGCTGTCATCCTGGTGTATCACAGGCAGGACGAGGCATCAATGTGTGTGCTTGCATCCGGACTTTAACCAAACTCTAATCAGCTTGTTCTCGTCACCAAGTCAACTCATCCAAGTTTTGTCATAATCTGTGAACAACTTTTTGAAATACTGTGCTATATATCATGCTTGGTCCCATCTCTCAATGACCTAGAATTACTTAAAGAATTCTAGTATCTGCATCTGGATCGTCACTAAAATCGAATCAATTTTTCTTCATCACACATCCAACACCCCTCCACCAAATTCCGTCCATAACTTTCTGAGATATCCTGCTCACAGACAAACAAACAGACTGACAGACAAACGTGGATGAATGCATAACCTCCGTCCACCTTCGGCGGTGGAGGTAACTATTTTGCTGGATACCTTTGGCACATCTAATTTTCACCGATTAATACAACTCGAGGGTGATAATAACACCAGAGAATGTGTTGAAGGGCGTATTAGCACATTCGAAACCAAGTTTCAAGAACATAGTTTTTTTTTTGGCCATAACTGTGGAAAAACACATCTGATCTTGATAAAAAATCTTCATGGATTATTCACCTCATGATAACAATGACGATGATAACAGCTCAGGCAATAATGGCATAAAGATCTACTGAAGCAGCCGCCATGTTTACGGAAAAAATAGGCATCTACATTTCAACTTCGTGTTTTCCACAAAAAAGAAGATGTGCACTTAGTTTAACTCTTACTCAGGAATTACCGAGCACCAACATGATCATAAATGTTACCGCACTCATTATTAACAGGCGTTGTAAGCTGGACCAATCGAATAAGACCCTGAGAAGAATTTAGTTGAGTGGATAGCAAAAGTTTGGCAAAAAAAAAATGTGAAGAAAAGAAAAAAATTCCATTAAAAAAAAAAAGAAAAGAAAAAGTTCCAAACACTTCACAACGTAAAATGATTTTAAAATTCAATCCATGTTAACAAGAGTGAAGATCACGACTCAACTTGTATTCCCACACATGACAATAATAATCATTCAATAATATTTTGTACTCCGATTCAAAATTATGTTGTTATGGTTTAAAAGGCTACCAAACCATATGAGTAGTTTTGTTTAAGTGTTTAGAGAGACATATTGGGTCAAGGGATAAACACCACTGGTCATATACTTTATGCCTGGTGTTGGCTTAATGGTAAGGGTGGTGGGCTTGGGATCCTAGGATCCTGAGTTCAAATCCCACTTGGCTGTTGAATTAATACCAGGTGGGGTTGACTCTGCCTGTCATCCTTCTAAGGTCGGCAAAGTGAGCGCCAGCATGCTGGTATACTGCGTCGGAGTGGCGACCTGTCCAGGATTGTGCCCAATAGCCAAGAAGACTGCTTAAGCGTCACCAACGCTCTGCGCAGAGAATGGTCCAAATGGATCGATTCACTTTAAACCACAAAATAGTTGAGACACGTTGGTAAGGAGTCTCTGTAACTACGGGACAACAATTGGGTATTGGGTCTAAATTATTAGTGTAGGGGCATGAAGCAGTGCACAGAAACATGCTCGCAAACTGGAGAACCATCGTTTGTCGGATCAATGTCGGAATCCCATTGGCATGTGGAATATGATTGACCACCCCAAATGTCATCTGGAACACAGATCCGAGGATGCTCTATGTCTATGGTATACAATGACCAATCAACACGTATCAATGCAATGTGGTTTCTGTCTTTTGCACCAGATTTTAAAGTGAAGAAATCCTCCAAGAACTCGCAAATGCACCACAAGGAGACATGCACCGCATTACTACAAACATGGTGGAATGGAAACACATACAATGATAAGTATGACACAAGTTTTAAAAAAAACAACTAGAAGGGCACCTTTCCACATTGCGGCATCGACAGAAAAGCCTCCGCCCACGTTATTATATCATTATACATACTTGTACCAAGTTTGATTTAAATCCCTGAACCCAGATTTAAAATATTAAATAATTCTGGCTGCCAGATCATGCATCTGAAATTTAAAACAAACATTCCCATGACTACTAGATCGTAACTGTGAAGTTTCACGTCGACTGATAAAGCGGTTCAAGAGAAGTAATTTTTTTAAAGATTCTTGTTCAATCCAAAATGGCTGTCAGACCATGTGACATATTAATTATTCATCAACATCCTGGTTTCCCCAAGACTAGGGGAACACGTGGGTGAAGATTCCCCTTGATCTGTCAAGCCGTTCTGGAGAAGAAAATTTTAAAAGGTTTATTCTTCAAAAAATCATAGCTGCCAAACCATGTGACCTATGACATCATAGGTGGATAACTTTTTGTTCCTCATGGATCGGCGACCATACCTGTAAAGTTTCACCTCGATCTGTTCAGCCATTTCAGAGAAGTGTTTGAAGGTTTTTATGTTAAAAAAAAGGCTTCTGAACTACATGACTGATGACATCATCAATTCCCCCCCCCCCACCAAACAATTTAGCCCGAGATGACCCTCAATTTTCATACCGATCAGATAAAGCATTCGACAGATGCAATTATGACGTCATAACGAAACCACCTGTGATATCATCAAAAAAAAACATACTTATTTCCCATGGGGAGTACTTGAAAGGTGCCAAGTTTCTCTTTTTTCCCCAATAAGCAATATCAGCGATACAAAGTTCAAAGCTTTTCCTTTTTCCCAAGGTGGTTGCCACACCACGTGACCTATGACATCATAATTCTCATTAAAACATTCTACACGAGTAGTCGCACCTCTGGTGAAAAGTTCGTGTCAATCGGACAAGCGGCTGCAGAGAAAGCAGAGAAAATTAGGATGGACGGATGACCCAATAACATAATGCCTCCGGCGACTTCATCAGCAGAGGCGTAAAAAACTTTATCAGCAACATGACAAGCTGAGTTTCGAACACACCATTTTAAACCATCAACTTTCATTTCCACACTGTAAGGCATATCTGGCACTCCTGTGATTTCCTTTGTTCCTTTGCTGTTGTATTCTACATGAAAGGTCTTTGATACACTTTTTATTACCTCCGTCATGGAAGGTGGACCGAAGTTGTGTTTTCACCCCTGTCTATGTTTCTTTGTCTGTCTGTCTGTCTGTGAGCAGGATATCTCAAAAAAGTTGTGAACAGATTCAGCCAAAATTTGGTGGACAGGTTGGGTGTGTGACAAGGATGAATCTATTACATTTTGATGAAGATCCAGATCCGGAAACTACATTATTTTTAGCCGCGTCTCGCGTAGCGAACACTGGCTCTAAGAGAGCTCCGCATTGTTCTTCTTCTTCTTCTTCTTCTTCTTGTGAAGACAAAACCTTTAGGACTCGGCTCTTTTATATACAGGATCGGGATCTCCGTAAATACTAAACACCTGTACACATTCTCGCATTGATGGTGCCTTTTGAGAGCATCTATCATGAACTTTTAAATATATTCGGACGTTTGCTTTAAAGTTTCAAAAAGTTCACGTTACTATTCAAAGATTATTCCATTTAATGTGTTGTAATTTCGTAAATACACGATTTTCTCGTCATGAACAGGAGCCTCCATGACGGGTCTCGCTATTGGCTCCATCAAGGCACGTGACGAAATATCGGAAGTTGTTGTTGTTATTGCCTTTAGGACGCGGCTCTTGGACACATTTGTCCTTGTTTTAAGCGATTCTTCACAATTGAGAGATCGGACCAAAAACTATATATAGCATGATATGTCAAAATGTTGTGAACCGATTATGACAAAACTTGGTGGATGAGTTGGATCAATGACAAGAACAAGCCAATTAGATTTTGGTTCAGGTCTGGATGCAGATCCAGCTTATCAGTGGGATACACCTTGACCGTTAAGCCAGGTGTTGGCTTAATGGTTAAGGTGGCTGGCTTAAGATTTGAAGGTCTTGAGTTTGAGCCCCTGTTATGTCGTTGATATAACACCAGGTGGATTGACTCAGCCTGTCATCCTCTCGAGGTCGGTAAAATGAGTACCAGCTTACTAGCAGCAGGGGCACTGAATCAGCGGCACAGCCATGCTTCTAGAAAATGAAGCAACCAGCAGCCATAGACTGCATACCGAAAACAAGTGGGATACAAAACGTAACCTGTTCAGCCTGGTGGAGGTATGCGCTCTACCGAGTGCCGTTCTAGTTTATACTGTATGTATGTATGTATGTATGTATGTATGTATGTATGTATGTATGTATGTATATATATATATATATATATATATTTATATATATATATACATTTAAAAAAAATTAAGTCATGCCTTCGCTGAGCTGGAAATATTATCCCAATATGCTGATGGGAAGTCCACCTGCCCCACAAGGATCTGGTCGAACAAGGCCTCTTGGTCGTTGCTCTCTCTGCTGGCAGTACAAAGATATGATACCATTACCATAACAGCTCATACATCTCAAGGCAAAAATGTGTATGTGGTGCAGTCGTGAAATACTGACATGCGGAAGGGTGGAAATCCACAGAGCAAAATATAGGCAATCACTCCAGCTGCCCACACATCCACTTTCAGACCATATCTGTGAAAATATAAAGGAAGTTAATGCAAACAATATTTGTAAACAAAATCTAAGGTCATAGAAGAGAGAGGTGACACATGAAACAAAGGCAATGCACCGACTACCAGGAGGGTGATGGCATAAAAGGCAGATGTAACAAGCAGGAAAATAGATGGACAAGAAAAGGAGAGAGAGGAGGTCAGGAAAGGTAGCAGAGTTACATGCTAGTAAGAAGAGTGGTTGGGGAGGGGGTTAATGGGGTTAATGGGGTTAATAAAGATCAAGAGACAGAAAAAAAATTGACGATTTGATGTGGTGGTATACAGCCAACTTGATGTCCTGGAGTGAAGAGTGGGATTCAACCGATTCACAAAAGCTGTCCCACAAGTTGGAGAAAGAGGAACAAAACAGTGGAGATGAATAATCTACCTGCATTTTAAGTCTGGTTTTTGGCTTCATGGTGAAGGTGACTGGCTTAAGATCTTGAATTTGAGCCCGTCGTGTCGTTAAATAACACCAGGTAGGTTGACTCAGCCTGTCATCTTTCCGAGGTCGGCAAAATGAGTACCAGCTTACTGGGAACAGGGGGCACTGCATCAGTGGCACAGCTGCACTCCCAGCAATGATGCAACCAGCAGCTACAAGCTGCATTCAAAATAATTTTTTTTAAATCTGCATTTTGGCGTTTTGTCAGAGAGGAGTTACTTGTTGATGTCATTTCTATGCAGTACGTGGCTGCTGGTTCGCAACAATTCTCGCAGGGGTGTGACAATGCTGATAATACAGTTCCCCTCTGCAGGTCAGAGCAGGAATTTGGTATTTGGCCAGGGTGCCAGAAATAGCTCACCTACCCTTTCCCAAAGGACACCATGGGATTATTAATGTCTAACATATAATGCTGGCAGACGGGGCACCCAGTTTAACGTCCATCTGAGGAACAGCACACACATTGATGACTCGCCCTGCCTGTGAAACACCAGGATGACAGTTTACAGCCGAGCCAAGATTCGAAGCCAAGCTCGGCAACCCACAGGTGAGTGTGCATATCTCCAGGCTATCCTGCAAGCCCAGAGGAGTTATTGGAATTTTGCATGCATCCTGAAGGGATGTGGAAAGAAGGATGTAGTGGGTGAAAGAGAGCGAGAGAGAGAGAGAGAGCGCGAGAGAGAGCGAGAGCAAAACCAGAAGAGAGGCAGTAAAAAAACAGATGCCACTAACCTGTCTGTGATAGAAGAGCCGCAGGTCTAGTATTTCTGCTTATTTGTGGGAGATGCAAATTATATTGAGGGCATTGCCTTCCACAACACCTAGGAAAAAGAGGGGGCACCTCGCAGGGGCACCAACCCATTGGGCAAGAGTAGTACCCAAAAGAGCTGTGGATAAAGGCTTTGTTGGCTGAGAAGTTAACATTTCTCAAGGAACGACTTGATACAGTAGAGGATGCCCAGGCTCTATGGCTGGTTTTTGAGGCTTTGATATATGGTCTTATCAGGATAGGTTGTAACTTTTGGTGAGGCAGAGGAGTTTAAGAGACAGAACGTCTTCCATCGATTGATCATGGAAACTAATCAGTGGGTTCATGATATGATCTTCCCAGTGAGACGAGTTGATAATGTGAGATTTAATGAGACTGAATGACATGTTTCAGGTGTCAAACCTTCATCTGACCCTTTTCAAAGTTAGCAGAGGAAAGCAGCTGCTGCTCGCCTGTTGGTGGGATGCTATCTCATCTAGCATGTGTAATCATCTGCAAATAGGAAAAGAGGGTTTCTTGAGCAACAATGAGATCATGAATGTATACAAGGAAGAGGACTGGGCCCAAGATGCTGCCTGGGGGCACTTTATAATCTTTGAGAGGAGATTAAAGGATTGCGGTGAGAGCTAAATACTGACAACGTGAATGGAGGAAGTCATTTATTTGTATTTCCACTTGTATTTAATTTACACAGGTGTGAAGCGAGTGGCATTTCGTACAACCTGCTACTGAGATAATCAAATAAGGTAATTATGTTAAATTGAATGGTGCTTGCTCATTTCAGCCTTTAAGTGTCAGACCACCAATATCTACGAAATATTCCTTCATGATGGAGATCTCCATTTTCGAAAATGTGACGAACGCATACCCATTCTCTGAGATGATCTCAGGAGCCACATATGTTGGAGTTCCGCACACAGTGTACAGTGGGCCTTCCACCACAGTCGCCAGTCCAAAGTCCCCTAACTTCAAGGACTTGCTGCAATCTTCATATTCACAGACCTGGTGACACAGGCAGTATGGTACATACTGTGACATTGATGATTTACTCAGTATAGAAAATTAATTCTGGCGATAACAAGGTATTCGACTCTTACTTGTAAATTCTCATGATAAAATCCATCCAGATATTTTTGATCATACGAAATTTCAATTTATGGCTAATATGAACTTCGATTTTTTGGTTTCTCATTCCCAGCATCTTTTTTGAAGTCTACCTGCTGCCTCCACCCTGTTGAGATGTTTCTCCAATCAGAGAGTCACACAATCCTCAAAGTTCTCTGCTTTCTTCCAACAAACAAATGATTCAAACTTACAGAAGAAATGTCAAAATTAGAGATCAATAATTCCCCACACCGAAGACGACCGATGATGTGCACTCCAGTCCAGTGACCTCACCAACAGATTCTCAGGCTTGATGTCTCGATGAACAATGCGCAAACCATGCAAGTAGCTGATGGCACTCGCAAGGTTGTGCAGCATTCCGCTGGCATCACGCTCTGTGTACTTGGTGGAGGAGGTAATGGCATCGAAAAGGTCGCCACCCTGGGAATAGAGAATGAAATTCAAAATCTAGAACAAAGGCTTCTGGAGATCCCAGTCATCTTCTGCAATTCAGTTCAAGCAACAACGCAACATGGCGTTTGTGTTCAAGTCTCACCCTGACGAGCTCCATGACCAAATAGAGTTCTCCTGGTGTATCAAGCTCTTCGAGAAGCAGCACGATATTAGGATGCTTTACTCTACGCAAGATTGACACCTCGTTTTCAATCATGTGCTCCTGGTCACAGAGGATCAAGAAGATTGGAACAAACAGGAATAGAAAAAAAAAAAGTCAAATTAGGGAAGTGAAGATTGGTCAAAGAGTGTGCTCAAACTCTGCCAACATTTTATACAATTCATGCAGTCATAAATGTTTGTATACCCTTGGGCCACACTGGTCAATAGACCAATCAATGACTTGTTACTTTGTAGAGTAGTACATCCAGCTTTTATCTGAGAAAGGTTAAAGGACAACATAATACAATTCAATCCAAGAGTGAGAATAGTCAATGCAGTACAATGATGTTACGAAAAGGATTCCAAGCCCATATGCAGCTGAATTTGACACAAAGGTCTTCCGTTCATTGGGTGTAGAGCCAGAATGGCCTCAAAACAATTAAACCGTCACACTGCTGTCGCGACATGAAAACAACCACCAAATTTGGCACACCAATTAATTTTAATTGGCACAATATTTGGAAAGACACAAGCATCTTTAAAGTCGATCGTTGTTGAATCGGCCATAGCCGAGCTCTTTATAAGGGGAATTAATGAGAAGCTCATTGAAATTACCTTGCCCTTGCATTTGGCTTTATCAATGATCTTCAGTGCATATTCTTGGCTGGATGACCTGTAATAGAAACAAAGATAAAAGTTTGAACATCACATTAGGTCTGGGAACCATTCATCATCGAATGTCATCTCTCCTACATCCTTACAAAAAAAAAAAGTCCAATAACAATGAAGTGCTCCATTCATTGCCAGGCCTGGCCAGCCAGTTAATATTTTTGTATTTTGAGTCAAGGCTCGTATCTGGATTTTTGTATAATCCGAGAACACTGAATGGATCAGGAAGCAACAGAACAGCCGTCTTGAAGACTTGGAGGGAAAAATGAGATGGAAGAGAATGTGGAAGTTGGTTCCACTGTCAGGAAAAAAAGAAATGAATGAATGGAGGTGAGCAGTGGTGCTGGATTTTGGGAGTTTCATCAGAAGAGGGTTGATGGTGGACCGTGTGTGCCCTGCAGAAATCTGGGGTGGAGTGGGGGGAGCACTGAAAGAGCAGAGTGTGCAAGACCTGAATCGGCAGTGGAAGACAGAGACCACCAACCTGTCTGTGGTGGTGAAGTGACAGGCCCAGTGACTCAGATTCAATGCGAGAGATTCCAATAAACTTGAAGGCCTTGGTTTCCACAGCATCAAGCTGAGCAAGGTATGCGGCAGGGGTGTCAGCCCAGAGGGGAGTGAAGTGTTCCATGAAGCTGCAGATGAAAGCCTTTTAGGTGGATCGGAGTTCAGGTGTGCCAAGGAAGGACTTTGTATGATGCAAGATGCCCAGTCGGCGACTCGCTTTGGAGGCCAACTTTGAAATATGGTTTGCCCAAGAAAGATCATGGTTGATGGTGAGACTGAAGAGTTTAAATGACTGAACTTTCTCAAGAGGATTGTTCAGAAAGTAGATGGGAGGGTTTGCCAGACGGTCCTTTCGGGGGGGGGGGGGGAGGGAAGAAAGAAAGAAAGAGAGAAAGAATCGTCTGGATTGAACGATATTGTGATGGTTTTGGAAATGCACCCTGGAGGAAGGTATTCATGTACACATCGGATGTCCCGAGAAAGAGTTATTTCATTAGTTTTTGTGCAAGGTAGACCTTTGCCCCTTGTCTGAGGGTTTGGGGGGATTTTGCGTTGAGGTTAGTTTGTGTATCCCCGGTGTGACGTCTTCCTCCCCTCCCCCTCCCTGCTACCTTCAATCTCTCTCAATCCACCCTCGGTCCGTTCCAACAATCCCTCTCTGCTCTCCTCAATCCATTAACTATCCCCTTCACCAAACCTCAATTCAATAACCCCTCTTTCATCCCGTCAATCTTTCTTTCAACCCCGCAGATTTGTTCTCATCCTTCAGTGTGTGTCTGTCTTCCTCACCACTCAAATCCACTCATTGTTTCATGATTTACCACCAACTACCCATCGCTCACCATAAACGATTAATCCTCCAGACCAGCACCAAATTACTTTCCCTTCCTCCATTCTTCCTTCCCTGCACTTCCACATTTGTCATGCAGGACAATGCCTCTCAAGTACGAAATAAAGTGCAATGCATTTCCCATATGCAGTAAAGCACAACATCTCGCATGCACGATACAGTGGGCATTGTCAAATGGAACGTTTTCACGCAGGGAGGGGCTGGGGCGCTCTCCGAATCTTTCATGAGCGAGAGATGGGGGTGAGGGCTGCATTCAAGGCTCCCTCAGGGACAGTGGGATTTTCCACAAGCTGCATCGTGTGCCCGCCCCCACCGGATCAGCACCAATGGGAGAGAGGCTCCCACAAGACTGGACTCACAAAAAAGCCATGTCCTGGTAGTCTGGAGTGTGGGTGGGACTGTAGTCTCCAAAGAGCCATGTCTTGTGAGCAGTTTAAAAAAAAAAAAAGCCCAGAAAGTGGATGTGACTGTAGTCACCTGAAAGCTTGCACTGTGCGCAACATTAAAAAGCCCATAATATGGCTTGGTGCATGACGGAGCTACTTGGCCTGTGTGCGCAGCGGCAGCTGTCTTTCCTGTGAACTTTGCTCTGGAGAAAACGGAGCTGCTTGCCTAACAGCTTGGTTTACCAGATTCCTCAAAGAAGAATTTGCCTGTTTGAGATGCTCTCGCGGATGCACAGAACAAAAATGTGTTTGTCTGTGACCCGAGAGAATTTGCCTACTTGCTCTGGCTACCTCAGAAATGCAGCTGCACATCCCATCACTCCACACCACCACCAATCTTTCCCATCCTCCCTCCCCCATATATTTGAACCAGCACAATCCTGTTGCATCATGTGAGGTTAGAGTGGGAGTCAACCCTATGCTCCGTTCTTTTCATCCACCTTAAAACTTCCTTGTCTACCTTCCCACGATTTAATGGGCCCAAGTCTTTGTGTATTAAGATTGTCAAAGAATACATGTTCGGGATAAATCTTTTCTGTTGTGTCGTTTGCCTGCTTATCGATACAGCACTGGTTTTAATGATTGCTTGCTTGGTGAACAAAGAGCTGTAAATAATGTGCTTTTCATCATTGCTTCTTAAATAAATAATAGTTGTGCATTTTCCATCTGCTTCACTCCTGCCCTTTCCTTCGTTGGTCTGGCAAAATGTGTACGTTAACGATAGCCGGGACATTCCATCCCACTGATTCAAGATGTGAGATAGCCAATAGTTGAGCTGGGTGGGTGTTGAGGGAGTAGTCCCTAGTTAGGTTGCCATGCCAACGCAAAGGTAACATGTAATAGCAGAACGTAACCCTGCTAGGCCGGTAATTATAAGTGAAGCGGATACGGCTGCATAACATCCACAGCCCATCAGACCACATCGTTATCTGTGGCTGGTAGCCTCAGGGCCGGAGGTCGGAGAGACAAGTCCGAGGAACACCCTCCCCACCCCCACTGCGGTAGCCCCTGAACCCTGGTGCCATATCAATATATTCCAAGTGTTTGACCAGCTTGTGATTTTGTCATGGTCTGAAGAGAGGGAAGAGGCTTCTGCCTGCCTACCTGAAGGATGAGAGGGTCGAGTCATCAGCAAATTGATTAAGGGGATTTTCCAGAGCATCAGCGTGATCATAAATGAAGATCAGAAGTTTTTCTGGGCCAAGAACACTGCCGTGGGGCACTCCAGCCTTAAGGAGAGGAGATGAAAGGATTCCGCTACCAGCCACACGTTGGCTATGAGAGTCGAGGAAGTCAGTAAGCCATGTGTGGAATTGGCTTTGGATGTCATAGCCAGAGTTTGGCGATGAAGGCAGCATGCCAGACTATCAAAAGCTCGAGATATGCCTAGAGAGACAGCCCTGATGTCATGTCTGATATCGAGGGCCTCCATTCATTGTTGGAAGAGTCAGAGCAGCATATCCATGGTAGAATGACTTGGCCTGAATCCCAATTGGTGATCTGAGATGAGGCCGTTGGAGGAAAGGAAGGATTTCATATCAACTGGGATCGATTCCATGACCTTGCTGATGATTGCAAGTAAGCTGATAGGTCTGCAGTTAACGGGATCTGTTTTTTGTACCTTTTTATGCAATGCAGTGATGTTGGCAAATTTCTAAGCAGATGGAAGATAACCTTGGTTAAATGACAGGGTGAAAAAGGCAGAGAGAGGATATGCAAGATCAGCAGAGAAGGTTTTTTTAGGAAATGAGCTGATGCCCTCTGGTTCACTTGCAGAGTCAGAGTCGAGGGTTGCCAGAAACTTCTCCACCTTCCCATGTGTAAAAGACACAGTCCTGGAGCAGTTGGGTGATACTCGGTAGTGTGGATACAACGAGTGATGGGTTGGGGACACAGGATTTGGAAGAAAACACAAAATTGAAGCATTCAGCCTTCTCACGAGCAGTCGGCGATGATGTCATTTAAAGAGAAGGAAGGGATGAAAGGGGAACATACACAAGAGACAGACTTAGCAAGGCACCATCAGGTATTACAGGAGGGAGACTAGTTTGAAAGCTCATTCTTGAGGTTGAACAGATGTCGTTTTCTGGCTCTCCTGAGAGTGGACACACACTTGTCATGGGGCGTTGTCGAATGAGCTGAGATTGCCTTCGGTTGTGTTTGCTTTCCAGGAATAGATGGCAAGTCGTTTCAGAA